>NW_019731221.1:2421765-2688449 GCF_002891405.2 Cryptotermes secundus | reverse complement strand
AGTCCCGGGATCGAACCCGGGCTGCCGCGGTGGGAAGCCAGCGAATAACCGCTTGAGCTATGGCGCGGCATGCTCCATAAGTAAGTAAGTATCACAACAGTGGACTGGAGGTAGCCTTCAGCCGGGGCCCTCAGTTATTGCTTGGCTGTAATAAGACGCATTTCTGTCCTGAGCAGCTCAGTGCAGTAGAGTGCAGTGTTATCACGTTTTATCGCCCAGGTAATGTAAACGAGGGCTCTGAAAAACGATGGACAGGTGATACGTAAATGAGGTAGCAGAATTATATGCACTGTAGGACATTGACGCAGACGAAGACGAGGACAAAGGAGAAGAGCTAGCTCAACTTCTGCCCGACTTGTAAGGTCACTTGGCAACATTTGTTACTTCAGCTCTGCATTGCGTGACCTGACTGAAACGGGCCCACCCCACACTCCCCACCCTCCTGCATAGCGTTGTTCTGATTGGTTTGCACCGAAGCTTCACAAGAAATGGAACAAACTACAGTCGCTCGGTCTTTCCTTAATATTTAAATATCATTTCTGATATGGTAAAATTGTAGACCTGCAGTATGGAATGTCAGGTTTCTAATAGAATTATGAACATGGATGTTGTCGCGTTTATTCTAAGGTACTATCCCAGCATTTACTCGATGGAACACAGGGAAGCCATGAGAAACTGGATGCAAAAAAACAAACAACAAACAAATCTCCTAGTCGAGAGTACAATTCGTGAGATCCAGACCAAGAAGTCGCACTCGGGACCACCAGAGCACAAATTAGATATGATAATCACTAGACTGGGGGGGCGTGGTAGCGTAGTTGGCTGTGGCATTATGATACAAGCCGGAAGGTCGCGGATTCCATTCCCGATGAGATCACTGGATTTTTCAATTGACCTAATAATTCCAGACGCACTATGGTCCTGGGTTCGACTCAGCCTCTAACAGAAATGAGTACCAGGAATCTTACTGGCGGTATAGGTCTGCCGGCGCCTAAGGATGACAATTTCACCGCCATCTGTGAGCTGATTTTCTAGAAAATGTGGGAACCTGAACGTCTCACAACCCTATAGGAATCCACGGCCTCTCATAGGGGTAATTTTTTTTTAATTTGCTTAGTGGGGGGTGGAGTCCAGCTGGGTGCACACGGCACGGCGGTCACTGATTGGCCAATTGTAGCCTGCCCCGGGTGATTATGATGATGGAGAATTTGGTGGAATGAAGACTGGCAGGGGAGACCGAAGTACTCGGAGAAAACCCGCCTCAGAGTCACTTTGTCCACCACAAATCCCACTTGACCAGGCCCCGGGATCGAACCCGGGCCGCCGTGGTGGGAAGCCAGCGATTCACCGCTTGAGATATGGCGCGGCCTTTTATAGGGGTAACTTTACCTTTCTGCACCTAACCATTGCACTACGGTGTTCGGTTACTAACCGCGAGAAGTGTGAGCACCCTCTGTGTGAGGGTTTAATGATGAAGGCGGTGAGGCAGGAACAAGAAGATCTGTTCCAAGTCTGAACTGGAATACGATGAAAACGAACTTGCTGTTTGATTAGGAAACGGTAAAGTTCCGTTAGCTGTGTCAACCGTTGATTCTCTAAGCCAATCTTAAAGCTGATTACTATTTCTCACCGTGTCGAGGTTCTCAAGGCTCTGAGATGTGTAGCCATGTATTTTGGTACACACACACACACGCGCGCACCAAATTTTCGGGGAAACCAGCTGCTACATTTTCAGGACACAATATGGAGGCAGCAAGTTACTCCGACACGTTGCCTACCTATCAGGCAACAAGGCGTCACATCCCAGAAAGCCGTATTGTAATACTGATAGCTCTGAGAACCTCGTGGTGTGAAGGGTCACTATACATAAGATCCAAATTATTTTTGCCCATTATATGTATTTGAGCCCTTTGACATATTCCAATTCCAACGGTATTGTATACGCTGAATATTATTTATTTAAATTAGACTTAAGTGTTGTTACGTGTCCTAAATATATTAGCAGTTGGGATCGCTCAGTTGCTTTAGCGATGGGCAACTGGCAGGACGGCCGAGGTTCGATTCCCGACAGGAGCAAGATTTTGTTCCTCGCAGCGTCCGGATCGGCTCTGGGGCCCACCCAGCCTCCTATCCAATGTGTATCGGTGGCTTTTTCCCCGGGGGTAAAGCGGCAGGGGCGAGAAGCTGACCACTTAACTATATCTAGTGCCGAGGTCAAGACTGTTGGAGCTATACCTCCACTCCCGCATATGCTTTCATAATTAATTAAGCACAGGGACACTTTTAACTTTTGCCTAAATATACACGTACTTTTGGGTGTACCTTAGATAAAAACGTATTCTACGAACTGTTAGGGATAAATAAGAAATGCTTATGACATGATAGAATATAAAGTAAGTGTCCGATCGTTTCAAAACGCACCGCATATACGAGCAGGTAAGACGAGACAGACGTCATGAGTAATAAAAAAGACACTTCTTTCAATGCCACTCCAAGGGTTAATTTGATAGCTCTTGTCCGCACTTCTAAGAAAGGACTCATTACAAGAACACACGTACGTGTTTGCCTCACGTAGCTGTGTTTGCTTAACACGCTAATGTCCTCATTCATTTAACGCATAATGCAATATTTCAAGGAAAACGATGAGTCTTCTTCAAAGCGTTCACTCTGAGCCGCGCCCACAAACATACCGTCCCTTTCAAGGACGTTTATTTTTAACAGATTATTTTTACAGTACAAACAATAGGAGATGCGCACAGCTATAGCTAACCAGTACTGATTTACTGGGCAAGTTTTTAGATTTGTCACGAATATTAAAGGGCACGCGGTAGCGTAGTTGGTTGTGACACTATGCTACAAGCCGGAAGGTCGCGGGATCGACTCCCGATGAGGTGCCACTATGGCCCTGCGGTCGACTCAGCCTCTAACAGAAATGAGTGCCAGGAATATTCTTGGGGGTATAGGAAGGCCGGTGTGTAAGGCTGACAACCTTACCGCCATCTGTGAGCGGATTATCTAGAGAAAATGTGGGAACCTCAATATCTCACAACCCTATGGGCCTCCAAGGCCTGTTACAGGGATAGCTTTACCTATATTTTACTTTTATGAATATTAAAGGGACGAGTTAATCTTGGAAAATGGGTTACAACTAAACATTTCTAGGCCTTAGAAACAAAGGCCTACATGTAAATTGCTATCTGACGTATTTTCTGAGATAAACGCGACAATTCTCATTGCATTCCGCTATAATCTTTGGATTTCTCCCCATTCCTTACTATAGTTCGTTCAGAAGCAATTCCGTTCCGTGTTACTGAGTGCGCTAGAGATGACCATGCTGTTTGCGTGTCTTTCCTTCCAACTTGTGAACAAAACGGTTGATATTCACGAAATATGATAAAGACATTACACCAGTGCAAGCCAACCAAACGCTTGTAATTTCCTGTATTCAGTAGCAACAACATGGCGGATGCATAAACTTGAGCTGAGAGTGATATCACAGAGTCACTTAATATAGGACCGTAAAATTATGTCTGGTAACAGATCTAGGGAAAAAATAAATTTTAAAGGCAATTTTTGTGTGGAACGTAAAAAGGAAAAAAAAATATGACATCCGTGCGAAAATTTTCACTTAGCTTTCTGCTTGAAGCTATGAATATGAAATATAACATGAAGATACTTTATATAGTGTACATATTTCTACAGCTTGCGTATAAAACACTGTGTGTGTGACGCTTGAAGGTTATAGCTGACAAATATAAAGTACACAAGATCAGTACTTAAGTAAAATGTTCTCCTCAAACAGATGATAATCATAATACCCTGTGACATAGTTACACATGCAAGCAATAAATTGAGGCCAACTGGAGCGAAATTTGATCCTATGACAATCTACGTGGGGACTCATCACACGAATCCCCTACACAAATTAAACTGTATTGTATTGTTAGATGATAAACTTATATTCCGTGAATATAACAATCACGACATAGGCTCAGTAAGAAAACAGTTCTGTATAGTATACCTACTAGTCGGAAGGATGAGGGTTTAAATACCGATGAGGTCATTGGATTTTTTCAGTTAACCTAATCCTTCCGGCCGCACTATGGCCCTGGGGTTCACTCAGCCTCTAACAGAAATGAGTACCAGGAATTAAATAAATAATTTTCCTGGGGAGTAAAGCGCGGCCGGCGCGTAAGGCTGACAACCTTACCGCCATTGTTGAGCCGATTGTCTAGATAATGTGGGACCCTCAACGTCTCACAACCCTATGGGCCTTCACGGCCTGTTACAGGGATAGCTTTATTTTTTACTTACTTACTAGGAGAAGGAGGGTGCGTTGTCGTTAGTACTAGACGTATACAATTACTATTTGTGTACTATTTACATTATTCTTGCTCCGGCGGCAAATTCAGATATTCTGACACTGGAATTCTCCTCCGTAAGGTTGCCTACACGAGGTACGACGTGCCCTGGTTTCTATAGTAGATGGACATCACAGTAAGAAAACAAGCTTTGTGAGTTCTGTCCAGAATTCCTTCTTACTTAAATAAATCTTCAGAGAAGGTCTTCATTTATTCCCGTGGTATTACAGAGTATATATCTAGCGCTACAAAGACAAGGACCGTCTCTGTGGTCTAGCTGCCAGAGATCCTGGTTACAGATCCAGAGGTTCGGGTTCGATTCCCGGAGCTACCAGATTTTATGAGTAGTGAGTTTCGCTTAGTGAGGGCTGGAGTCCAACTTTATCCACTCGGCACGGCGGCCACTGATTGGCCTATTGCAGCCTGCCCCGGGTGATTATGATGATGGAGAATTTGGCGGAATGAAGATTGGCAGGGGAAACCGAAGATCTCGGAGAAAACCTGCCCCAGCGCCACTTTGTTCACCACAAATCCCAATTGACCAGACTCGGGATCGAACCCGGGCCATCGCGGTGGGAAGCCAGCGACTAGCCGCTTGAGTTATGGCGCGGTTCTGAGTAGTGTGTTTGGAACAGTGTCCAAGCAGCCTCGTGAGGATAACTTAGGAGCTATTTCAAGGAAATAGCGACTCCGGTCTAGAAAAACCAAAATTAACGGCCGTGGGGATTCGTTGCGCTGACCACGCGACATCCTCTATCCGCTAAAGTTGGCACTAACTTCGCCGACAAGCAGCGGTCGCTCGGTCGATGTAGTTCGCTTGCGGACTAAAACCACGGAGTTTCTTTTTTTGTTTTGCTAGAACGCCAAGAACAGTGACATTTAATTCAAGATATAGCAAGAGAAATTTAAATCAAAATGACCTTCATAAATACTAAGTAAATTCCGATAGGAGCAGACAGCGTACCTATGTGAGACAGCTCATACACAGAGTTGAAAGAATCACTTAAAAATCAACGCCACATGCATAATTTAGTATTGCAATCAGATTAAAAAGAGAAACATATAATAATAAGAAGGGGCTTAACAAGGAAGTTTTTGAGGTCTATTTGAGACGTGTCCTCAAGTTGTCTACGCCACTCGTCAAACGGAAACCGAATCGGGACCCATTAGAATTATTCATATTCAAACGCATGTAAAATTAAATATACCTAGCCCATATGCAGGGTCTACAATGTATGACAACAATAAATGTTGCACCAGAAACAGAGATACTTCCGTCAGACAAAGCCACAGTTGAAAAATGTCGTCTCCTGGGATGTAGCACCGTGTAAATCTTGTATGAACCGATGTTCACCCTCACAATTTGTGTTTTAAATGATGGGTTATGGAACGAAAGTCTGTGGATCGTTTCTCGGCAGACACGTTGAAATGTCATCAGTGACTGGTTCGACTCTGGAGTACGGAGTAATGGGAGAATTACCGATATAGATGGAGTTAATCTGTCACATAAATCTCATACAGACGAACCAAACATTGGGGACTTACCTATATTTTCAATTCGATCTGTATTAGTGTTGTCATAGCAACAAAGCATGTGAGTTCTCTTACCTGTAAAAGAAATATCCTGATTAGCTTTTAATTCGAATTCAAAACTTTTAATTCTACTGAATATATTGTATCAAATAAATACGAAACCAGATAAGATGTATTACTATACCTATGGCTCTACAGCCCTTGTGTACATTCGCCGCTTTTTCAGTTTCTTAATCTAAACAAAGTCGGTAGGACTCCTTGGGCAGGGGATCAGCCTGTCGCAAGGCCGCTACCTACACACAGAACAACACAAACAGAGAATAAACGCACACAGATATCTGTGCCTCTTGTGGGATTTGTACCCACGATGCAAGTGTTCGAACGGGCGAAGATGGTTCCTGCCTCAGACGGCGCGGCCGCTGTGATGGGCATAAGATGTATCCATTGTCTCTTAAGATAAGTACACGTGCCTTCCATAGTCCCACAGACTTCAAGTAAAGGTAACAGAGAAGGTGAGTGTAGCAGCAGGATCTTCATATTTTTCTGCACGAGCCCTATCTTAGTCCCGTTACCAGCTTCCATGACTCTTTCGTGGTTTCGCTCAGTCACTCCAGAAAAACACTGTGAAATTACTTAAAATTAGGCCATGACTAAACCCCAATTCATTCTCCACCAATAATTATCATTCGACGCTTCTACTCCTCCCTCACCTGAAGACGGAAACATCTATTTTCCGAAACGTATTTTCTAGTTTCTAGAATACCGGACTATGGACAAAGTCCAAAAAACCCAGTGATTCTGAGTGGACGAAAACAGTTGTGGTATTTGTTTAGTGGGACAGAGAAAAACCACGAAAAACTCAGGCTAGCGGGTATCCGGGTCGACATTTGAACGAAAGAGCTCCCGAATACAAAGCTCGAGCACTGTTCACTGAAATGCGACGTTGGGCCACTCCTTTACGGCATCAGAATCAAAACTCTGCATGTACTTCATGTTTCCCTGTGCGTGTTTGATCGTTCCGTTAAATGTTCTTGATTTTGTAAGATTTGGGGCTCTCACGGTAGTGACTATGAAGACTACTATGTTCTGGGTTGCGACAACGCGCAGTATGATGACAGACGTTTCGGAAGTACCTATCGAAGAGTAACTCGAGCAATCAAGCAACAAGCAGATGATTACCCTTCGATTTTGAATCTGGAGGGAGTACATTCATCCTAAATGTCAGTAAATTTATGCCAGGCTGCAAGTCATTACACCCCAAGAGAGTTTCTTCAACCTTGGTTTTTGTTTCGATGCCAATAAATAAAAGTTGCGTGCATGCAGACCTACTTTTATATGCGATATCTAGCATTACACAAAAACTCGCAAGCCTCAGGGAAATCTGATGCAGTAAAACAATAAAGAGAAGAACACAGCTGGTATATTTTTGGCTGCGGGATATTTTACGCTGATATCTGACTCACGCGAGAGTATCACCACAGGAACAGCTACTGTTCGGCTTCGTATTTCCTAAAGCAATCAACACAAGTTAAGTTATCTCCTGAGGAACTGAAGAAATGAGGCTACAGTTAACATATGAAACACTAAGATTACAGAAAATTCGCTAAATCCAGTGTTTCTCAATCCTCTCCACAGCGTCACACCACGTATCCTTCTCAGTTTCTGTGATTCCACGGTGGCCTCTGTTTCTAAAACATGTCTTTCCGGCTATTTCTAGGTCTTCCCATGTCTCTCTGACCTTTGAAATCGTGTGTGTATATGAACTTCAGGAGTTTATTACCTTAAATTCTCAATAAATCTCACTCACTTCCGTTTATAAATGCAAAAACAACTTTTTATTTTAAATTTTAATTAAAATTACATTTAAAATTCATAAAATGTCTCTAAAATGTTATTAGTTGCTACATGTTTCGGCCTCACGAGGCCATCAAACGGCAATGGTTAATTGAAAGAATCGCTAAGTTGCATGGGCTCGCATCTTGTTATTGCCATGCTGTAATTGCATGTCATCGTGTTTGAGAATGTATGCTCGCACTTTCTTCATGTTACCTGTATGATGTGACGTTCATACTGTGTTCCTTGTGCGTGGTTTTCCCAGGTCAGGCGTGTATCCCTTTTATTCCTTATTAAACGTTGCCTCAAATTAAATGCCACTTATTTACTACTTCTACCATATTCTCAGTATGTAGTAAAAAGGTAAAGCTAACCCTGTAACAGACCATGGCGGCCCATAGGGTCATGAGACGTCGAGGGTCCCACATTTTCTAGACAATCGGCTCTCAGATGGCGGTAAGGTTGTCAGCCTTACGCGCCGGCCGCTCTTTACCCTCCAGGAAGATTCCTGGTATTCACTTCTGTTAGAGGCTGAGTCGACCCAAGGGCCATATTGCGGCTGGAAGGATTAGGTCAATGGAAAAAAAATCCACCTCATCGGTACTCGAACGCGCGACCATCCGGCTTGTAGCATAGTGCCTCAACCAACTACGCTACTGCATGCCGTGTATGCAGCCCATCTCAACGTGTACTTCATAAATACCTCCCACCAGTCTGTATGTCTTTATGTATATCCCCTTATCGTTTCTAGGCAACGGACTAGGTAAAAACGTCACCGCGCCAACGAGTAAACCCAAAACAATAGAAGAATTATTGTACAAGTCGTTTTCTATGCGATCCTTGTCGTATCAAAGGAAAATAGGCGATTGGGTCTTCCTAGAACTTGATTTTTCAAAATGTTAATCCTACCAAAGACCAGATATCTCTTACGCGTATCTTCTGTTAATGTTTCCATGGTAACGTATAAGTTTTGTATATGGAAAGATACTTCTTCCTTTGTTAAGAGATGGCGGGACACTTTCCTTTCATTGACTGTTTCATGCGTAAAACAATTAGATCAGGCGGACAAATGTGTCTAACCGAGATATTTTCTGCGTAGCTTGAAAGAGATTAATGTTTCAGACATGATCAAGGCTTCATTGTCCTTCTGGGAAGATCAAAGTTCCGTTAACAATACTAAAACGGATGATTCGAGACTTTCACGGCGTCTTTGCAATCCTGTTTTGGGGCAATGGCCAGGACAACTGTGCAGACATCTATAGTCATATACGGAAACCATGGCAACAGCGTTATACAAAAACCACGGTAACACACATCATTAGCACTTCATTACAAACAGTGAAAGCCGATTTTTTTTCTTTTTTCCTTGGCACTACAGCCCCAGTGGGCCTAGGCCTACCTCCATTAACTTCTCCGTTCACTTCGTTTTTTCTTGGTCTTACACATTCGGTAGGACTCCTTGGGCGGGCGAGTGAAACCCGATTACCTGCCATAATATACTCATGTTTCATTTCTCAAAGCAGCTATAGTCTTTTTTTTTTTTTTACTTCTTGGGGTGGGGCGAGACTGGGTGCACTTGGTACTGCGGCCACTACTGGCCTATTCTAAGAGCCACGGTTTATAGATGATGATTGTGGAGCAATTGGTGGAATGAAGCTTGGAGAAAACCTGCCTCAGTGTCAGTATATCCACCATAAATCCCACATGACCTAACTTGGGCTCGAATACGGGCCGCCGCGGTGGAAAGCCGGCGAATAACCGCCTGAGCCATTGCACGGCCTACATAGTCTTCACTTCTTATCAAAATTCGTATTAGGAAAGCAGATCCATATTCAGCTTACGCTAAACAAGAGAATAATAATTTCTGCTGACTTAAGATAATTAAGGAAATAAGTAAAACGGTATAAGGGAACAAGAAACTTACATAAAATCTGGACGGAGGACGTCATGAGATGCGCATACTAAGATGTAAAATGGCAGTTAATATGTTAAGGAAATGCGTAAGTTTAGTGGATTGAGAACTGGGTCCTTCGTGAATTCAGAGACGCGCCTTCCGGCTTAAAACGACATGGAATTTCTTGAACAGACTCTTCGAAGGGGGGGGGAGAGCGATAAAATCGATACAGATTTCTGAGAAAGAACTGAAAAAATGTTCACTGTTCTATTTTGGTGACAAAATTGCTCTTCATACATCCAGTCAAATCGATCATTGCTATAAACATTTATGGACATGGCGATGAAAATATAAATCAATAAGCAAGATTATTTTTAAAAGGACACATAAATTATTTGTACTTTCTTGGAAACAACTGAAGGACTTCGTTCAAGTTGGTTTAACGTCTCGCCACTTAGCTCTAAATTATTAGGATGAAATCCTTACGTTGCAATGCCCGTTTTCCCCTGAGCAACAAGTTTAAATATAATTGCATAAAAGTTAAAAAAAAAGTTTTAACCTTTTAAATCACAATGGTTAATATAGCGCCCAAAAATATGGAGACGGCACTATAAATAACGAGACGGTAAGCATTTATGTCATCGTAGAGTATATGAAAGTCCTACCCCGAAAAGTCTATACATTGGAGGAAAGAGACATTAACGCATATAAGGAAACAAACAAAATAATAATAGTAATAATAAACATCAATCTGCTTTATCAGGGAAGGGAAGAAGAAGGGAGCAGCTAAGAAAAGAATGAAAGAGTACATAACATGAAATCGAAACGTACTGCTGTAAAACTGAGTACAGTCAGAGTTAGCAGAAGGTGATAGATATATTTTTGTCTCCATGGAGCCTTCTAAATTATTTAATTACTGGAAATATGCTGACCAGGTATTATCGATTTTGCTGACTGGCCGATGGAAATGGAACAGCGGAATATTCTCTGTAAACAAGTTCCGTAAACAAATGGGAAGCGTGCCCTTTTTGTGAATACCCTTTTAACAGAGTACGGCCTACACAAATGCATGAGCTTGGATTTATGCGAATCTGGACCCAACGCCGAAGACATGTCTCGCATATGTGAGTATCCGGTTCGAATCTAGGCTTCGTATTTCCCGTTTCTGATTGTGGTTTCACACGACTTTCCTCCGTCTTCATGGAGCAACAGAACGAAGGTTAGGGTAACGGGAGTAGCTGCCCAGATTTCTATTCCACAGGTACCAGGTTCAATTCTCTGCCCGGAAACCGGCCATCCTGAGGTATTGTGGTTTTCCTCAGTCCCTTCAATCTAACACAGGATGGCACCTCGAATTAGTGTAATATTGTTCCCTTACACATTGTCTCTAGTTCATTATTCACGAATCATATTATTCGACGCTACATACACTCAGCTACTGACGGCGTAGTTAAATAAACCACACATAAACGGAACATAGAAGTTAACTTTGAAACAGACTACAATCCGGCCACACAAGCGAGGAGTACGGTTCAGTGGATACGCTCTGGCTTCTTGTTCGGGGATTTAAGGGCCCAATTCAAGTCCCGGAAGTCGGATAACAGAAGGTAGACTGTTTTCTTTCTCCTCTCCCTCAATAAATTATCAACTACCACTATATATCACTATATATAACCCGTGTGGAGGTGGGGTCGAATACCCCTACCTTAGCTCTGCGAGTCGCAGGAGGCGACGAAAACGGAACTCAGTGCGTGGGGGTATAACTGAACCACCCCATTCCTGGAGGATATGCATACAAAGGCCTGGTCCTCCAGGTTGGGGGAGTCTCGAATCTGACAGTAAAACATGATCATTAGTCCAGCGGGACTCGGACATGAGAATGACTACGCTAGCGACGGCCAGCAGCAATTGTAAGCGACAGACCCATCTTCTCGTCAGAGAGGACGATATGTAAGGATTATGACTGCAAGTGTTAAGTTAGAAAAGTTAATGGTCATAAGTCTCAAGGAGCTTCTCCTCAAGACGAACTGATTTGCAGTATACCGCTAGGAATAGCTAACTGGTTTCCCGCGGGAATCTTGGTGCATTCGAAAGGGTTTCGGGATGCCCCTGGAATTTTTAATATACAGAAGAGTCCCGATTATTCGACCTAAAGGGGATCGACAGCCGATCGGATTAACGAAAACGTCAGACAATAAAAAAACAGTATAACTTATTGGCATTCCAGTAAGAGTATGAAATAATGTTTATTGATAATAATTCTAAAGTACAATATAATAAAGTACAGAACTATTATACAGAGAAATAAATTTCCATTAAATAGATTGAACAATGGATTTTAAATTAATTAAAGGCAGTCCTACACTTAAAATGAGCCGGGAGAGCGTAGTCGGTATAGCGACTGGCTACGTGCTGGACGACCGAGGGGTCGGAGTTCGAGTCCCGGTAATGTCAAGAATTTTCACCATGTCGTCCAGACCGGTTCTGGGGTCCATTAAACCTCCTATCCAACGGGTACGGGGGATTTTTCTCCGAGATTAAAACGGCAGGGGCGTGAAGCTGGCCACTCACCTACAACTAGTGCCGGGGACAAGAAAATGTAGATCTATACATCCACTCCCCGACACTCCTTCATGGTGTTGTGATTAATTAATTAATCACAGGGACAGCTTTGCCTTTACTACACTGCAAATCGCACGTCGGAAGATTAAGGTCGAATAATCGGGAAGCCGCCGGTCACGGTAGCCGAGCGGTCTAAGGCGTGCACTGTCTTCGCTCGCTCGGAACCAGGGATCGTGGGTTCGAATCCCACTCAGGGCATGGATGTTTGTGTGCGTTTTTCTGTGTTTGTGTACAGGTAGACGCCTTGCGACGAGCTGATCACCCGCCCAAGGAGTCCTACCATATGTCCAAGATCTAGAAAAACCGAAAGTGAACGGAGAAGTTCATGGAGGTAAGCCTAGGCCCACTGGGGCTGTAGTGCCAAGGGGGGGGGGGAATCGGGAAGCCATCGTATCCTTAATTCGTGTTAGGTCTATCCCAAACTCAAAATTTTAACTTCTCGCGGACGATCTCAAAAAACGTGATGACTTTCGCTCTGTGAACAGAACGTTTCTTCACAGCACCGACGAGTTCCACAGGTTTACAATACGTGTCTCAATTTCATCGCGGGGCTCGGTGGTAAGGAATGGTGACATTTCCTAACTTACTTTGGAGGGAGTCGGTATAGCGACTGACGGCCTGGACGACCGAGGGGTTAGAGTCAGAGTCCCGGTAGGGTAACAAATTTTCTCTTCTCCAAATCGCCCAGACCCAGCCTCCTACCCAATGGGTACCGGGGGCTCTTTCCCCGGGGGTAAAGCGTCAGGGGCGTGAGGCTGACCACTCATCTGCAGCTAATGCCGAGATCAAGAAAACGTGGATTTATATATCCACTCCCCAATACGCCTTCATGGCGTAGTGCTTAATTAGTTAAACACAGAGACAACTTTTCCTTTTACCTTATTATTTGTAGGACACTTTTGCGGTAAAATGTATCCCAAAGCAAAGTTTGGGAAGATATCCTGATGTTAGAACAGGTTGTGAAAAGCAAGTCATAAACAAATTACTTTAATTTGTCACTTTTTTCTGGGAAAGTCTAGTTCCCGCTACTCCAGATGCCAAACACACACAAAAGTTTTGCGACTTCTCCGCTAGGCAGCTAAGAAAAGGCCATTAAATAATTTGAATACTTCGCCTTACATAAGGCCCGCTTATCTCACAGGACGCCACATAAAGTCTGTGTCCACAGACGTGCATATATTCATGTTGGAAGATTGTACACACAGATATGTCGGTTAGTGAACTGGGGCAAAATCATTATAAATGTCAACGGCAACTTCACGTGGTATACCCGCTCTTCCAACGTGTCCCTGACGACCAATCACGGCAGAAACAATACCATGTTGTGCCATGTTATGTTGCCAGCATATTGTATATCACATGAAAGCTCCGATATGCAGAATGGTGACCCAAACGTAACAGAAAACTACTCACTGAAGACTCCTAGTTCCTAGCCTCATTCGCCACTAGAGGGCTTCATCTGATTAACTGCGCATTAGGACTGACAACGGCCAAGTATAAAAAATCGATCTGTAACAAGGCTACAGGGATTTTCGAAACGTCAAGTAAAGCGATAGCAACGTATCAAAGCGTAGGCGCAGTCACAAGGCGTGTCCTTTATACTTTGAAACGCAGAACGGAGTTCAATGAAGGGTTTAAATGGAATTTCCTGTGGATGACATAGCACTTTCTAATACTGCGAAATCTATTTCGAAAATAAATCAGAAGGTCGTGATTTCAAAAGGTGTTTTATAACTTCTTGCACAAGGTCGGGTAGCCAGTGTTCGTTAAGCTAGGAGGATGGAATTTCGAGAAGTAGAAATTGGTGAAGTGTATAGATATCTGTATCTTAATACATACATGAATAAGTACTTTAACAATTTAATTGAAGAATAAAAACGTTTACCTCTACTTGTTTCGGTCGCTACTGGCAATCAACAATCAGTTTAACACTATAAAGCAACACTAGATATGTCTGTCTGACAATGGGTTATGGCTACGCCACAGCTCAAGCGGTTAGTCGCTCCCTCCCCCGCGACGGCCCGGGTTCGATCCCGGGTCCGGTCAAGTGGGATTTGTGCTGGAGAAAGAGGAGCTGGGGCAGGTTTTCTCCTAGTACTTCGGTTTCCCCTGCCAATCTTCATTCCACCAATTGCTCCACAATCACCCTCACCTATCATCTGGGGCTGGTACAATAGGTCAGAAGTGGCCGCAGTACAAGGGACTTAGTCCCACCCCACTACCAATAAAAAACAATGGGTTATCATAACGGGACTTATACTAACATTATAAATCGAGATTAAAATATTAATGCAAGCAAAATAAATGACAATTTATGTTCAAACACAGATGTAAAGTATTTCTTTGTAGCGTTGGTTATGTCTTCTAAAAATGGCCAGCAGTGACCGAAACATATCCCCCCCCCTTATCCCTGTAGCAGACAGTGAAAGCCCATAGGGTTGTGAGGAGTTGAGGCTCCTACATTTTCTATACAATTGGCTTACAGATGGCGGTGAGGTTGTTGGCCTTACGCGCCGGCCGTCCTTTATCCCCCAGGAAGATTCCTGTTACTCATTTCTATTAGAGACTTAGGACTCCAGGGCCAAATGAAAATATTTCAGTTCGCCAGGATCGCGAACTGAAATAGTGCTTAACTGTGTAATTAATTAAGCACAGGGACAACTCTGTCTTTAAACTCCGTAGCTTTAGTCCGCAAGCGAACTATACCGACCGAGGTACCGCCACTTGTCGGCGAAGATAGTGCCAACTTTAGCGGATAGAGGGCGTCGCGTGGTCAGCGCAACGAATCCCCACGGCCGTTAATTTCGATTTTCTAGACCGAACTTTGCCTTTACTGAATGGCAAATACGACCACAAAAGGGTCTATAACTGAATATGACGATATATTAGGTGGTACACTTCTGTAATTTTCCTATAAATCAATGTTTTGAACATTAATTCTATGGAGGAAACCGAAATCCAGAGCGGAAACCGACGGAAGCAATGAGTAGTTTATAATACGCATGAAGCAATGGCGCGTGAGTTAACTGTAATCCAGCAGCAGGGGGCGCAAATCACTGTATACTAAATTCGCTTGCATATCATTTTTGGGAAACGGATTTCCCCTCGCAGAATTTATTTTGCTAAGCTCTCTTCAGTGAAGCCATATCCGCTCGGCTGTTTATTCTGCCTACGTTGTATAATGATGCGATGCCAATGATGACAACGCGTGCCGTCACTGTATACATACAGCATCATCGCACTCCTGTGGAGTACAATGAGGGTCAGCCCTCAGTGGCATTCATTCTTCCACGAACTGCACATATACAGACAAAACTGTGTCACTGGCAACAGAACACGTATACAGCACGAAGAAAGGACAGACGCAAACAAATAAAGGAAAGGAAGAAATAAACGGAGAGAAACAAAGAAAAAATAAAATTAGACAAGTAAACAATGGAGATAAATATGGAAACATATTTTAAAATGTAAATAAATATGAAATATAATGAAAGACAATGAAGTACTTGTGAAAATGTAGGTTCTCATGGCGGTGAATATGAAGACTGAGGTCTCGTAGGGTGTGACGCCCGCTAGAAAAGTACCGACGTTTCGGAGAAACATGTTGATTCCATATGAAAGATTGCCACGAAAGTAGAGGTAGCAGGTTCCTCCGAAACATTTATACATTATTTCAACTGTCCTCTTTGCTTGCTACCATTCAGTCCAGAACTTTTTGTCTTATTGTCTGCTGTCTAAAAACATAAAAATTAGAATATATAAAGTATAATTTTATCTGTGGTTCTGTATGGGTGTGAAACTTGGTGTCCGATATTAAGGGCGAAACACGAACTGTTGGTGTTTGAGAACAGGGTACTGAGGAGAATATTTGGACGGAAGAGAGATGAAGTGACAGGAGGTTGGAGAAAACTGCACAGTGAGGAGCTTCATAACTTGTACTCTTCTCCAAGTATAATCACAATGATAAGTCAATGAGGATGAGATGGGCAGGGTATGTAGCACGAATGGGGGAGAAGAGGAATGCGTGCAAGTAACTGTAGCGCTATTGCTAATTCACCCTCTGAAATTAACTAGAAAATACAGCCTGCTGTGTCTTCATCAGTTTTCTGGCAACGGTTTCCAGCGACGACGATCCCCTTCCTCTGGGTCCCCAAACTGTCCCCGTACCTCAGCTATCAGCTTCTCGCTGCAGAAGCTCACAAGGCTGCTCACGCAACAGTCCTTTAACTCACTCACTCCACTCAAATCTCACTAAGTGTTCTGCTTATATCATCTCGGCACGGACCGCACAGAAAACAATTCCTGTTCTTTGTGGGCCGTTGTGCAGTCGCCGCCTAGCAATTGGCCTACATGACACAGTATTAATTGTCCGGGAATAAAGATTAATGTTTGCTGTTCTGTCGTTGTGTAGGTTAGTGACCAAGAGCTTGACAGTTACGGATAAAAGCAGAAGATGGCAGGAATAGACGGAAATGGAAAATATGGTCGATTCTAAATTGCCGTATCCATAGCTTGAAAAAAAAAAAGCGAATGGCGCACCACTAGGCGTCCTCAGGTTGCGGATGTAAGAGACGAACTCCAGGTATGAAGGGTAGTTGCGAATATATTAAATAAGTAGCCGCGGACAGCCGACAAGGGGTGCTCCTCCAGCTGGGGGGTTGGGCGTGGGGCTAACAATTCATCGTAAAAGAACACGCTTGTTAGGAAAGATCATAAGAAACTTCGGACCTGGACGGATTCCTTGGATAAACGACCTAAGTTAAAGAAAATGGATATCAGATTTGGCACTTGGAATGTTAGAAGTTTGTATAGGGCAGGTTCGCTCAGGGCAGTGGCGGAAGAAATCTTAAAATATAAGTTAGATTTAGTGGGAGTACAGGAGGTCAGGTGGGGCGGAGGTGGCACCGAATCAGCAGGCGAATATATATTTTTCAACATGAGTGGCGCACCTCTAGGTGGAGGCACCGCCTAGTGTCTTAGTATAAATGTGGCTGCCTTTCCAGAACTCTTCAAACAATAAGAGCATATATTTTTGAAGAAGTTTGTTTATTTATACCAAAAGTGTTGCACGTGTAACTGTTTTATCGACTGATCCCATACTCCTACTCCAAATTCAATTACGCCGCTGATAACCGCACCAATTTCCCGTTTTGCAGGCCCAGAGAGTCTGCACGAGTGGCGGAACAAAATGAGCTGCAGTTACCCGTCCTTTATGTTTCCGGCTATTACAAGTAATTCTACATTAAATCCCTCTCGTATCCGCACAAACCTTAGAAATATTCATGCTTTACAGGTTTTCGTTTCATATACGTTCCGTTTATGCAGGGTAGGCTGCATTCATCAAACTTGACAAGTTTCTTTTTCAGAACAGAAATGCAAAGGAAGTGTTCCAATCGCCTCTAATCCAAGTTTCATACAGCTTTTCCGCTCTTCTCTCTCACTTCGATTTTGCGTGGAAATACGGATAAGCTTCAGGGAGAATTTTGACACGAAAATCAATGGGGTTCTTTACTTAACATTTCTCTTTCATGCTCCAGTGGAAGCGTATTATATTATATGTACTGAAGGTATTTTCCTATGGGGGGAAAAATTATTATGCAATATTATCCTTCTCTCTGCCTGTCTATATACGAACGCGATAAAAGTAAAAATTCTTCATCTACCCACTATTCCTTCGGAGTAACTCAATCCGTTCGGTTCTCAACCCGACGGATAGAAAATACGAGTAAATTAGTAAAGGTAAAGTTGTCCCTGGCCGGTCACGGTAGCCCAGCGGTCTAAGGCATGTACTGTCTTCGCTCGCTTTGAAACCAGGATCGTGGGTTCCAATCCCACTCAGGGAAAGGATGTTTAGTTTGTGTGTGTACGTTTTTCTGTGTTTGTGTACAGCTAGAGGCCTTGCGACGAGCTGATCACCCGCCCAAGGAGTCCTACTGAATGTGTAAGATCTAGAAAATTCGAAGTGAACGGAGAAGTTCATGGAGGTAAGCCTAGGCCCACTGGGGCTGTAGTGCCAAGGAAAAAAAAAACTCTCAAAAGACAGCTCAGCCTATACAGGTTGCTTCGGGAATAAGGTTCGTATCTCATTAATATATCTCTACGTCTCATTCAAACGTTCTTCGATATGGTGAATATGTAGCGAAGAACACAAGGAAGCATGATTTCTGAGTATGTTCTATGCAATGCACAATGATCCACTTAAAACCATATTCATATAAATGTATTTCGCATCCCGCTGAACATAAAACAGATTTGGCTGTTCAAGAAACATGCATAAGTGTCTTCCATTATTGCAAATCCAAATGTGGATCATTCTGACCACGTTTCGAGAGACATGTTTTAAATGTTTCTGCACTGATGACATGGATGGCATTTCAGTATTCATTTTCAATTTTTGTATGTTTCACAGACGGTTTTGCTATGTGCTTTCTTTAAAAAACAACTTCCACCCCAAGCAAGGGACTGATGTGTGACTGAACCTTGGTGATGACAGAAGTCACATCTTCTAATAATTCGAAATTCTCTTTGTCCTGTTAGGGTATGGTTTAAAGTGGATCATATATCTGGCCGTGAAGGTCCATAGGGTTGTGAGATGTTGAGGGTACCACATTATCTAGACAATCGGCTCACAGATGGCGGTGAGGTTGTCAGCCTTGCGCGCCGGCCGCGCTTTAATCCCCAGGAAAATTATTTAATTAATTCCTGGTAATCATTTCTGTTAGAGGCTGAGTCGACCCCAGGGCCATAGTGCGGCTGGAAGGATTAGGTAAATTTAAAAAAAAAATCCAATAACCTCATCGGGACTTGAACCCGCAACCGTCCGGCTTAGGTACGTAAATTTACTAATTCACAGGAAACAAATATAGCAACAGAAAAAAAATATACGTTGCTGCTCCTGTTTTTGTTTTATTTTCTAAAAATTTATTAAATATCCATCAAGCATCAGCTAAATACATGGACGTGTGTATGTAACGAAAGAAGAAACGGGATTTCCGGGATGCGGATTGATTGACTGATTGATTGATTGATTTAGTAAACACTACCCGGAACACTAACCTCTCTTTAAAAGAATCGTCGTTGAATTGTCTGCATTTCATTTAACAGGTCCAGTGCAAGTGCACTCATCCCAAGCACTTCGGCAACATTTTCCAGATTACATGCTTAAAGACTTTGTCACAATCTGCCAACTGTACATTCCTTACAAACCTGAGTCTCTCTATCTGAAACTGTCAAGATAGCTGCACAGTTCAGTCCTCCAACATCTTATATATAGAAAAAAAGAAAGGATAAAAACAGGAAATAGTAAGTCGAATATAGCCCGAGATTCAAGAACAGTGGCTTCTTTCAAGAGCTCATAAATACTATTTTAACTTATGACTGCCATGGGAACACAGACATAAAGTCTATGAAACACAAATGCACTCATCTCTCAATGAGAAACAGTCTTCATGCCAATTTCACATTAACTGCTGTGGAACATCTCCAGAATACTCGGAAATGTTTCAAGCATCGATACAACTCCATGGTCCTAGGTCTTCTTTCAACAATTACATTGCTCATGGAGCTGAGCCCTTCTTGAGGAGCCGCCATTTGTGCAGCTACTCAAGAAGTTTCCAGCAAAAGTATAATTTTTTTTTTTATTTCTTAACCGGCGGAACTGTTCACACAATATCTACACGGCGCCACATCCCAGAAGACGGCATTCTTTATAGTCACAAACCGTGAAAACCTCGAAGTTTACATACGCTTAAATACGGTTTCTTAACACTCACGACAAACACAGAACGCTGCTGAATCATCTGCAGTGACTTCGGGGCGTCGATGACCGAAAAGATGATTCTGAACGGATTAAGTTGACATTTTGCTAAATTAACCGAGAAAACCCAGAAATAAATCAATGCGTCGGTCAAGATTCGAACCTGATCCGTCCCACTGTATTACGTATCCTCGTTACGTGTTCTACACGCGCAGTATCCGCTATATCAACTAATCACGTTGTACATACAAATGTTTCATTAGGTGTAGAAGTCCACGAAAATTGATTGTTTTCTGACCTTGGTTTTGCCACTTTAACTGAGCAGCCATTGTGTTCCAAAGTCTGGAAGCCTTGGTACCATTCATGCAAACAAACGAACAAAAATCTGATACCGACTGTGTTAACCGACTGCTTGTACCGGTTCTCACGGTCTCTTCCCTTGGGGATTTCTTATTCCTTCCTTCTACCCTCAAGATGGAGGCGATACGTTCCTCCGAAACGTCGGTTAACACCACATATACACGGTGCCACATCCCAGAAGACTGCTTTCTTAAAAAATCAGATCGTTCTACAAGTACCACTCTTCTTCGAAAAGAATTTAACATAAAAGTTTTATTATAGCCTTCGGTGAACGCCATTTGCAATGCAGCGTTTGATTCATCCGCAGCTGATGGCTGTGCACTAAACGTTATTTATCTGCATGCGTACGGAGAATACGGTGAACTCATGAACATTATCAGTAACCAGACTTACGAATTGCCCTGTACATCCTGAATTCAGACACAAACATTACAACCACATGTGAACACGTTTCACGCGATGCTTTAAAATATGTCTTGGTTTATCAAACTGCGGGTCGCGACCCACAAGAGGCTACGACTTTCTCTGTGGGGGGAGGTCACAAGATTTCTGAAGAATTATTTAAAACATAGCTGCATCCACGCAGTTTTTAGGCAAGTAAGTACGCTGGGGCGGGTTTTCTCCGAGTACTTCGGTTTCCCCTGCCAATCTTCATTCCATCAAATTCTCGATCATCATAATCACCCGGGGTAGGCTACAGGAGGCCAATCAGTGGCCGCCGTGCCGGGTGGACCCAGTTGGACTCCACCTCCCACTAAGCGAATTAAAAAAAATTAACATATCTTTTGAAAACGTTATGTACAGGCAGTGAAACATTTACTGAAGCTCTTCGTGACTGTAAAGGAACACTGTGTTCATTCTAGTTGCTGAAGCTCCTACTGTCGCCGTACATCGTGCAGATAAATTAAGTATTATTTTAAGGGGTCGCGGTATCACAAAGTTATGAATCCCTGCTGTACATGGTTACTAAACAATAGTGAACAAAACTGCCGTTCCAGGCTACCACTGGCCTCAATTTATGACATATAGTCCTTCTGGAATTCTGCGGCCGCCTCTGTAGTCTAGTGGTCAGACTTCGATTCCCGGCGCTACCAGATTTTTTCTGAGAAGTAGTGGGTCTGGAAATAGCGGCTCCGATCTAGAAAACCGAAAATAATGGCCGTGGGGATTCGTTGAGCTGACCACGTGACATCCTCTATCCTCTAAAGTTGGCACTAACTTCGCCGACAAGCGGCGGTCACTCGGTCGGTATAGTTCGCTTGCGGACTAAAACCACAGTTTGTTCTGTTTTATAGTCAAAGAAGTATCAATGTTTTGAAGGAACTGGTAGGGCATGGCGCCATTTGGTTAGAGCATGTCCCAATTTTCGGCCTTAGTTTAAGGTATTTTTAGTTCAATATTTATATATACACAGGAATATCCGTGTAGGCATATTGTTGTCAAATGAGTCACTACATACACACACACACACACACACATACACAAGTCTATCTTCATCCTCACATTTCGATGTCCAATTATTATACTGAGATCTATTACATTTCTTATATTTTTCACAGCCTGTCATAGTCTATGTTTGCATTGTTTGACTATATAATATCATAAACGATAACTATATAACTTATACGAAACTAGATCCACGTTTTCAGTAATACGTACAATATAAACAGCAAAGTAATTCACTATTATTTCTGCATTTTTTCTCCACGTAAAGATGAACAACACAGGTCGAAACATGTAATGTATATGATTTTCAATATAATACCAAAAACAGATGTGTTGATAGTCAAAAATAAGGTAGATATAATTTTACTGATAATGTACCTTTATCCCCTTCGTGGAAATATACCCTACACAGGTAACACAATGATAAAAAATATAAACTTCTGTGCACCGAAAGAAAATTTATGGTTGATCTATTCTAATTTACATTCAAGGCAGGAAGCCGTTGCAAAAGGATCAGGTCTTCGCAAGGAACAACACAGGATAACATACAGAAATGTAGTTACTATAGGATTCTGACGATGGTGTATAACACACTGATATGTTGGGTTTTTGGACTTTATCCATCGTCCTGGTTTTTTTAAGATAACAAATAAAAACANGTCACATTCTTTCAGATATGTAAACCGTAAAGAGAGCAATTAGTCTTCCGCAGACTTTACGCTAATATCGCCGATCCGTAAAGATAAAATCTCTCTCCTTCCCGTAAGCAGGATCTATGAGAATGCAAATAACAGTGGAGCTCCTTGCGTCACCGCTTCAGTCGTGTGTATATACAATAAATCGAGTGGAATGAGCGCGCCGCCAGAGGGCACGCGTGTTGCACACGTCAGATCCGAGTAAAAAAAAAAGCCCAGCACGAAGACTTGAGCATAAATATACTAAATGCTTGGCACGAAAATATATCCTTACGAATACGAATTCCAGCTGAGATCGCTACACTCGCTAAGGGAACTCCTTCCGCAGTCCAGAGCCCTGCTACTCTATTCACACCAAAAAATATTCATGCACAACTCCATGTAGACGTATGGAGAGGTCTGCTTCATGCTCGGGCCGCTTTTCATTTGTGGAAATATAAATCGATACCTATGAGATACGAGGTTCTGTGAGATCGAGTCTGGATAAGAAGGTGGAGAGGAAAAATTCTGTTCTCCCCGGGAATCGAACCTTGATTATCAGATTGTACAGCCCGTAGCCTTGTCACTGAGCCATGACGGCCCTAAGGATAGGTCTAATAACATATATCTGCAAATTCAAATTTATATAATTCTCCTCCATAAAGATTTGCTTAAAATTTAAACCGTAAGTAAAGTACTTTTTTTTTTAATTTTAAGAGAAGATTAAGACAATATTGTCACCATCAAAAATGAAATAAATTCCCCCCCCCCCCCAAAAAAAAATTACAGAGTACACTGTATCAGCTGATAACTCTCACTCACTGCCCCTTGTTACTTATTGCATAACGCGTTTTTCAACCTATAATGAACAACATGTTTTGGCTTCTGACCCGTTTATCATCGCCGGTCACGGTAGCCGAGCGATCTAAGGCATATACTGTCTTCGTTCGCTCGGAAGCCGGGATAGTGGGTTCAAATCCCACTCAGGGTATGGATGTTTGGTGTGTGTGTATGCGTTTATTCTGTGTTTGTGCTCTCATGTGTTTAGGTAGAGGTCTTGCGACGAGCTGATCACTTGTCCAACTGAGAAATCAGCCCTATGCTCCAAATTTTGAGCGAAGAGGAAGATAAAAAATATATCATGATTTCATTCCTATTCCATCTTTGGCATCTTTCTTCCTCGCACATTGTGGTTAAAACCAAATTAGCTTGCGAATAATAGGTCAGTAATGCAATGAGATCTCTACCGAGGGAAACGTCTCAGTGGATTTGGCTTTAGTAGCAACAGTTTGGAAACCATGGGCGTCCAGCTACAAATCATGAGGCCTGACACATGACTTCTTACGTCACACGAAAAAGGGGGAAGATTAACTTCAGCCACAGAAACTGTAACACCGCCTGCTTGCTGCGCATGCCGCTGGAAACAAGTGCGATTCTAAATAGACGGAAACAACGAAGAAGGAAGATGCCATGCTGTTGGTTTGACAAGGACAGAGAACGGTACGCTCAAACTGTCACTTGGGCGCAGTTTAGCAGCAAAGCATCCTTTACCAAGTTCCTTAAAAACAGATGTAACTGACTTGCTAACAAACAGACTGACTGGCTGCTGGTCGGCTGAACCGCCAACACGGTATCTAATAAATAAACTGACTGGACCAATAATAAAGAACGTAAATAAAAGAAAAAAACACTCCACCAAAAATTTATTAGGAGAAAACTGTCCGACAAAGTAAGTAAATAATTATATCTGAAAGACGCTCAACTCCTGAAGGCATTTTACGCTTTTACAGGAACACGAGGTTCATTACCCGTTTCATAGAAAGCTACCACTGTACTATATCCACAGAAAGATGACTCAAGCCCACAATATCACATCACATTTCTATAAGATCAATATTAATATTATCGCCCCATTTATGCCTAAGTCTTCCTCGTGATCTATTTCCTTGACGTTTTTCTGTACAAAATTTTATTTTTATCACCTATTACATATTACATACCTATTACATATCCTGCCAATCTCACATCTCATTTAATCAATTAACACGATTAGGTAAAGAAAATCATCAATTAGGAATTTCTTCGTGAAATTTCCTCCATATCCCCGTTGCTTCTGGTTTTTAGCTCATATGTCCCGACAACACTTGACATCTGTGTGTGGTTTGTCTTCCCTTACGCCCTCTGGACCGCCTCTGTAATATCCAAAATATTTCTATGTATGGTCAATTTAATGGCGGGAGGAGATTTAAAAGTATTAATAATTTGGGCGTGAGTGAGTTCCAGCCGCTATTCTGACACCGTATCACTGTGGTGATCGCCCCCCCCCACCCCCAGAATCTTGCACAAAATACTAAATCCAGTTGCACTTCTCTTAAACTATACTACTGAAATTTATTGGGTACTAAAACATCGTGTAGCACGTCTCTCATTCCTACCCCTCTCTGTCCCCTTCACTCTTCATTTTAGCTCTATCTTTGTCCAATTTTTTGAGCTGGAAATAGCAGCAGCAGCAGCAGCAGCATTAGAAGTGAACTGAACAAAAGCTGAACCGTAACGCATCGAGATGGGTTTTAATGACTTGGCAGTTGCTGGTCTCCAGCTTTCCACCTTTTCTTTTCAATGCAGTAATGTGAATACAGCCGTATCATTGGGAACCCAGGCGCTTGTACAAAACTCCTCGTACGCACATACCTGTCTCTCGCTACTGTTCGATACCAGGGCTGCACAAAGAATTCTTCACCGGGACACTAAGTCTCTCGCCGATTCAATACAAGTTAACACAGCAGTAACACTGAAACACTTTTATTCTGGAGTAACTGATTAAAACCAAGGCGTAGGTGGGTGGACAATATTAAAATGGAACTTAGAGAGATGGGATGGGGTGGTATGGATTGTATTGATCTGGCTTAAGATAGGGACCAGTGGAGGGCTCTTGTGAACATGATAATGAACCTTCTGGTTCCATAAAATGCTGGAAAATTCTTGAGTAGCTGCAGAATTGGCGGCTCCTCCAGAAGGGCTCAGCTCCATGAGTAAGTAAGTAAGTAAGTACCTGATTAGAAACTGCCAGCACATCGACTATGCTGAGAGCCGATTTATGGGCTTCTTTCAATACTTTTCCTAATATATACCACGACCGCCTCCTTACAAATCCTTAACCATTCACAATTAACTTCCAATCCCGTCCGAAGGTATAAAACCTCTGCAGTTCAAAGCGAGTCTCTAAGTAAGCCAAAAATAAATCAACACAGTTAAAACCAAAACCCAACTATCAAAGAGAGCGTTGAACTACGCGTATCCATGAAAATGACAAAAACCTATTTCTCCACCATAGGCACAATTCTAATAATATCGCGAAGTCTTTTGGGGGTTTAGATTGGTGACTAGATTCATTAACACCTTATACAATCAACTCGTAATTATAAGCAATACAGGGCTACCGATGATTTACACAATTTACAGTTCATCGTTACACACGCACTGGGATTCTCAGTCTTCACTACTCGTATACTGGTAATGGAATTAAAAACAGGCTCACTGTGACTAAATATTCTAAGCACACATTAAGTCTTCACAGGCTGACTTCTAAATTTTCTTCAACTACGAACTTTCCGTGGCTATCGCTTACCGAAAACTCAGTTATACTCCTTCAATTCCATTATCGTACTCTCTGTTATACTCGTTTATTTCCATTCTTTTAACTCTTCTAAATTCCCAATTCCAACTCTTTAATCTAATCTTCCTAGCTACAGTCTCTCCTTATATAGCCTTGGGTCATACCTCATAGAAAACACCTTTCTTCCATTAGGGATGCGTGCTTGCAGCTCCGCTGCCTAACACTGGGCACGGCGCGAACCACATAGAAAACACCTCCTATGTTGCCAGAATTGTTTCCTAGCAACGAGCTGTAGCACGGTCCACAGAGAACACAGCCCAGCAATGGGTATATGCGTCACAATATGAAGTAAGTGTAGGGAGAAGAGGTTATATCAACAGCACGTCTTCTTGACTGGTGAAAATTGTTCCCAGAGAGACGAGACAAAGTTGTGTTTAACAGCTGACCTGGAAGTCAGAAAACGTAAAAATCACATGAAAACGTTGAAAATGTAAGAATGGTAGACATCCTACTTTCAGAATGACTGAAGAACTGATAGAGCCTGTACGACTGCTACTGACGAAAGGTTTGGGAATGAAGACAATTTTTGCTAAGATGGAACCCATGAACCTCATTAACGATCAACTGCACCGGTGGGGGGTCTGCGAATATCTTTTGTGACGCTTCGAGGAGAACGACAAGTCGCTCAACAAAAGTCATCATTGGGGATGAAGACTGGGGTTTACAGTATGACCCTGAGAAAAAACAAAGCGGCAGATCATGCAATGGAAAGCTACATGTTTACCCCAACCCAATAACGCGCGGATGTAAAAATCAAAAGTCAAGACAATGTCGATTTGTTTCTTTGATTGCAAAAGGATACAGCACGAGAATCAGTTTGTTCCATTTGGTCTCTCAACCAGAAGTTTTCTCTCCAAGTTTTTGCACTACCAAGTAAGCAGGGCCATCGTGTGAGGCCAGAACTTTTCCCAGATAAATGGATCCTTCATCATGAAAACGCGCCCTCAAACACAGCGTTTTCCGTCAAGAACGTTTTGGTCCTTGAATATGCCATTTATTCACCCGACCTTGCTCTGTTACTTACGCCCCCCTTCCATACCATGAAATGTCATATCAGCGGATCACATTTTGAAACCGTGGAAGAGATTCAGAGGATTACGACAGATGTTCTAAACAACTTGCAGGAGTATGACTTCTGGCTGTGCTTCAATAGTGCAATTCATGTACAGCTGCAGAAGATAACTACTTTAAAGGAGACAACTACATTTTACAATATTTACCAGTTCGCATAGATGCCAACGTTTCGGAGGAACACCCTGCCTCCATCTTCGGGGAAAATATTCTTTCAACCGATCCACATGGTGTAACATCACCGGGGATCGTAATCGAGCAGATTCGCGCATTCACGATTCTATTTCTCTAAAACACATTTTTGGTAGTATCTTATCTATGTCAAGATCCAGTGAGATGTCTCATTCATTCAGAATTCCCTATCAAAATTGTGTATACACTTCTCACGTTCACATACATTCTACACGCCCAGCCTCATCTCATCCTCCTTGATATAAATGCTAGTAATATTAGACAAAGCCGGTCACGGTAGCCGAGCGGTCTAAGGCGTGCACTGTCTTCGCTCGCTCGGAAGCCGGGATCCTGGGTTCGAATCCCACTCAGGGCATGGATGTTTGTGTGCGTTTTTCTGTGTTTGTGTACAGGCAGAGGCCTTGCGACGAGCTGATCACCCGCCCAAGGAGTCCTACTATATGTGTAAGATCTAGAAAAACCGAAGTGAACGGAGAAGTTCATGGAGGTAGGCCTAGGTCCACTGCGGCTGTAGTGCCAAGGAATAAAAAAAATATTAGACAAAAAGAACAAAGTATAAAGTACCTGATCATATAATTTTATTCAGCCATTGGCGGAGTACCTCTTTTTGGTTCGAAGGTTTCCTGGTCTATTTCGTTCGAATGGCCTGCAGTCTACGTTTTCTCCAAGGGACCAGATTTCGCAGCCATATAGGCAATACAACATACGTGAATATTCTCGCGGTTTAACTGTATTATGATACTGTAAGGGACTTGATCAACGCGTTACCAGGCAACGGCTCCGCAAACACGATCCAAAACGCAACAATGGATGAGGTCGTGTTTTCTATGTCGTCCGCGCCACGCCAAGTACTGGTAACGGACCAATCAACTCGCAGTCTGACATGTGACACGTGTTTTCTGTGGGGTCCATGCCGAAGAATTATAAGAGGTTCAAGAATAACAGAGAAAGCAGACCCAAGAGGTTTGAGCTGAGAGTACCAGGACGAGAATGAGGCATATCCTTAGTGAATTGTGAAGATTAGCTGAGTGCAGATTAGGACGGAGGAGTACAGAGTGACTGAAGACGAAATAACAAGAAGATTTCATAGTGTAAACGAAGTGCCAATAAAACCAATTATCCGATCTGGAACCCGTTATTTTAGTCAGCCGTACCCCCCTACACGTGATATTTTATATTACAGTTATCTCATATTTGTTATCTTTGCAGTATGTAACAATTACTGTAAGTGGTACAAACCGCGTTAGCTGATACACTGACACAGCATTAGCTACTTACAAGTCTAATCACCCACAAGAAATTTCGGCGCCTTTTATCAGTTACGACAACCGCGGAACGAAGGAGTTTCTGAACCAGAGTGGCAACTCGCGGCCTGATAAACTTCCCCATGGGACTCACTGGTTAAGTTCACAATGTAAAAGAAAAAAATAACTAAAGCTATCCCTGTACCAGGCCGTGAAGGCCTATAGGGTTGTGAGACATTGAGGGTCCCACATTATCTAGACAACAAGCTCAAGGATGGCGGTGAGGTTGTCAGCCTTACGCTCCGGCAGCTCTTTACACCCCAGGATGATTCCTGGTACAAATTTATGTTAGAGGCTGAGTCGATACCAGGGTCATAGTGCGGCTGGAAGGATTAGGACAACTGAAACAATCCAATGACCTCATCGGGACTTGAACCCGCGGCCTTCCGGCTTGTAACATTGTGCCTCAACCAACTACGCTACCGCGTGCCCCCAATTTCACAATGAACTTCAAATTTCCGTGGCAAAGAAGCGAAGTTTAGCTTCTCATTCACTTCTATCAGTCATTAGTTCTACATGAAGAATATAAGTTGCAACAGTATTCACAGCCATGTCTTCTTCTTTTTATCATTACTGGGAAATCTTGTTACTTGAAAAGAATAACATAAGACGCACGAGCAAATGTGCAGATTCTTGCATGGGCTATGGCAGTCTTCTTTGTCAATATCACAATTTTCTTTAAAGAATGAGTAAGAAACAAATAAATACATTTAAGATCATGCATAGCGATCACACGGTCTAAAGCGCGTTATGTCTTGGACCGCTGGAACACTGGGGCTGCGGATTCGAGTCTCACTCAGAGTACAGAGGTTTGTGGCTGCATTGCTCTGCGTAGGTAGACGCCATGCAACCGGCACATCCACCGGGCAAAGACCCTATTAAAGGTCTAAAGATTCATACTTTCAGAAATTCTAAACTGAAAAAAAAAGGCCAGAATTCATAAAGCTGAAGCAGAATACGAATAAGTAGTCCTGAAATTACAGAAAAGGCTGAGAACGAGGATTAAGACGGCTTCCTCAAACTCTGCCATAGTGCAAACAGAGAATCCTAGTGCCTGCGCAACACTCAAACGCATACTGTATAAACCGGCGAGCGCGCTGTATTTGAACGCCATTAAGAGAACTAGTAACCAAGGCGCTAACAAATCCGATCATCCTAACAAGAACCCGTCATTTTCATCACGCGTACCACCCTACACGTTACATTATTATTCTTAGTGGGGTGAGACTGAGTCCATTTGGTACTGCGGCCACTTCTGGCCTGTTGTATCAGCCCCGGATAATGGATGATTGTGAATCAACTGGTGGAATGAAGATTGGCAGGGGAAACAGAAGTACTCGGAGAAAACCTGCCCCGGAGCCACTTTGTCCCCCACATGACCAGACCCGGGCTCGAACCCGGGATACCGCGGTGGGAAGCTAGCGACTAACCGCTTCAGCTATGGTGCGGCCGATGTATGCACTTAGGTTCGAATATGGCTGGTTCATTAGTAACGAGGTTTCTTAGCTAGTTAATCATTGCCTAGACAGGTACTATAGTTAAGTATCCAGACATGTGGCAGGTATGTTGTTAGCTAGCTACTGTTACTCAAGTAGTTAATTAGCTACGTAGAAGTTAGGCAGAGGAATCATTAATTACGTACTCATCTAGCTACAGTAGTTCAGCCAGTGCTTCAGAGTTAGCTACGTATTATAATTAGATAGCTATATCTCGTTCGCTCGACGCACACACATCAAATACCGAGTTACTAACATTCTAGCACATCGTGCAACAACGAAAGTCAAAATTAATCATGTCATGGACGCTTCGGTACCAACAGTCAACTTCGTTGTCTAAACTAAGGTTTTCTGGGATACGATGCCGTGTAAATTGGTAGACGGGTACCAATGTATCAGAGAAAACTGATACCTGTCATCTTCTGGGTGGACGTTACACTGAAGGTAGCAGGTTCCTCCGAAACTTTGGTACTCATCCACCAAAACTACACGGCGTCACATGCCGTAAGATCATACTTCAAATATTCACAGCCGTGAGATCTTCATTCAAATCCCACTTCACTGTTCCATAACTTCAGCTTCAAGATTTACGAGGCTGCATGGTTTGAAACATGAATCTGGATTCGTTTCTTAAGAGCCGACTCTGGTTCAGCAAGTTAACATTCCTGATATGAACAAAGGGATGAAATTGTTCAGAGAGACAGATAATAGACCAGCGATGAAAAGAGATGCAAGATAATTGTACATTCTTTATACATAACCACGTGAATGAATAAGAGAGGAAAGGTTATGCCTCTCTGTACATTTTCCTTCATCTCCGAAACTACTAAATGAACTTTTCTTGAAACTTGTTAATGACAATCCATATTAAAATTTCTTGGCAAATTTACTTCTGGCACACACCAATTCAATAGGCCCGTGTCTAAAATTGAGATGTTGCTGAAATCGAAGATTTAAAAAAGTGCCAACCAAACTACTACCAAATTACACAGGACATAATCATTCATATTTGTAACTTCCATTCGAAACATTTTAATACTGTATGCTCCATAAGGAGAATTAAAGTAAAAGTACTTATAAACTCCGTGGCCTGTTGTCCGCAAGCGAACTATGCCGACCGAGCGACCGCCGCTTTTCGGCGAAGTTAGTGCCAAATTTTGCAGATAGAGGGTGTCAGAGTGGTCAGCGCGACGGATCCCCATGGCCATTAATCTCGTTTTTCTTGATCGAAGCCGCTGTTTCCTTGAAATAGCTCTTCATTTATCCTCACGAGGCTGAGCGGACCTCGTTCCAGACCCACTACTTCTCAGAAAATCTGGCAGCGCCGGGAATCGAACTCGGAACCTCTGGATCTGTAGTCAGGAACTCTGACCACTAGACCACAGAGGCGGTGTTCACTTATAATCTCTATGCAATACAAACTTTAGAATAACTAGGTTTTCAAAGACAGATTTGTATCTGCATAAATGAAGTTCAATGCCAACGAAGTAGCCGAGACACATCCAGAAAGTAACGCATTTGGAAAATAAGTGTCTTACTCCACTTCGGGACACCTTTCCAGTCTTGCAGATACACGGGTTCTGTCGTAACAGATGGGAGGTAATCGCCTAAGTACTTTACTGTACTTACGGAAACAACGACCATGTCCGCCAGAGCACGTAGTCTATCACCATCTGAGAGGATTGGCATTTAGGGCCGTTCTCATGCCAGGGTTAATCAAGTGGTCCCATTATGTCTTCCTTCTTCCATCTTGGTAGTAAACATCTTAAGAAGATTTCGGTCACCTGGCATCCTTAATGCGCTCACAACAATTTCGTTGATATTCATGTATTCATAATGTTGTATTTTAGCGTCCTGTTGCACTGATTTTCATCCATGATATGTATACAGTTGCCGTCTTGTAGTGTACTCAATTTCACCTGTTACTTCACGACATGTTTCGGCAACATAGTGCCATTATCAGGTGCCCTAATTACGTTAATCTATTGCATTGTTTGCCTTTATAAATTCATTATAGTTGACAAATACGCACTTCTTAAATACTTTTTAAATGGTGTTGTGAAGACATATGAGGGCAAGCAATGCAATAGATTAGCGTAATTAGGGCACCTGATGATGGCACTATGTTGCCGAAACATGTCGTGAAGTAACAGGTGAAATTGAGTGCACTACAAGACGGCAACTGTATACATACCATGGATGATATTCATGTATTTTTTATGTGGATTCCACATATTTCGTCCCTGTCTAGCATCTTCATTTATCTTTCAGTCCACTCTTCGACGGCCCGTTCAGGTCTCAGGAACATCAACGCAGCAACTTCAATTAATTTCAGTTTTTTTCTCCTATTTGTGCCATAAAGCAGTGATGTTACGGCCAGTACTGTATAAAAATTCTGTATTGTTTCCTGTCATGTTTTATCGATCAGTGTAAGCATAATTGTAGCGGGTATAGGACATAATTTCGGAATATAATCTGAAGATTCTGTGAACAAGAACCGCGCCTAATCCTTTAAAGCGCGGTGGTAATGCTTTAATATTAAAAATCTCGGCTGCCAATACAGTGTACTGACGCCTTTTGTGCGATTCTCAGAATAAACAATGATTATTTCCAGAGAGGCCTATAGAATTAATCGACTGGTATTTATAATGGGGATCCAGTGTGTTTGCTGCTAGGAAGGAACTGAATTATTCATCATTATTTAGTTGAACTTCACGTATCAAATGTTTTTTATTGCTACTGGAGTGGGACTAAGCCCCTTGTACTGCGGCCACTTCTGGCATATTGTACCAAAATGACAAGTTATGGTGATTGTGGAGCAATTGGTGGAATAAAGATTGGCAGGGGAAATAGAAGTACTCGGAGAAAACCTGCCCCAGGACCACTTTGTCCACCACAAATCCCACTTGACCAGGCCCGGGATCGAACCCGGGCCGCCGCGGTGGGAAGCCAGCGAATAACCGCTTGAGCTATGGCGCGGCCCTATAAAATTGTTAATAACAAAGAGTAGCGAATCAATTGTGCTATTGATTGCTTATTAAACGACGCATTTTCAGTTACAGAACCACTGCAGCACTGAATAAGACTGGCTGGTGACCATGAGTGGTAATTACATAAACACTTGTGAGGCGGTTCTCTCCCGGAATTAACTTGGATGGACTGATGAAAACCTCACTAAACTTCGTCAGAACGACTGTTAGTCTGACAGAAATTCGAAGAAGGTAACTTGGGTATTCAAGCCTAAATATTTACCGATGGACGGATCTACTTGGTGTTTGTATCAGTAATATGAATACAATGGTTCCCTCATTACAAGGCTTTGGTTCTGTGATCGAACGTTGCCGAATGTAATACTCACTTTCACTTCACTCCAGATATTTCTAGACAGTCTGAATCTGTAAATATACGTCTGGTCAACAGAAAAATGACTGATACTGGACACTCTCCTATACCAACCGATCCTATACACACCTTCACAACGTAAATATCGTCTATTTTTACATTAATCCCCAATACTCGTGCCAGTATTCCAAGTTGCCTCTTCTCATCATTCTTTCTACATGATCCGCACATCTTATTTTTCTCTACTTATTCAAATCAATTTCAGAGTGACAGTACACATTAATTTTTCTTTGTATGCATACAACAGCATTTCCCAATTTCTCAGGCAGTGTTTATCGCCCGGCCTGGGACAGGACATCAAAACGGGCTTTATGTATGAATCCTCATGCGAGAAAGAAGCAATACTGCTATGCCATCAGCTCCCCTTCAGTGTCAGCATACCGGCATAGCAGAGCTTCCGCGGAAATATGCGTAGAAACTTTCTTTTCCCGGGAAAAAATGTAATAAACCAACTACAATGCAAAATCTGAAGACCCAAAATTAATACAGAATGGCGTGGAAACAGGGGTGGGCAAATATTTTCAATTGTGGGTCACATGGAGCTATTTCGAAATGATAGTTGGTCATGATTGCATTGCGGAAAATATTCTGCCGTTTAAAAATAATAACTGACAATTATTCACGTTGGCTGAGAATATATAAAATATATTATTCCTGATTAAGAGCAGGGATAGCTCATTCAGCATATCGATGACGTCTGCGGTGGCCGGACGGGGTTCGATTCGGGACACGGACAAGGATCTTTCTCTTCTCCGCAGCGTCGAGATTGGCCCCGGGGTCCACCCAGCCTCCTTCCCGATAGGTTCCGGGGGGTTCTTTCCCTGGGCTAAATGCGGTCGGGGAGTAAATGTGACCATTCAGCTCCAACTAAAGTCGTGGTTAAGAATGACACAAATATACCTCCACTCCCCCATGCGTCTTCATGGCGTGGTGCTTAATTAAGGACAAAAACAACTTTTTTTTTCTTAGAATTACAGCCCCAGTGGGCGTAGGCCTACCTCCATGAACTTCTCCGTTCACTTCGGTTTTTCTAGATCTTACACATACAGTAGGACTCCTTGGGCGGGTGATCAGCTCGTCGCAAGGCCTCTACCTGTACACAAACAGAAAAACGCACACACACAAACTAAACATCCATGCCCTGAGTGGGATTCGAACCCACGGTTCCGGTTTCCAAGCGAGCGAAGACAGTACATGCCTTAGACCGCTCGGCTACCGAAAAAAAAACTTTACCTTTAATATTATTCGTAATTAATTCGGACACGATGTCCTGAACAGCGCCTGACGTTCTCGCAGTACACTGCTGAAGGCACAGTGAATCACTGGCATCTACCGAACCACGTGGTTTCATATCATCTCTTCATTGGTGCTCCTAAACTTATCTTCCGCCGCAGGCTTGTATGCTATGAACTGTGTTCATATCCTCTTGTTTCGTCATACATCTTGCTCGCTATTTACAACTAGTTCGGTAATTTTGTGTCAGTTTGATGTGACTATGTTTCCTCTCCTAAATCAGCTTCGCCGTTCATGAGCGAACACTCTGGCTTCGGGCAGTTCTCTTAAATTTCATTTCCGACGCCGATGTTTCTTTCCGTCCATTTTCCTTACCATAAATGCTTCGCTTTCCCGTGTCAACACAGGCCTACAGCTCAAGATTGTTTTTCTAAAGTGAAGTCTCACATATTTCTGTATTACTGTAGGTTCGAAAGCCTCACTTTCTGCTTCAGTCTCTTTGAAACAGTGACCACATGCACAGGGTGTAAAGAAATATATGTTACAACGCTCTGTGGTAGACAGATTGGTTCAGTCTGATCATATTTTGTTAATACGGCCATGACCAGAAACGCTTCTTTTAGCACTAAGGGTCACAATTGCCGCGACATAGCTCAAGCGGTTAGTCGTTGGCTTCCCACCGCGGCGGCCCGGGTTCGATTCCGGGGTCTGGTCAAGTGCAATTTGTGGTGGACAAAATGGCGCTGGGGCAGGTTTTCTCCGAGTACTGCGGTTTCCCCTGCCAATCTTCATTCCACCAATTTCTCCACAATCACCCTCACCTATCATCTGGGGCTGGTACAATAGGCCAGAAGTGGCCGCAGTACAAGGGACTTAGTCCCACCCCAGTAACAATAAAAAAAAAGGTCACAAAATTTTCCGAAAGGATGCATAAGTTTTAGGGGATGTTATCGCTGTTTTACGTTATAAAAGTTGCTCAGAATGGCGGCAGCCAACTTCGGTGCATGTTCTGCACCACCTGGCTATGTTATGCTGAACTCTTTGAAAGATTCCCGGCATTTCCCGGGCTGTTGCAGCTGCTACTGCAATTCCTGCCACAAGATCATGTTGTGTCTCCACTGGAGTCTCGTATACCAGGCTTTGCATGTACCCCCAGAGAAAGGTATCCAGTGGGGTCAAGTCAGAGGAGCGACAAGCCCAGATTATTGGGCCTCCACGTTCAATCCATCTATAGCCAAAATTTCCATCCAAATACACATGGAAGACATCAGTGCAGTGTGTCGGGGCGCCATCAGGCAGGAACCGCATTTCGAGAGGGACTTCCAAAGGCACCAGNACTTCCAGCAGCTCGGGTAAGGTCCCTTGGAGAAATGTCAGGTAAAGGTCACCAGTAAGCCACAGAGGTAAGAGGTAAGGGCGTCCTCCTTCATATTTCAGAGGCCCTAGCGCGTAAAGAAAGCGTTTCCGGACATGGGCGTATTAACAAAATATGACCACATGAACCCATCTATCTACCACAGAGCGCTGTAACATATATTTATTTACATAGGGGACCCCAAAAACACTACATTTCACTTAGTGTCTATTATTGAGCAACAAAATTTCTATATATTATTTAAACACTTAGTAATGAACCTTGTTACATGAACACCGCTGAGCGCCGTATCGAATTACATCAGTGGCCGCTAGCAGCTGGAGGATCCATTTTACCCATGCATACATATGCAGAGGACGGAAATCTTCATACATTCTTAATACCTGTATCAGATGCAGGTGAGTGGTCGGCTTCGTGCACTGGCAGCTTCACGCCTGGGGAAAGAGTCCCCGGTACCCATTAGAAAGAGGGTTACGTGAGCCCTAGATCCAGCGGAACACAGTGAGGGAACAAGACCTTCCTCTTCTTGCCGGAAATCAAATCCCATTGACCTTGCATAGACTCGGTTCATATGCTAAATGCGCCATGGCAGCTCATAAGAAATTAACTGCAAGCCGTTTGTCTTCAGATTTCACGGATCAAGCCCTCTGGCTCCTTCCGATTCACAGTCAAGTATGAATTCATTTTAGACATTCGGTAGGACTTTAGGAGAAAGACTCGGCTTTTCGCAAGGTCTTCACATATACAGGGCAATATGACACAAAATACGGACATATACATATGGCCTTGAATGGGATTCGAACCTACGATCCCTTGTTAGCCAGGTATAAGATAGTATATACCCTAAAACCACACGGACACTGTGGTTGAGTCTAATTATCCCCCCCCCTTCCTTCTCTTTACATATCAGTGTTCTATGTATACAGATGAGCAAGAATGATCATTAAAATTCCGAAAACTATTTTGAAGTAATCAGGCAAGATACAACATCCGATGTTTCAGACATTAAGCTATACGACTGTCCGAGTTTATCACTTACATGTGTTCGATACGTATATTATTTCTTTTATTGCTAGTGGGGTGGAACTAAGTCCCTTGTACTGCGGCCACTTCTGGCCTATTGAACCAGCCCCAGATGATAGGTGAGGGTGATTGTAGAGCAATTGGTGGAATGAAGATTGGCATGGGAAACCGAAGTACTGGGAGAAAACCTGCCCCTGCGCCACTTTGTTCACCATAAATACCACTTGAACAGACCCAGAATCGAAACCGGGCCGCCGCGGTGGGAAACCAGCGACTAACCGCTTGAGCTGTGGCGCGGCTGTCATAAATAAGTATCTCATTATGGGCTCCTTAGGCCAGAATCAATTCTGAATTGGTACAGAGAGCAGGACCTAATCACTGAAAATTACATAGTAAACATATTTAATCGATTCGGCTGTTCTGAAGAGAAATTCTCCCGCTCGATGCTAATATTTCTATTCCAGTTGAAATTAGGAGCTTTTAAATACCCCGCAAGAAGAGGCGCTGACAACGGATGTTAAGCGTGGGTCGCGGAGCTTATATAGTGAAAAAGAAGCGACGAGGAGGCACGCTGTCACAACAGTACAACGCATGGACATAAATATTAGCAATTTGAAGCCTCAGATTAATGTACACAGTTTAAAAATCCAGTTACTACGTCACAGAGAACGTAGCGCGTCTCCATTACAAGAATATCCGTGGTTTATTCTGAGAATCATATGAAACCCATAAATGCAGTCTGTGGGCAAAATGCACAGGAAGACTCCACCGAGGGTCAGAACTGTGTTCACATTAATTGTACAGTACTCTCGGTATCTTACTGGGCCAAAGTGGAAAAAATTACTTCCGTTTGGGAGGAACTTTTTTTTTTTCATTGGCTCTACAGCCCCCTTGGGCCCTGGCCTCTGATTTTCAGTTTCATGATCATTTACAGACGGTAGGAATCCTTGGATGAGTGATCAGCTTGTCGCAAGGCCTCTACCTAAACAGAGGACAACACAAACAGAATAAACGCGAACACATACCAAACATCCATGCCTTGTGTGGGATTCGAACCCAAGATCTCGGCTTCCTAGCGAGTGAAGACAGTCCATGCCTTAGGACGGCCGCACACCAACTGCGTCAAGACAAGTATCAAGACACGAGACAAGAGACGAAGTCTTGCTTCATTCGTGATTGGTCAGCATGGAGCTGACGTCAGCATCATGACTCAGACTGGTGTGCAGCGGTTTTCATAATCCCATTCGTTTCAACTGTTCTCCTTTCTTTGAGTCATGTCACAGACATCGTGTCTTGATTGTTACATGTCTTGGCGCATGCCGGTGTGAGGCCTACCTTAGACCGCTCGGCTACCGTGACCGGCTTTCGAAGTAACTTGCTACCTCTTTATTGCGAGTCGAAGAGACAGAAGGGTTTATGTAGGAATGTAACGAACGGCAGGAATGAAAATATAAATGCAAATGGCAACAGAATTAGCCACTCACTAATCTGGAAGGGCGACTTCCAGTCCACTAAGGTTTACAGTTACGTTTCCATTGTCCTGACCAATCACGATTCGCGATTATTGTCGCAATTCCAGACCAATCATCATTCATCCGTCTGTTACACTACCATTTAAATCTATCGATTTACGTATATTTTTTATCGCTTCGACTGTGAAGCAGGACTCATAATGTTCCTGCGAACGTCTATAATTTTCATTATTTAATCACGGTGAGATTTCCGGAAGGTATAAAACTGCTGTGCAAACCTCAAGTCTCAAATGGATTCGTAGCAATTCCTACGTACTTTCTTATGATGGAACTTGAAATTACATGGTAAAACATTTGTTTCCTTGAGTAGTTGATCACAATTCATCAGTCCAGAGCTTGCTTACTTACTTACTTATGGAGCAGAGACCTTCTTGAGGAGAAGCCAAATCTGCAACTACTCAAGAATTTTTCACCATTCTATGGAACTTGAATTTTCATTACCGTATTCACAAGAGCTCTCCACTGGTACCTATGCTCAGCCAGATCAGTCCAATCAATACCCACCCATCCTGTCTCTCTAAGATCCATTTTAATGTTTTCCACCCAACTACACCTTGGTCTTCCCAGTAGTCTCTTTCCTTCTGGCTTTCCCACTAATATCCTATATGTATTCTTCCTCTCCTCCTCCTCCTCCCCATTCGTGTTACATGCCCTGCCCATCTCACCCTCCTTGACTTGATCATTCTAATTATACTTCGAGAAGAGTACAAGTTATGAAGCTCCTCATTATGCAGTTTCCTCCAACCTCCTGTCACTTCATCCCTTTTCGGTCCAAAAGACCAAAGCTTAAATACATTATAACAGGTTTTTTCTTGATTTAATATTTCAATGAGACTGGATGATCAGTTCTGTCTTCTGGAATATGAAGTCGCATAGTCCGGTTAAATCAACAGACGTTTCAGAGAAACATATTGCCTCCATCTTAAGGGTCACAGCGTAGGCCAAGCGAGAAACCAGTAAGAAGCAGGCACCAAGAGCCATATCTCAGAAACCAGAACTTTACAGTCACTGCCCTGAGACCTCGATATCGAAACATGACTAGGAATGTTGCAGTACCTCCCTATGTATCTTGTATGAATGTATAAGGGGTGGGCCTTCTTGGCCCTTGCACCGCGACCACATCGATCTATTGTGCCTCCCCTTTGTATCTTACTTTTAATCGCATCGCCTGAAATATAATAACGCATAAAATGCGTCAGACTTTCTATTCGGCATAAACATGACATATGATTTAAATTTTACTTGCTGAAACGTGTGCACCGAATTCAATATGTAATTTCTTTCCTGTCTACTGTCTGTACAACCCACTAAACGCTGAATCATGTTCCTCTTAAGACAAACTACAATACAGAAGTAAGGACCTTCGCCCGTGGCCCCACAACTGGAAGGCACACGGAAACGATGCAACAAGAAACGAATATGACCTACCCTGATTGACATAGCTTGAACCACGCATTTTTATATGCAGATATCGGATGTTCTTAAGCGCTGGAGTAGTTAACATTTTAAACCCAAAAAGGAGAGGAAGTAAAGACATTACAGTTACATAGGGGCGAAAATTAAAAAAAAAACATTTTCGGGTCTGATGGTTCTCAGGCAGTGTCCGCTGATCCTTCTGGCAAAGATTAGGTCGGAGATAAGATAAAGTGACGGAAACGATGCCAAAAGACTATGCAGCGGGGGAAAGTAGTGAGGCCAGGTTTTTACTCTATGAAGCAAATTACACCGTGATTCTAAATTACTGTCGGGGTCTCTGTCACCTATAATTTTCAAACCGGAAATAATAGAATAAAATTTATTAAAGAATACGAAAGCGTAACTCAAAAAGTTATATTACTTTTAGAATCATTGAGGTGAAGGCGGTTATGAACGATCCTCTAGTAGTATAGCTAACTGCAAAGAAGCTCGTCTAGTTGATTTTTGCGGGCTTCGAGAAAACGCTTCTGGGATTCGATCAACATCTTCCTGTGAAGTGCTAGATCTTCCACTTCCCTTTCGGTGCAGAATACCACCAGACTCCCGTAACTGCTTTAACCAACGTCGAATAGCATTGTCTGAAGGTAGATATTTTCCATGTTGAGTTCTGTAACGACGTTCCATTTTGATAACAGACTTCATTTCGAAAGAACAAAGTACGCACATTGGTTTCTCTTGAGCAGCCTCCAATTTCAGGTACGACGTTCCATTTTGATAACAGACTTCATTTCGAAAGAACAAAGTACGCACATTGGTTTCTCTTGAGCAGCCTCCAATTTCAGGTACGACGTGGCATTTTCTTCCAGACATCAATGCGGTTAGTAAAGCGTTGTCAAATAAAACTTTTTGAGTTACACTTTCATATTTCATGAGCAGTCTTATTTTCTTCCCTTCGGTTTGAAAATTACAGACTACGGAAATACCGACAATAATTTAGAATCACACTGAATATCTACGTAAATAATAAATAAAAGTCTAGTTTTTATTTCGCAGAAAACAGGATGTGTGTCGCTTAATGGTGTTTAGGGAAATTAACGTTATTCGCTTTCAGAATCATACCCATAACACACCATGTGGCGAAAATGCAGAATTTGTGAATGTTAAAGCAGGTAGTACATATGCTCACCACTGTTCTATAAAGAGCTCTAATAAACTGTATGCACCGCTGAATATGTTTGTTGCCTAACAGCGTCAGTGAAATGAAGCTGTTCCCAACGCTTTTTATTTAATACTGGTATTTCTGATTTTTAACAAGGAAATTCGTGTTTCCACAGACATACACAAACAACGAGCCATTTTTATTTCGAGAGAATCAGTATGATCAGGGTCACAAGCCAGATACGTAGTCAATCTTCAGATATGTAAGATTTGAGGTTTACACGGCGGTGACTATGAAGAAAGCAGTCTTCTGGGATGTGGCACCGTGTAGATGTGGTGTTAACCGACGTTTCGGAGGAACGTATCACCTCCATCTTCAGGGTAGAAGGAAAAATAAGAAAATCCTCAAGTGAAGAGACAGTGAGAACCGGTACAAGCAGACTGGTGTTGGAAATTCCTGAAGATGGAGGCGATACGTTCCTCCGAAACGTCGGTTAACACCACATCTACACGGTGCCACATCCCAGAAGACTGCTTTCTTCAACCTTCATATAATTCTAAGGTTCCTTAACGAAGCCCAAAAAAATCGTCGAAAAAATGTAGTGCAACGAGTTGAAGCACTCGCTTGCATGAAGTGAACAAATGTGAACACAATGGGCAAGATTTATTCACAAACTATGCAGAGATATGTGAGATTTGACGTTCTCGCGGAGCTGAGCATCAGGAATACTGTCTTCTGAAATGTGACGCCGAGTGGTTTTGATAAATGAGTACCAACGTTTCGGGTGAAAATGCTGCCTCCATCTTGAGGGTAGGACAAGGAAGCAGAAGTATGCTACAAAACGGCGGTGACATTTACCAAACTACAAGGGGTCACACTCAAAACGATGGTAGACTTCATTCAGAAGTATTAAGATTTCGACTGAATGTGTGATACTGGGATGGAAGTAGATTCTACATTAAAAATTCAACAAGAGATATAGAGAATTAATTAATATCGTGCCCAGTAAGTAGGCAAAATCGCAAAGAAGCCATCTGGGAAACATTCAAACGTTCAAAATCCAGTACGTATTTTCGTTCTTATTCTGAGCTTTCGAATGCCACTTTCGGCGAGTGCCATCACACTCTTTTCAACTGATGGGAAATATAGGGGCTTCTTGGTAGAGAGACTTGCCTCCTAGGAAAAGTTTAAGGTTCGATTTTGGCTATGAGGTTGGTTCAGAATTCTCAGTCCCTTCAGGATAATTTTAGATAACATACAAACCACACCACCGCCACTTCACCCACATTTACCCGAATGCATCATTTAGAAGACGAAGTGCGCTGGGTGGAAATTGTTCATTCTGAGTGCTCCAAATTTGCAATTGCTAGACTACGCGGTAGCGTAGTTGGCTGAGGCACTATGCTTCAAGCTGGAAGGTCACGGTTTCGATTCCAGATGAGGTCGCTGGATTCTTTAATTGACCTAGCCCTTCCAGCTGCACTATGGCCCTGGGGTCGACTCAGCCTCTAACAGAAATGAGTACCAGGAATATTAGTGGGGTAAAGAGCCGCCGAGGCGTAAGGCTCACAACCTCACCGTCATCTGTGAGTTCTTTTTTGTAGAAAATGTGGGAGCCTCGCCGTCTTACAACCCTATGTTCCTCCATGGCCTGTTACGGAGAGAGTTTACCTTTTATACTAGAGAAATTCCTGTGCGCGCCGAAGTGGTTGATACATTGACAATTGACTTTATGTAACAACTTCGTATTGAATGTCTTGTGGTCTTAATTAACCGTTACAATACCAAGATCGATCAAATTGTCAATAAATAATACATAAAGTGTCAGCCTCGATTACGTGGACCATCTGTAACCTACATGTCGGCAATTTTGTAGGCTGCTAAACGTAACTGCCCCTAGGGGCAAAGGCGTAATATTACACCAACGGTGTAGAGTAATATGAACCCTTTATTCCTGAACTAAAATAAAAAAAATCAGCAAAATGTCAATAGCAAACTGTATATAAGTTGATGCAAGAAAGGACTAAATAACAGTTTCCAACTGTGAAGTGTAACAGCATCCCTTTGATGATTGCGAAATGACAAATTGTGACAGATGTAATTAATTTCATATATTATCCCCAGCGGATGTCTTGAAAGACTGAGAAAACCCACACAGCCTTGATCATGATAGCCGGCATTCAAACTGAGAAACGAAGTCATTACCTCCCGCATATGAAGCAGAAATGGTAACCAGTCAACCACAACATTCAGAACATACAATTGATAGCGTCATTAAAGGAAAGAACGCACATCAACTGCGTCAAGACAAGCATCAAGACATGAGACATGCTTCATTCGTGATTCGTCAGCATGAAACTGACGTCAGCATCATGACTCAGACAGGTGTGCGGCGGTTTTCATAATCTCATTCCTTTCAACTGTGCTCCTTTCTTTGCGTCATGTCGCAGACATCATGTCTTGACGCATGCTGGTGTGTGGCTTACCTTACTATTTCAACATTAGGTGAGGGCCCATCAGCATGTGCGACCTAAACACTGGGTTTGTTCGTTGTATAATACATTCAAGAGGTTAATATTACACTCTGTTCTTCAAGGACGTAATATAAAAACCGTCTGGGAGCGTTCAAGATGCCACGATGCGTTAAGGCACGCAATTTAATCTATAATAGAAACTAATTTACCGTATTCGCAATAGAAATTGGATAACGTCGATATATACCGGGACCTTCACATATCTCCTGCCTCTCTCTTAACTTTTTTTTAGCTCCGAATGTTCATCGTATCGATAGGGAACTTTCCGTCTGCGGTTGCGTAAGTCAGAGCAGACACGGATGACGTCGGGATATTACGCAACAAGGAATTTCTTGCCGAATACAGTTCATCTGGTACTGTCACAGCGTCAAGGTTTGTCGACAATTTAGGTCGAAGGGGGAGGCAAAAGATGTACAGATAAAAAAAAACTCCGTGATCTGTAGTCCGCAAGCGAACTATACCGACCGAGCGACCGCCGCTTGTCGGCGAAGTTAATGCCTATTTTTGCGGATAGAGGGTGTCACTTGGTCAGCGCAACGGATCACCACGGTTGTTAATCTCGATTTTTTAGACGTACAGATAATCTACCGAATAACGATTGTTTGAAGACCCACGGGATGGATAGATAACACCATGAGAAAGCTAGTAAATAAGGATGGGACTTGATCAAATCTCATCTCATATTGGCCTTCGGTATTAGTGGTGCGGAACCTTCGGTTTCAATTCGGTACTATCAGACAGGTTAATTAGTTGTCATTTAGTTCTGTTTAAATCTAATTAAGAAAATCTCGAGAACTGTTGAAAATTGAAAGAGGTTAAGGAAATGTACACATACTGTACAAATCCTGCGTTCGCTCGCTTTTTTTTTTGTAACTGTCTCAGACGGAAAAACTGTGAAAAACTGACTGTTCACTCGTCTTCATCTGGTATCGAGATTCAGAATAATGCGGCAGAAATGAGATTGCAAAACCTGTATAAACAGTAACGCTGGCCAATTAGTGCTGGGACACTGGTGCAATATCTGCCACTGTCCGAATTCAAGGTTTTATTTCATGGCAGTGTACCTCTTGTGACGTCACCAGATACGTCGGAGACAGCTTATCATGGCGGTTTGATTGAAATTCAGCCCTCGGGCAAGCGGAGTTCCTAGGGTATGCTGCGAAACCGGGACGGCTGGTAATGACAGCAGCCAGCCAAGGAAGTGAATAGTACCTAACCGGCTCCTGCTGGCAATCTTGCTTCTTGCTTGGGAGGTTGCTGGTTCAAATCCAGGCCGAATAATCACAGGTTCATTTCTGTGTCTTTTGTATCTATAGCGAATGACAGAATTAAATCAGCAAACCCATCTCTAATGCCTCCTTCCAGATCCCTTCCAATGATCATTCACGATCTGCACGTATCATTCGACGATACAATCTATACATGATGCACTTGATACAGTGTTGTTAAATAACATAAATAAAAGTACTGTCATTCTGAATGGATAAAAAATCTGCGTATAAGTATGCAAAGTTCGATACAGACCGATACAAACTACAGAAACATGAAGAGATTCTTAATGAACAAAATGAAACAGGTCCAAGTCATCTCTGGCCTGTAACATGCCATGGAGGCCCATAGGGATGTGAGACGTCGTAGCCCCCACATTTTCTCTAGACAATCCGCTCACGGACGGCAGTAAGGTTGTCAGGATAATTTCACTGGAAACGCTCAGCGAAAATTCTCGTGATCATAGCAGGGTACCGGGTCGGGAATTTTACCGCGTACCTCCCTCATACATATCGTTCCCTATCAGGATACCTATTTAAGACTTGAAAACTGCATATGCCCGGTGTTTCCGGAAGGGAACTGAATTATCTAGCAGTACAGACTTTCTCCACCACACGACAGCACATGCTAGTTAGTTTTGGTACATCTCTCAGATATTTATTTTTCTATTTTCATTTATTTACGGTCTATATTTCATTTTAAACGCGATGAAATAGATGGTTACCGGTATACAAACCTACCTGTGACAATAATTTTTCTTTTAATGCTAGTGGGCTGGGACTAAGCCCCTTGTACTGCGGCCACTTCTGGTCTATTGTACCAGCCCCAGATGATAGGAGGGTGATTGTGGAGCAATTGGTGGAATGAAGATTGGCAGGCGAAACCGAAGTACTCGGAGAAAACCTGCCCCAGCGCCACTTTGTCCACCACAAATCCCACTTGACCAGCCCCGGAATCGAACCCGGGCCGCCGTGGTGGGAAACCAGGGACTAATCGTTTGAGCTATGGCGCGGTCTACCTGTGACACTAAATGAAAAAGAAGTGAACTCTGCGCCTGCGCACCAAGCTACGGAAACGGATGGGGGCCGTGAATGCAAATCCCCGCGCACTCTGGTCGTCCATTCCACAGCGAGTCGCTTTACAGAGTGAGCTATCATGGTTTGTGTATAATGTCGATCATAGTCAAATTGTTTACGTGTACCTAGTCCAATATTAGTGTTGGTGGTGGGGTGTGATGGAGTGGAGGGGGGGGGCATGTGCGATGCTTGCAGATGTACGCGATTAATCCCGAACACACAGAGGAAGGGAGATCAGTTTACCAGTGCTGTTGCTCTATATATATTCTGCTTCCGTACAAGATTTAATTACACAAGCATTTATAATTCCCCCCCACTGGCATCACCAATTGCGCCAGCCGGTTTGCTTCGCTTTAGAATTTGCTTCTCGAAGTGTGTATCTTTTTATTTGTAAGGGACCGGACACGTTTGCTCAAGCGGTAATTTCCTCGAAATAGGCAGCTATCGCTCTCTTCCACACCAATCCCTTCCAATTCACTATTCACTAATCATTTTATCATTCGATGCTGTATAATCCGAGCTACTGACATTGTCATAAAATAAACTATAAATTAATTAATCCTTGTCTGCAGATCAGCCCATTCTAAGGAAATTACATTCGTAGAGGAGCAGAACATAAAAATATGGACTGCATATCAAGTACAATAAGGTATATAATAAAAACGTAAAGAAAAAATAACATCTTATAGCGAAGGGACCGTCTGACGTTTTCTGCTGTGTACCTACACTAACTAAATTAGTGAGACCGCGCCACAGCTCAAGCGGTTAGTCGCTGGCTTCCCACCGCGGCGGCCCGGGTTCGATCCCGGGCCTGGTCAAGTGGGATTTGTGGTGCACAAAGTGGCGCTGGGGCAGGTTTTCTCCGAGTACTTCGGTTTCCCCTGCCAATCTTCATTCCACCAATTGCTCCATAATCGCCTTCACCAATCATCTGGTACAATAGGCCAGAAGTGGCCGCAGTACAAGGGACTGATACTAGGTCACAGACGGACGGACGGACGGACGGACGGACGGGCATGACCTCCACTTAAGACATTTTTTCATTAAGTAAAGAACGTCTAACGGGATCGTGGGTTCGAATCCCAGTCATGACATGGATGCTTACTTTGTGTGTGTGTGTTTTTCTGTGTTTGTGTACAGGTAGAGGCCTTGCGACGAGCTGATCACCCGCCCAAGGAGTCCTACCGAATGTGTAAGATCTAGAAAAACCGAAGTGAAAGGAGAAGTTCATGGAGGTAGGCCTAGGCCCACTGGGGCTGTAGCGCTAGGGGGGGGAAAAAAGTCTAATAAGCAATTTTAAATAAAAAACATCGAGAACAGATAATATTTGAGATAAGCGGTAGTGTTACAATAAGAAACTTACATAAATACATTACGTTCTTCCTTAGTCATGGAGCTGAGCCCTTCTTGAGAAGCCGCCAATTCTGCAGCTACTCAAGAATTTCCAGACATTTTATGGAACCCGAAGGTTCAGTATCGTGTTCACAAGAGCCCTCCACCGGTCCTTATCCTGAGCCAGATCAATCCGATCCATCTTCTCGTGGCAGAAGTATAACCTAAACGAGACAGTGCTAAGGTGTACATAATTGTGCTAATTCCAGTACTGGGGGTAACCATATCGACAGAGTTAACGATAGAAAGGATAAAATAACAAAGCGAAGGGTCTGCAACATTCTATTCTGTGAGCTATGCGTACAAAGTGCATAATATGAACTGACAAAGTGGAGGTTATGTCTATCAGTCTGTCTGTCCGCATTTTTCGTCTTTAGAATTACACGACAGACTTAAATTGAACTTGATACACTAAAACATTTCGGCTCACTTCGCTCTAATATAAACCATCTTTCATGCCTGTGTAAACCTGAAATGAAATTTACTGACATTCTCAGAAACCGTTCATGACACAAAAATTGTATTATACAGGCCACGACATAAAAAGTGTAATCCTATCTATGGCCTTGAAATCTTATTTCAGGCTTCTTTACAAGCGAGGGTGTGTAACTCTTTTGACGGCTTTTGATGGGCTAGCGTAGTCGGTATAGCAACTGGCTACGGGCTGGATGACCGAAGGATCGGAATTCGAGTCTCAGTAGGGTCAAGAATGTTCTCTTCTCCATGTCGTCCAGACTGGCCCTGGGACCCACTCAGCCTCCTATCCAATTGGCACCGGGGGCTCTTTCTCTGGAAGTAAAGAGGCTGAGGCGTGAAGCTGACCACTCACCTCCAACTAGTGGCGAGGCCAAGAAAATGTGGATCTATACATCAGCTCCCCCATACGCTTTCATGGCGTAGCGCTTAATTAGTTAAACACAGACAAAACTTTACTTAATCCATTTTTACTTGCTTACTTACATATTTGCCGGTCACGGTAGCAGAGCACTCTAAGGCATGTACTGCCTTCGCTCGCTCGGAAGCCGAGTTCGTGTTTGAATCCCATACAAGGCATGGATGTTTGGTGTGTGTATGCGTTTATTCTGTTTGTGTTGTCCTGTGTTTAGGTAGAGGCCTTGCGACGAGCTGATCACTCCTTCCAAGGAGTCCTACTTTCTGCAATGACCAATGGAACTGAGAAATCAGCCCTATGCTCCAAAGTGGAAGCGAAGAGGAAGAAAAAAACTTACATATTTACTGCAGTAATATTATCCATAGAGCGACCATTTGACTTCGCATTCTTCAAGCGACTCAGCTGTATTTTATTCCCCTTTAGAGAGACGTAGTACATTATATGGCCCCTAACCTTCCTTCAGCCTGCACACGTGGCATGACTGGACATCTTGCGTTGCCTAGCAACAGAAACGCCTGAAGACAAATGACTCAAAACGAAATTTAATATCCTATGTTCGATTATCGCTTTATAACAAATCATTCCAAATTTCGCCATAGCTTCAAAACCTATTGAACTACATTTTCTACCATTAAACCTTTCAGCTTCATGAGCATTTCCCAACAGATCATGATCACCAGTTCGCTTCGCCTTGTCCTGTCTATAATCTAACGTTTAGGCTTCTTGCAATAACGTAACCTATAATGACTTGTCATGATTTATTATGTTTCTGCTTTATTAGGACTGTCTCATTTTGTCCATCTGTTATCGTGTATGGTCCATCATAAACCTTTAATCATCCCAGCGTTGTTAATTTAAAGTCTATAAACAAGATTAAAAATAATGTACCCCACAATGTAGCACACATAGTTCCCAACGACTTCTCTGCTTATTTAAGGGCCTGTTTATCCACGTAAAGTGGAGTTTATAAGGGGTCAAAAAACTGAGTTACATGACAACTCTTAGCGACAGTTTACCATACTAAATTTAAAGAAAATCTGTGTGACGCTTTAGATGATCCTACTACTAGGTTACACTCAGAATACATAACTGATGGATGGACACGACCTCAAAACAAGGCGAACTTTTATGCACGTACAACAACTCAATAAGACCAACTTACATAAAGTAATGCTATGAGGACCGCCTCTGTGGTCTAGCGGTCAGAGTTCCTGGCTACAGAGCCAGAGGTTCGGGTTCGATTCTCGGCGCTACCAGATTTTCTGAGAAGTAGTGAGACTGGAACGGGGTCCACTCAGCCTCGTGAGGATAATTGAGGAGCTATTGGAAAGGAAATAGCGGCTTCGGTCTAGAAACCGAGATTAAAGACCGTGGGGATGCGCTGCCCTCACAACGCGACACCCTCTATCCGCTAAAGTTGGCAGTAACTTCGCCGACAAACGGCGGTCGTTCGGTCAGTATAGTTCGCTTTCGGAATAAAACCACGGAGTTTGTTTTTATGCCTGTAACAGGCCGTACAAGTACACTGGGTTGTGAGACGTCGAGGTTCCGACATTTCTTGACAATCAGACCACAGACAGCGGTGACGTTGTCAGCCTTACGTGTCAACTGTGCTCCTTCCTTTGCGTCATGTCGCAGACATCGTGTCTTGATTGTTACATGTCTTGACGCATGCAAGTGTGCTGCCTACCTAAGAGTATATCACAGTGACGTAACTACAGCGCGATAAAGCAACAACGTCCCAACGAAATTTCAACGGGCTTCATGCTAGTAGGCCTACATGACTGTAGGATGGGCTGTAACCAAATGTGAACTTACGGTGTGACATTGGGGGGTTCACTGCTTCGTTAAACCTTTCAGTGTAGTGGAGAGCGAAAGACAAGAAATGGTAGATTAGTGCATGCAGCCCTTCCTTGCACCACATCTTCGATATTCACACCAAGGATCAGCCATCTGAAGCCCGAAATTCAAGTAAATAATTTAAAAACATCAAATCCCGGCTCAAAGAAAACAAAAATGTATCACAATTACATGCAGAGTAATCAGAGCCCACGTTCATAATAAAACCCACGTGAAACCCCCAAAATAAGTCGTGTAGGTAAAACGCGGAGTCTTTCGATGTTAAGAAAGGCGGTTCACTTGTATAGTAGCCACTGTAATGTAAAGGAGTCTGCAGAGCAAGGCGACTGCGCAGACGCCGAAATGTCAACATCGCTGCTTATCAGAACCCACCATGGACATGATTCTGACAAATTCCATCCACATCTCCTCCTCATATCCTATATTAATGTTATACTTCTAGTTCCTTCTATGTACCACTTGCTAACTAATCCCTTGCAAACATGATCAGAACATTTGATGCCGCTATCATCTGAGACGAGACATTTTTATTCTCATAAATTATTAAGACCTAATTTCTCTAAAACTTATCTCTTAATTTCAGAATCTCAAAATGAAACATTATTTTAAACTGAACCCATACTAACTTGCACCATAATTGGTACAGCAGAGCGTGAATATTCTAATAATTATTTCGAATGGCAAAAACTCTTTGAAACAAAGGTTGCTAGTGGAACGTCAATGAAGCCATATGAAAGCATTAGGAAACAGAAGGAATGTTGCTCCCTTGTGACGCGTGTATGCAGAGCAGTTAGACAGTCGATGTTCTCGGATGGTCAGGAAATTGGTTGTACTTGTCGGGTAGGGAGGATTCAGGGGCTGCAGCGGCCACAGGAAATTAAACTTGCAGCAGCTCCACAGTAGCGCCTCTATCGGTGCTGCTCGCAAGCTTTGTCGCGCTCAGTCATTACAGGGAATTCAATAGTTTATCCAGGCACAACGAAAATTAAACAATCCCGTCTCCTTCACGAAAACTTAAAAATATTAAAATGTTCTTTTACCATTCGTCAGTACTAAATATAGCTTCGGCAATGGAGGAAGTCCAACATAGTGGTAGTGAAATAAATAAACAATTGTCATAAACTTCCAGAGACTTGTTGTTTTATCCTTTTCACATAAAATCTACTTCTGAAAATATGCCTAAATCACATCCAACATTGGCTCAACAAATGGCGCATGAAGGCCAACGAAGATAAGACTACTCATGTAACATTTACCATGAAACATGACAACTGCCCTTCAGTACAACTCAATAATTCTCAAATTCCACAAGCAAACGACGCCAAATATCTTGGCATGCACCTGGACAAAAGACTCACATGGCAAAAACATATCAAGACCAAACGCACACAGCTCAGAACTAAATTCCACAAGATGTATTGGATGCTGGGACGCCATTCGGAGCTCTCAACAGAGAACAAGATCCTATTATATAAAACTATACTAAAACCGATATGGACCTATGGCATACCCTTATGGGGTACCGCTAGCAACTCCAACATCGAAATTCTTCAACGATTCCAAAATATGGTACTGCGTGTACTAGTTAACGCANTTTAATTTTGTAAAACAATTAACTAATTGACCATAATTAGTTAAATTACATATAGAACGAGTTCATTGGAACACGTTCTTCATGTTAAATTACATTTATATTTATACTCATCATAACTAGTACTTATTATCCATAATAGCTGGATAGATTGTATAATAAATTGGAGAAATAAAAAAAATGCAATGTCCTACATGATTGTAGTGTAAACAATTACCCGTTGCTAAAAATATTTAGACATTTGTCACGATAATTGTTTCATCTGAGTGGCAAACGGGGTCTCTTAATTTCAGGAAAGGGTATACTGACGATGTTAGGGAGTAAAGTTCTGAAGAGAATATTACGGCCAAGGTTTTAACTCGATCATATCGTCCGCCTTTGGTCATTCCAAGATACATTTCTAACGGACATATCCAATAAAATTATTATTATCATCATTATTATTAAAAACTCCGTGGACTGTAGTCAGCAGGCGAACTATACCGACCGAACGACCGCCGCTTGTCGGCGTAGTACCAACTTTTGCGGAAAGAGGGTGTCATGTGGTCAGCGCAACGAATCCCCACGGTCGTTAATTTCGGTTTCCTAGGCCGGAGCCGCTATTTCCTTGACATAGCTCCTCAGTTATCCTCACGAAGCTGAGTGGACCCCGTTTCAGAATCCGCTACTTCTCAGAAAATGTGGTAGCGCCGGGAATCGAACTGGGACATCTGGATCTGTAGCCAGGAACTCTGACCACTAGACCAAAGAGGCGGTCATTACCATTACCATTATTATTATTATTATTATTATGTGGCTATTGTCTTTGTGCTGTCTGTCCTCAATGTGATAACCAGTATCTACATTAGCCTGTGCCTGTAACCTGTGTCGCAGCTACTGACCGAACACACAAAGAATTGAAATGAGTGCACTACCGAGGAGAGTGCATATTTGTCTGTCTAACGGCACGTTCCAATTCGAGATAGACTGAACGGTGTTTGATGAAATCTGACATGAACGTTATGGCGTTGGAGGCGAACAAAAGCTCTACGTTTTAGGTTCCTACTATCAGTAATAACGAGTCGACCGAGCGAACTTTTGAGGTGGTAACAATACGTGTATTAAGTATCTGTGGCACTACAGCCCTTGTGTACCTTGGCCGCTTTTTCAGTTTCTTGATCTAAACAAAGTCGGCAGTACACCTTGGGCAGGGGAAGAGCCCGTCATAAGACCGCTATCTACATACAGAATAAACGCACATAGGCATTCATGCCTCCAGCAGGATTCGAACCCACGATCACAGCGTTTGAGTGGGCCAAGACGGTTCATGCCTTAGACCGCGACGCCTTTGTGACTGGCAGGTAATAATACTAGCGTCACTTTCTAAAAGTCGAGTAATCACATTGACGAATAGTACCCATAAATAAGGAGCAGAAGCCCATCAAGTGTAGCAAGGTTTAATGAATTATGTTTTACTTATCTCATTTTTATTCTTAGTGGGGTGAGACTGAGTCCACTTGGTACTGCGGCAAGTACAGGCCTATGATGATAGATGGTGATTTTTCAATAACTGAAAGTACTCGGAGAAAATCTGCCCCAGTGCCACTTTGTCCACCACAAATCCTACTTGACCAGACCCGGGCTCGAACCCGGGCCGCCGCGGTGGGAAGACAGCGACTAACCGCCTGAGCTATGGCAAGGTCCTTTATAGGAGTAAGTTAATTTTTACTTCTACAGAATTCGGCCTTTGCTGGTCATCGTCAGAGGTCACACCCAACAATCTAAAATAACTATACACGCAAGTTGTTGTTTGTGCATGGGCTACAACTACGGTATCATAAAGGGGCTTCAGAACACTTACAAATTTTAAGACTAAATAGTTAACACAGTTAAACTGTTATTATGGAGAATAATTTGGTCAGAATCGGTTAAAGTAAATTAAACAGTCTAGTCATTAGTAAGTACAGTTGTACGTAATATGGTTAACGTCTTCATGGAAGTTATTCGAAACAGCAATGCCGACGTACAAGAAGTGGCGTGTACTCCGTTGTATCCTTCTAACGTTCTTGATGTCGAAGTTGTTTATTGTTGTTGTAAAGGCATAAATTGCCTTGTTTATTATTTTGTTCGTGCACCTTGCTTCTTTTCTTCAATCGTGCTAATTTTGTAACACGCCTTTAGGCAGTTAAATTAGCAAGTAAATAAATAACAATTAAACTGAACTGATCCAGGATAACAGAGTATAGTGACGGGCTGCTGGACGTGCGAGATTCCCGTCCCAGCAGGGTCAAGATTTTCTCTTCTCTTCTCTGAAGCCCACCCAGCCTCCTATCCAATGGGTAAAAGGGGTTATTTCCTCGGAGGCGAAGCCGTAGGGGTGTGACCACCACCAACTACAACCGAGGTCAAGAATGATGGAGTTATACTTTCACTCCCCCATACGTATTCATGATGGGGTGCTTAATTAATTATTTATGTACAGGAACAACTTTACATTACTGAATTACAATTCTCTGCCTCAAGCATTTCACACACCCATCTTGAAAAAATAACCCTGAAAAGTTCGTAGAGAAGAGCACAGACCAATAACTCCCATCTACAGCAGCTGACACCATCCCAGTAGGCATACTACGTGAGAATTTCCGTCGAGCACACATTCGGCGTGGCACGGATCGTGACATTCGCAGTGATTTTGGTGCAATGAATTAGCAACTACTACACCCACTGCCACACACGCTTACCTTCCCCGGCATATATACAGGGATTAACCACACGTGATGAATTTCATCTCCTACTCAAACTGCTCTATGCTGTCTTTAATAGGTGTTTTGAGATAGGAAAATAAACAGCAGAATGAAGATTTATAATGCTGCTATTTTAAGAATGTAAGACACCCCATGACGTCACAGTTAGTGTATTGTCTTTCTCTTGTGACTTAATTCATTAAGATTCATAATCGTACGTACTACACATTTTCCAAACAAATATTTTAAAATATGAAAAGAACAGGTCTAGATTGAGGGCGTCTGAAAATACAAGTATAAGGATAGGACGTGAGCCTAAAAGGACACTAAATAAAGTAACATGCCGAGGCACTTCATGTATGTGTACGTTTCGCTACAAGCCCCATCCTCAAAATGTTAATTTCATGATAAGGAGATACATTTTCTAGGCAAAAAAATACAAACCCTGACGTTACGAAATGTCGCATATATATAGCTGTCGATTGTCAAAATTTCATGACTGTTTCACAGTGTTGTATCTATAAATACGCTTCCGTAATTTAAAAGACAAACATTAAAATTAAGAATATTAACAGTTATAATGGAGATGTAAGACAAAACTACTATGTTGACAAACAACAGGAGGGGAGATGGTAAACTCTGTACAATTTTGATTTCTCTGTGATAAATAGTTCCCACGAGATATGTGGTTTACCTGCTTTTCAAAAACTCGGTTATGATAAAATGCACAGAAGCACGCTACCGTAACGTAAGGCAGGTACATATTGTATGCCAATGTTGGCGAACCTTTCTAAGGCCTCAAAACGAAACTTAAAAGTATAATTTTAAACTTCAGCATTGCGTGCCCACGAGTTATAGTAACCTTCAAACCTTTTACTTCTAAGACAACGAGCTCCATTTCAAATAAATTATTACTTGTCAAGTTAGTATAAAGAGTGTCCCAGAATTTCTGCCGCAAATGTTGTTATACCTGCATGAATCATACCTGGTCCTCCTCACAGCCAAACAGGCAGCGCCGCTCTCTTCGGTAAATCCGAATTAACAGCACAATCGCGTATTTTCTCAGAGTACAACATGATACTGGTAAAACGTTGTAAGCTAGCATTCGCGTCCTGGGATATAGCGCAGTGTAGAATGATGTTCTTCCGAAACGTCGGTGAACATCTACTAGATTACGCTGTGACCCACGCCAGGAAAGAGTGAGTAATGTGAGCAGTCGCCGCAAAGTGAATCTCTTCTCTCACCTGTAACATTTTCTTTTTTCAGTTGCAGACACCTCTAAATGTTTTCGTGCCACTCAGCCCTTCAGTACCTGAGCTCTCCTAATTCAACAAACTTTCCGCACCAAACTGAACTAGCCTGAAATTCAATTAATTCCATTTAAAAGTTACTTAAATCAATCCATTCGAACACTTCGAGCTTCAATTGTTTTAACGGCAACTCGTCAGGATATTTTAAAAGAACTTCACTCTTCCCTCGAGCCTGAAATCCGAAAATATTGACGAAGAGTTTTCTCCTTTTACAGTAATGATATCTGAGAAGGCTTTCAAATCTTGCACATCTGGATCTTGCAGAAGTTTATTTGTATCTTCTAACTGCGGACAGCGCTGTTTCTTCCCTTCAAAAGCAGTCTTATTACATTCAGACACTCGAGAAACCTGCCAAGCACACATCCATGACTAACCCAACGAACGCTGCTGTGAGTAAACCAACCTCTTTCAAACGGAATTTATTCTTGTATTTAAAAGTGAGTGAAGTAAAGCACTTAATTATTCTCGTAACAATTTCCATTGTATCTTCCGTCTAACTCAGGACGCACTTAGTACATAGTATTTCTTGATGAGGAAAGCAACGAAAATGTACAACGTGTTCTTGTGAATAAAGTAACATACCCTGCTTCGTTGCCACCATTATTAAAAACGCCGTCAGTAGCAATAGATACTATATTAGAAATATCTACTTGCAAATGTGAAAACGGGTACATTTAAGTACTAAAATATGTGGCCAGGTTGTTGTTCACTTCAAATATCCCAGGCGATGGGCTCTTTACATCTCAACAATAATAACAATAACACCGTGGCTTGTAGTCCGCAAGCGAACTATACCGACCGAGCGACCGCCACTTGTCGGCGAAGTTAGTGTCGAATTTAGCGGATAGAGGGCGTCACGTGGTCAGCGCAACGAATCCCCACGGTCGTTAATCTCGGTTTTCTAGACCGGAGCCGCTATTCCATTGAAATAGCTACTCAATTATACTCACGACGCTGAGTGGACCCTGTTCCAGACTCACTACTTCTCAGAAAATCTGGTAGCGCCAAGAATCGAACCCGGGAGCTCTGGATCTATAGGCAGAAACTCTGACCACTATACAATAGAATTTCATAAACCGAAATTTGACGGCTAAATGGGCCGAAGACGTGATCTCTGTGCTTTCGGCGAAACAAACGGAAACGTGGGCACAACAATCCACATCTAGTAATTAATTAATGGTTCTGTTACTGCCGCTGACGCAAGTCTTTATTGTGTTTTGTCTAAGCAGCAAATTCTGGACACGTTGCAGTCTCTTTCCCTGATTTCGGAAATCTTGAAAGCGTTTCGGCACAGATACTAGCAACGCTTGTTTTGGAAATTCATCATCACTAAATGGTTTGCCTTGCCCATTACCGAAGTCGAAACAACAGTTACTAGATTCGAAGGATTTGCAACAAATCTCGTTTAAGTAACTGTTCTCAGAGCATGCGAAATATTTCTTCTTTCTCGGTTTTATAATGCCGCTTAAGAGGTTGAGTTCTATAAATCAGGCTTTCTAAACAAAGTATGCATAATGCTTTTACGTCTCTATCAATCGTGCCATGTCTTTCCTTCCATCACTACTGAAATTCACAGAATTACCTGGTTTTTTGGAATTTTTCCATCGTCCGGAATTCTAGGTAATAGAGGACATTCTAGGTAATAGAGAACACGACGTTTCGCAAAATAGATTTGTTTCCGTCTTCAGGTGAGAGAGGAAGACACAGTTGGGTCCCTTATGAGAGGTGTCTTCCTTTCTCACCTGAAGACGGAAAGAGATCCAGTTTCTGAAACGTCGTATCCTCTATTACCTAGAATTGCGAACGATGGAAAAAGTAAAAAACCCAGTTATTCTGTGTGTCATCTACCATCGTCAGAACCCTTTAAAATCTACTATTCAAATTCTCTGCCACTCCTGTCAGTCACTCTCGGCCCTTTACTATAGAAAACATCTGCGGATAACTGAAATGAACACACAATAAATCACTTAGGAGACGAACAAAGGAAGTAAGCAGACGGCTGTCTGTCTCTTCAGGTTGTAATGAAGGAACTGAGGCGCACCTAACGGCGGAAACAAATCTGCAGACATCTTCCTCCTGCAGTCCTTACGCAAACTGTGAAACCGCGAGAGTTTACTCACCTTCTAGTCGTGAATCTCCTTAAGATCTTCTATCTACCACCAATCTGAAGCCTTCACTGTCTCAATACAGTACGCACCTTGACCTCTGACTGAGCCAGTTTATAACTACAGCAACGGGCTGACTCCATTTCAGCTCTTCCTCCTCTAGCCCACTCGTACTTATACATTTGCAGTATCTCATATTGCCCGAAATTTTCTTAGCCCTTAACAATATTTTCTTGCCGTGTCCACGCCAACGTCAACGTTTTCGATAGGCCTCATGCGCTCTTTCCGTGAGTTCAAGCTTCCTACAAAACAAAACAAACTCCGTGGCCTGTAGCCCGCAAGCGAACTATACCGACCGGGCGAACACAGCTTGTCGGCGAAGTTAGCGCCTCTGTGGTCTAGTGGTCAGAGTTCCTGGCTACAGATCCAGAGATCTCGGGTTCGATTCCCCGCGCTACCACAGAGGGTCCCAAAGTAATATGTGTATACTTTAATAGAGACTATTTATGGACATTTTCAAAGCTGAACCGAAACATAATGTACGGTATGTAGCGTGATATTCTCTCAAAATATGGTGTTAGTCGCATGCATGCAAGAGCCACCTTATCGAATGGTAGGACATCCAAAGGAAATCACAACGGAACAGCATCTATACATTTTTTGGCCCCTCTGTATTCTTTAGAGGTCTGAAGCTACGGATGACTCATTAAACGAAGATTTTACTGAACACTGTCCAGTGTTCCGGGTATATTTCTTTGACACGACGTTTCGGGAACTGGACCCGTTTTCGTCATCAAGTGAAGGGGGGTCCTGCTCAAATGGGCCCTTGGATCCACCCCAGTCTCCCATCCGATGACAAAGACTGACCCAGGTTCCGAAACGTCATGTACATCCGAGACAATGGACGATATCCAATACAGTCTTTGCATAAGCCTAATTTTGTTGAGAATAAAATAAATCAAAATGACTGACTGTGAGCCATAAATTATAATAAGGTGCAGCAGAGTTGGCGGAAAATATATTTGAAACCGTGAACTGTGTGGGCGCTCAGCCAAAAGGCTTGTTCTTGAAATGACAGTCTCAACGACCTTACTTTTCAATACAATAAAACTGTTCCATGGAAAACCTGTAAAAAACACATTATGTAAAATTAAATGACTGCAGTTCTTTAAAAATTTGAAGTCCTTATTTACAGTAATTAATGTGCTATCGACGAAGTCGTACGGTCGCCATGTTGATTTAAATAAAAAGTCTTTTTTTTTTAAAGAAGAACGTACAATGTATGACTCTAATGACGTAGCAGGGTTCATGTTTGAATCGATTTCCGGTTTGATGGCTTTACCGCAAAACCATTGTTTTGTTGTTGTTTGCTGCCAACCGATACAGTGGTTCATAAATTAAACCATATTTAACAGGATGTCCATGTGATCCAGTATGGGCAAACGCTGGAAATTTACAAATTTTCACTGCAGTCTGAAGTACACAGATACGTCGAACTACACGACTATACAGAGAAGCAAGCGAGAGTTTGACCTGTGTTTAAGTACGCACCACGCCATGAAGACATATGAAGGAGTGGAGGTACATACTTAACCTCGGCACTAGACGGAAGTGAGAGGTGAGCTTCACGTCTGACAGCTTTACCCTCGAGGCACAGAGCCGTTGGTGTGGGAAGGCTGGTTGGACTCAAAGAGCCGGTTCAGACGCTGTTTCTTGTACCTGATGGGAATCGAACCCATATTCCTCGGTCTTTCAACTCGCAACCTAGACGCTATACAGACTGAGCTATCCAGTACACAACCAGTTTCAGAAATGACTAGAAAAGTGTAGGTACTAGAAAGAAGTAACGCTATTATAAACAGTCTTCTTTGGTACTGCGCATTTTAGAATTCCATTGGATGTCTCGTAGATTTTAATTGAAATCATATTAGACAATCTTACAGGCTGAATGACCGGACTTCAGGGTTCGATTCTGGGAAAGAGCACAGATTTTCCTCTCCCCGACTGAGTCTAGACTGGCTATGGGCCCCTTCGAGCCTCCTACCCAATGGTTATCGGGAGCTCCTTCCCTGAAGGTAAAAGCGGCCGCAGATTGCCGAATTTAAATATGTGAGGAGCTAAATGCGGTCTAGAAAACCGAAATTAACGGCCATGAGGATCCGTTGCGCTGGTCACGCAACACCCTCTATCCTCTAAAGTTGGCACTAACTTCACCGAAAAGCGGCGTTCGCTCGATCGGTATAGTTCGCTTGAGGACTAAAACCACGGAGTTTTCTCTCTCTCTCACTTTTTTTTTTTTTTTTGAGGAGCTAAATGGCTACATGGCATAGTTTTATCTTCGGTTGAATACAGAATGGTGTACAGGTAGCGCTCTAGACTAGCGTTCGAGTGCACCCAGTTCTGATCCCGGTTGTCTTGCTGGCTATCATAAGGATGCTTTACAGTTCTCCTCAACACGAACGTAAGCTCAATGACTTGGCACATGCCATGTCGACTACTTCCAAATACTTACTCGTTACAACTCATTATCGTCTCTTCCACGTCACTTTATAACTGGCTCACATCTAGCAGCGTTAGCAAACAGTGTGGACATCAAATTATACCAAAATACTTGAATGAAAGTTATGGGGGTTTCTGGTTTCCCCAAACTAGCCGCCTATCAGCTTCTGCGTGTCAACATATCCATCTGCCCGCATGTAATAACTCAAGCACAGATGAACACATTTTTAGGAAATTTCATAAAGGGGAGTTTCACTAAAAGTTTGTCACGTGTTCCCGTTTTGAAAATTGGGCAACAATGTCGGACTCCATGTGAAGACCTATGCGGGTTCTTGTGCGGATATCGAAGGCAACTACCTAAACAGGCATATTTATCGAAATGTTTACAATAAAAGTTACAATAAAAGGAACTGAATAACATTTTGCGCCAATTACAATTTCGGAAATAATTAAAAAAAAAAGATCAGGGGTGCCGGATTTCTTACGTTATGGGTACAATTCCTAACTGCTTAAGGACTGCTGTCATAAAAAAATTCCAAAATCCTCCTAAAATGGAGATACTGTTGTTGTTTCCACCCCAAGAATTGAAATAGCTGCCACGCTGGGGAAACTGATAGAAAACAGTTAACGCTGGAGGGAGGTTTCTAACAGCACAGTGTTCTTATTGAATTTCACAAAGTCTCATAAGTAGTGTTTATAAGTTGAGGCGACAGCCAGAAATAAGGATGATGCTGGCTAATATACCTTCTTCGGCGTCCTAAAGAAAGGGTCGTTAGTGCCAAATTATAAAAAATGACCAATCTTCTGGGAAGTTTATAAGTTCGAGATAGCTCGTATACGAGTTGTTTGAGCAAGGAGTCCGCCCATCCGACTGTTCCATGACACACTATGATATTGCGAGCCCGCACTAAAAGCTTTGGGCGAGTTTAACTTTGATTCATACAAATTGTATTGGTTCAGTGCAGAATGCCCGGTTACTTCAGTCAGGATAGTTAGCAGAATATAGGCTTGAAACCGTGGTTCGAATCTCAACAAAGGCACACATCTTCCTCTTCGTCACCGCCTCCAATCCAGCCTCACATCCGACGAGCCTCCTATCACGGAGGCCGAGGTACAGTAACCAGCTGTGCAACAACAGATTTGTGTACACAATAAATGAACATCGAATTCAACGAAGTATAAAGCAATAATAAAAAAACTAGCCTTCGACACAAAATTCGAAGACCTTGAAAAATTTATACCTGCCAAAGTGTTATTTTTATTGCTAGTGGGGTGGGACTAAACCCCTTGCACTGTGGCCACTTCTGGCCTAATGTACCAGCCCCAGATGATAGGTGAGGGTGATTATGGAGCAATTGGTGGAATGAAGATTGGCAGAGGAAACCGAAGTACTCGGAGAAAACCTGCCCCAGCGCCACTTTGCTCACCACAAATCCCACTTGACCAGACCCGGGATCGAACCCGTGCCGCCGCGGTGGGAAGCCAGCGACTAACCGCTTGAGCTATGGCGCGGCCTTACTTGTGAAAGTAGCTGCTGCGTTTTGTAGTTAAGTTCCGTAACGGAACCCTATCGGACACGCAGTAGCGTGCTTGAGGCACTATGCTACAAGACCGAAAGTCGCGGTTTCAAGCCCCGATGAGGTGGATTTTATCAATTTACCTAATTCTTCCAGCCGCACTATGGCCCTGGGGTCGATTCAGTCTCTAACAGAAATGAGTACCAGGAAATGTTCCTGGGGGTAAAGGGCGGAAGGCCGAAGCTTAAGGCTGACAACCTTACCGCCATCTGTAAGCCGATTGTCTAGAAAATGTGGGAGCCTCGACGTCTTACAACCCCTTAGGCCTTCAGGGCCTGTTACAGGGATAGCTTTACATTTTTACTTTTAATGGAACCCTTTCACGTTTCAAGTGATTGATACTTGGGTGATTACAGTACAAAAATCACGGCAATAACTACAGGAGCGGGAGCATATTGAATGAGAGGCTTATACAGGGCGATTCTAAATTATTGTCGGGGTGTCCGTTTATAAGCCACAGAAATCCAGACAGTAATTTAGAATAAGCTGGTTCTATGCACAGACCGAATGCTAAGTGATTGCCGTGTAATTTTATTCAGTTGGTAACCAATCAGCACAATAATCAGCAAACATGGCGAATAATCATACAGGTCAAACTCATTAGCATAAGTTGAAAATTAGCAGCAAAACGAATTTCTAGCTGAAGAAAGCAGTCTTCTGGGATTTGGCACCGTGTATATGTGGTGTTAACCGACGTTTCGGAGGAACGTATCGCCCCCATCTTCAGGGTTGAAGAAAAAGTATAAGTAAATCTGCAAGCGACAACACCGAGAGACACGGTAAAGCAGACTAGCTGTATGATGTTTCCATAGTACATATACCTCGACATGTAGCAAAACTGGATCAGTGTCAAACAACTCCTATGTTCCAGAAATTTGTATAGGCAAGAGTAAAGCTGCCTCTATTTCTTTTTTCCACGTCACAAGGGCGTACAATAGACTTGAAGGTAAAGCTCCACGAAATCCAAAACCTTGGCACTAAATACCGGCAACGGTCACCATTAGGCTCTGGTTGCTTTACTCCTGGTGAAAGTGCCGTCTCATGTATCCATTGGGCAGGCCTCAGAGCACGCTGGTTGCATTTTCTTCTTCTTCCTAACGCTCCCACTTTGGAGCTTAGGGCTGATTTCTCAGTTTCATGATCATTTTTACAGACAGTAAGACTCCTTGGACGGGTGATCAGCTCGTCGCAATGCCTCTACGTAAACACAGTACAACAGAAACACAGATACACACATCAAACATCCATGCCTTGTGTGGGATTCGAACCCACGATCCCGGCTTCCGAGCGAGGGAAGACAGTTCATGTCTTAGACCTCTCGGCTACCGTGACCGGCATACTGGTCGCATTAGCATGTAGAAAATTCCAACCCCTGACAGGAATTTAAATCTGCTCATTTACGCAAACTTTCTATTTAACTGCCCGAAACATGTGGGCTCCCTTTAATGTAAAGCCGCCTCGGTATCAGTGTAACACGTCATTATGGCGTATAGGGAACATAAAGGATAATCTTGCTTTGTATATATTATGATAATATTCGGTTAGTATTTGGATATAAAAAGGGGAAAAGTAAGAGATGAAACGAGTAAATTAAATTATGAAATGATTCAGAAGAACAAATGTGTGCAGATGGCTGTCAAACACTATACCCACGGATCTACACCATTCCTCTGTTTAGGATTTTAACATAATAACAGAAATGTTTCGCACAAAATGTGCAGAGGGATGAATCCCGTAATAATTATCGCACTATGAGATATCATGTTGCCACCAAAGGGGAACGTTTACTTCCAGAGGCCGATAAGAATGCTACTGCACGATTTATAAATACATAAGATTAATAATAAAAGTATATTTTAAAAATATTTTATTGCATAAAGGAGTGCGCATGAGACAAATCCGCGTCAGAAGTTCACACGGACGCCATGACGTTCAGTATGAATGTTAATAGCTTGTTGGTTATTTAATGACGCTGTCACGTCCTCTGTGGTCAAAGTTCCTGGCTACAGATCCAGAGGTATAGGTTCGATTCCCGGCGCTACCAGATTTTATGAGAAGTAGTGGGTCTGGAACGGAGTCCACTCAGCCTCGTGAGGATAATTTAGGAGCTATTTCGAGGAAATAGAGGCTCCGGTCTAGAAAACCCAAATCAATGGCCGTGGGGATTCGTTCCGCTGACCACGCGACACCCTCTATCCGCTAAGTCGGCACTAACTTCGCCGAGAAGCTGCGGTTGCTCTGGCGATATAGTTCGCTTGAGGACTAAAAGAATGGAGTTTGCTTTTATCAGTGCTGAAACCTTACAACAGCGATGACAGGACGATTAAATGAAAATTGTGCAGTTTGTGGAAGAATAATTTGCATGGAAACCCGTAGTACTCGGTGGATGTGTCCTCCAGTGCTACATTGTCCACGATAAACGCCACATGATCTGACTTGGGATCGAGCTAGGGCCACCGCGATGGGAAGCCAGCGACGATGCGCCTTACCTATGGAATGACCAAAAATTGGTAGCGTCAAAGAAGATGAAAGAAGAGCAGTTAACTGGGAGACAGGGCAGGCAGGCGCAAGGCCGCACACACGCTGGCACCATACCTTCATCTGTCCTTAGAAAATAAATTACCGTAGAAGGGCAGAAAACAGGGATGCCCGGATCTGCATCTCACAGTGCGTATTCAGAATAAGACTGGACGTGCATTAGGCTACGGGCATACTAACTGAATCGAATTGAGTCACGTCGATTCCAGCCTGAAACACTAAAATGGTGCAGTGAAATCCTCTCACTTCAAACAGGAATCCTGTACAGGCCATACCTCTGCCACGCTGCACGTGTCAAGTCCATTCCAGTCAACGGGAACAACTTTGCATTTCAGCTTGTCAAATTGGACCGCACTCCATTGTGTTCGCCATCAATCAAAGCATCTTAACGAAATACTGATATAAACGGAGCTGTTTCCATGCAGCCATATGATTGGTCACTCTTCCGCTAAGATGCGGCACAAACACTCCTGTAAAAGGAGCCCTGGCCGCTCGGTAACCTCGTGGTAGCGTACTTGGTTGAGTTACTATGCTACAAGCCGGAAGGTGTCGGGTTCGAGTCCCGATGAGGTGAATTTTTTCAACTGACCTAATCCTTCCAACCGCACTATGGCCTTGGGGTCGACTAAGCCACAAATTGAAATAAGTACCAGGAATTTTCGTGGGGAGTAAAACGCGGCCGGCGCGTAAGGCTGATAACCTATGAGCCGATTGTCTAGATAACGTGGGACCCTCAACGTCTCAAAACTCTATGGGCTTTCAGGGCCTGTTACAGGGATAACTTTTACTATCTTCTGGGATATGACGCCGTGTAGACCGTTGAAAATCAACGGATTATTCGGAGGAACATATCGCTTCCATTTTCAGTGTCGTATAAGCTGAGCAATATACCAATGTCAAAGCAGGTGAAACCGATTCGGAGGCGATATGTTCCTCCGAAACGTTGGTTGACTCTCAACGGACTATATGGATTTATATCCCAGAAGATTGTACTCTTCGTCACCAATACTGTGAGAACATCAAATCCTACATCGGATATTTTAGCCCTGCAAATAACAGTTAAATCCATGTGCTTAATTAATTACAAACGATGCCATGAAGACGTATGGGGGAGAGGATGCATAGCACCACCATTCTTGACCTCGGCACTAGGTAAATAACAGCAGTTACTCTACATATCATCGTCTTTACCCTTTACCATAACAAAACCTACCTTCTGTCAACAAACTGTACATATGGGGTTTACATGATACTCATAATAAACAGCGAATTTCCAATAAAAACATTAACTGATCGGTCTTTGGAATGGAGACATCATTTGTTTTCTGTAAGAATTCAACATTTGTGTGTAATATAGCCGATTTTCATGTTTGAAAGGGATAAATATCCCCACTGACATGTCCGTTGAGACATTCTGTGTGAAGGAATGCCACAGTCTCCATGAACGGGCCTAAATATTTTCCCCCCGCCTTCTTGTGTCAGTGCGAAGCCAGTTTGCTTTACAAAACCCCAGTCACATCTATTTGTTACAAATTCTTTACAATGTTTGCATTTAATCTACGTAGAAACTCTAAACGTGAATAGCATATCTAAGTGTTAATTCACATATCAACTATTTGCAGTACGCATAGAGCACTCCCAAAAAGGCGTTATTTCTAACTCCAAAAAAGGAAAGTTATTTAAAGACAAATTATGTCATAATTAGTTGACATTTCTTAACGATAAACTGATTGATTATTAACAAACCAACGAATGAACTAATCCAGTGACTCTCAGCCTCTTCCATGACGCGACACACTATAATACGTTCACTGAATCACTAAATCATGTTTTATTGTAAAGTTGTGTCGGAAGGACCTACGTATGAATGTAGAAGTATATGTAGATGCATATAATAGGCATGAAATGCGTGCATATTGTTCTTCATACTGTCACGTGTATGAGTGTGACTACAGACGGGATTTCGATTGGTAATTGGATTTACTGAACTCTTAAACTACTCGTTGCTACATTTCAACAATTACTATCGCATACAAACTAGTATTCTCAGTCTCTCACAGTCTCAACTAGTCGTTTCCCGGTAACGGCTTCAAAGAGTGGAGATTGTTCAGTTTCCGGATTCACTTTGTCGCCCGCTGGCTAATAATCCATGTATCTGAATTCTTTCTCAACTGATTAACTCCCAGGCTGGCAGCCATCTCACACCAACCCCCCACTCTCCTCTCACAGACTGACTTACAACTGACTACTGCTCGGCTGGTGTCCTCGTTATATAACCTCTTGGCATGGACAGCGCAGAAAACACCGGTTCCAACAGTGCCTCTATTGTTGCGTGTGGACTCGCTGCCGTGGGAACCTGTTGATTTCACGGTCGCTAACTAGTAACGGGACTACAAGCTAAAGTATTTACTTCTGTAGAAATCAAACTTTAAAACACAGCATGGAGAGCGTGGACAGACTAAAGCTTTGTTCGTCTTTCGCTGCCCGTTTACAGAACTGATGTCTATTACATTTTATTAAATCTTCACTATATTAAAAAATACTTCAAATAAAGACGGGAAATTCTAAATTAAGCAGGTATTTGATGACATGCATCCACATTCTGTAAGACTTCTCTTCCGTGACTAATAATTCATATATAATATGAGACAAGGCAGACAACATCCGAAGTAAATGCGCTAGACAAAATTTTGACGCAGAGCATCAAAAGTAAATTTCTTTAAAACGTAACAGTGATCTGGGAAATGAAACATGCGAATGAGCTGAGACAGGAACAGCCTACGTTCAGAAAGACAGATAATTCGATAGTCGAACATAACCTCCAGTATATGCAAACATCGAACAAAAAGTACATCATGTTTTACCACGCAAAAATCTTCACAGAAATAATATAAACCCGAATGCTCTGTCCCGATGTTTGGTCCAGCTGAAAACAGGAGTATTGATGTCGAACTGCAGGAGACAACTGCAACATTCCTCTACTAAGAAACTGGATTTCAGGAGTTGTGTGAACCATAACGCCACCCACCTTCACTTCAGTCAATCTAAAACCTTTATTTCCGCGGTATTTCTAGGAACTGTGCCTCCTCCTTTAGGCTGTGCGCTTACACTTTTCAGCCTAATATCCTTCCTTGTTAATATATATTTTTTTATGGTCCATGCATGTATTCACGCTCATAATATCTTTATCTACATGGAGCAATATTTTTCATGGCTACATCATCACTGAAGTGGTCCCCGTATGTGGATCCTTCAATGGCCCAGAAGGATGAGTATTGTAGATACAAGGTCAAAACTATTGCGATAAAACGATGAATTATACGCCCAGTTTCGTGGCTCAGGTTTTGCACCGCCTTCTGTTACGCAATAACATAACATCGAGTTCAGGCGTTCTCTGCAGAAAGGAAATCGCGCCCCTCCACCGTTAGTCAATCCGTAAACGATCATAATCTTCACGTGTTGCCTCCTGTTGTGTTGTGTACATAAAATATTTATTGTTTCAGTCAACACAACAATTCTTTAAGAGGTATACAAATGAATGTTTACATTAAAGTAGAAATCTTAAAGGCACGACATGTTTCGACCCTTATTGGGTTATCATCAGGAGTCGGTTAGTGTGAAGGTGCTGAAATTGTACCCAATATGGATCCAATTTATGGGTTGTCTATGTACTATATAATATCACATTCGTAACAAGACACTAAGACACTCAGAGTTACACGTATGTATTACTTGTATGGCCGCGCCATAGCTCAAGCGGTTACTCGTTGGCTTCCCACCGCGGCGGCCCGTGTTCGATCGCGGGTCTGGTCAAGTCTGATTTGTGGTGGACAAAGTGGCGCTGGGGCGGGTTTTCTCCGAGTACTTCGGTTTCCCCCGCCAATCTTCATTCCACAAAATTATCCATCACCATAATCACCCGGGACAGGCTACAATACGCCAATCAGTGGCCGCCGTGCCGAGTGGACCCAGTTGCACTCCACCCCGCACTAAGCGAATTAAAAATAATGTATTACTTGTAAAGCAACTGAACTAAATCTGGATGAATAATTATGTATACAGTTAGATGTCAAATTAAATCTTATATTAAAAATTATTAAAACTAAAATGGCAATCCCCTAAGAACTAAATTATACCTGTGTATACTGTCACTTTAGCCGGTCACGGTAGCCGAGGGGTGTAAGGCATGCACTGACTTCGCTCGCTTGGAAGCCGAGATCGTGGGTTCGAATCCCACTCAGGGCATGGATGTTTGTGTGCGTTTTTCTACAGGTAGAGGCCTTGCGACGAGCTGATCACCCGCCCAAGGAGTCCTACCGAATGTGTAAGATCTAGAAAAACCGAAGTGAACGGAGTTCATGGAGGTAGGCCTAGGCCCACTGGGGCTGTACTGCCAAGGGGAAGATACTGTCATTTTATACTGCCAAGGGGAAGATACTGTCATTTTAATTTCAATTTTTTTTTTATTTTAGCTTTAAATTAACATCTAACTATGCATAATGATTCATCCATTATTAGGCCAATTGATTTCAAGTAGTACATAACCCCGAATGTCTTGTTACAAGCGTGATATTCTATAGTATATAGACAACACATAATACGGATCAATATTGGGTACAATTTCAGCACCTTAACATTAACCGACACCAGATAATGAGGCAATAAGGGTCGAAACACGTGGTGCCTTTATGATCTATGACTTCAATGTAACCATTCATTTGAATAACTCTTAAAGAATTGTTGCGTGGACGGAAACAATAAATATTTTATATAAAGTACGTGTATTACAGTCATTTTTTGAAAAGTGCGGTGTTCTGGGTCGTAAAGCTTTCTTAATTCTATACATACTTTAGCATCATAAGAGAGGTTCTCAGGGAAATGCGTAGTTCTTTCATTCGTATTAGAGAAAAGCGGGGGGGGGGGGCCACTGAACACTCCCTTCCGATCTAAATACTGAAAAAAAAAAAAAATTACCCGAAGTCTGCAACAAGCGTTCCCGAAGCGGTTTACGACTGTGTTCCAACAGAAACGATGCCTTGTTGCGTCGGTTTAAGCATAATCGCGACTTGTCATTAGGCATGGCTCAAAGCACCTCGGAAGGGCAAACTAACTCACGAGGTAACGAGTGTGATTGATGAGATTCGACAGGTCATCGGTTTGAATCTCGGACGCGACACGGACTCTCCTGAATTATTTCTCGTAGTATTCATCCGACTCTGTTGAACTCGGGTAATGCTTGCTACCATTCAGTCCAGAACCTTTTGTCTTCTCGTCGGTTGTCCAAAATCGTAAAAATAATTTTGCATGTGGTTCTGTATGGTTGTGAAATTTGGTCTCTGACATTAAGGGAGGAACATAGACTGAGGGTGTTTGAGAACGGTGTTGAGGTTGGACCGAAGAGGGATGAAGTGACTGGAGGTTGGAGAAAACTGCACAATGAGGAGCTTCATAACTTGTACTCTTCTCCAAGTATAATTAGAATGATCAAGTCAAGGAGGATGAGGTGGGAATATCATGTAGCACGAATGGAGGAGACGAGGAATGCATATAGGATATTGGTGGGAAAGCCAGAAGGAAATAAACCACTGGGAAGACCAAGGCGTAGATGGTTCGACAATATTAAAATGGATCTTAGAGTGATAGGATGGGATGGTATGGACTGGATTCTTCTGGCTCAAGATAGGGACCAGATGAGAGCTCTTGTGAACACGGTAATAAACCTTCGGGTTCCATAAAATGCTGGGAAATTCTTGAGTAGCTGCAGAATTGGCGGCTCCTTCAGAAGGGCTCAGCTCCATGAGTGAGTGAGTGAGTGAGTGAGTGAGTGAGTGAGTGAGTGAGTGAGTGAGTGAGTGAGTGAGTGAGTGAGTGAGTGAGTGAGTGAGTGAGTGAGTGAGTGAGTGAGTGAGTGAGTGAGTGAGTGAGTGAGTGAGTGAGTGAGTGAGTGAGTGAGTGAGTGAGTGAGTGAGTGAGTGAGTGAGTGAGTGAGTGAGTGAGTGAGTGAGTGAGTGAGTGAGTGAGTGAGTGAGTGAGTGAGTGAGTGAGTGAGTGAGTGAGTGAGTGAGTGAGTGAGTGAGTGAGTGAGTGAGTGAGTGAGTGAGTGAGTGAGTGAGTGAGTGAGTGAGTGAGTGAGTGAGTGAGTGAGTGAGTGAGTGAGTGAGTGAGTGAGTGAGTGAGTGAGTGAGTGAGTGAGTGAGTGAGTGAGTGAGTGAGTGAGTGAGTGAGTGAGTGAGTGAGTGAGTGAGTGAGTGAGTGAGTGAGTGAGTGAGTGAGTGAGTGAGTGAGTGAGTGAGTGAGTGAGTGAGTGAGTGAGTGAGTGAGTGAGTGAGTGAGTGAGTGAGTGAGTGAGTGAGTGAGTGAGTGAGTGAGTGAGTGAGTGAGTGAGTGAGTGAGNACTCTCCAGGAAAATTCTAGAATAGTACATCTATTTCGGCGGCTACGATCGCTTCCTTCCACATGTTTTCCAGGTCATAATTCATTACTCATCCTGCCACTCCGTGTTATAGGCACAACAGTCTGAGGTACAATGTAATTCAGTACATCACGAATAAAAATTAAAACGAAGGAGAATACCTCGACACAATGACATAACAGCAGGAGGTTCGCCATTAATTAACTCCACGATGCGGACCACTTATTGAGAAATTGACAACGGATTAGGCAAGAAAATCTTCGCAAGAAATAGTGGCGGTTTTCAACTTGCGACATTATACGATATTCTGAGCCGGAACAATTTACTACCATTTTCATGTCTTATTTCTTTACGAACCACTTTAATACTACCCTTCCATCTCACTCACACTCATGGAGATGAGCCATTCTTGAGAAATCGCCAATTCTGCAGCTACACAAGATTTTCCCAGCATTTCATGGAACCGCAAAGTTCAGTACTGTGTTCACAAGAGCCCTCCACTGGTTCCTATCTTGAGCCAGAAGAATCCAATCCATACCATCCCAGCCTATCTCTCTAAGATCCATTTTAATATTGTCGAACCATCTACGCCTTGGTCTTCTAAGTCGTTTATTTCCTTCTGGCTTTCCCACCAATATCCTATACGCATTCCTCGTCTCCCCCATTCGTGCTATATTCCCTGCTCACCTCATCCCCTAGATTTGAGCATTATAATTATGAATCAAGAGTACAAGTTATGAATCTCCTCATTATGCAGTTTTCTCTAACCTCCTGTCACTTCATCTCTCTTGGGTCCAAACATTCTCCTCAAAGCTTTGTTCTCAAAAACCCCCAGTCTATGTTCCTCCCTTAATGTCAGAGATGAAGTTTCACACCCATACAGAACCACAGGCAAACCTTCACACATAGGTTCAAATATTCCAAGTAGCCTCTTCATTTTAAGTTTTCCGATTAGAATTATGTAAGTTATGCATCTTTAATGACCCCCATGCATACCGTGCTTTTGTTTTTAAATTCCAACCTTTTTGGTTTAAACAATCCAACTTTAGGTTAACAGTACAGAACAGTACAGCTTCCTATTCTTAGGGCCAGATATCTTTATTACTAAACATCCCGAATCTATGATATTCCCTCATAAGATCGATGACGCTTCACAAATGCGAAAAACGGAAGGTGGAATTCTTGCATCACTTTACCTAAGAGAATCGTGAATTTGGTTATAGATTCTCTTCTAGAAGGACCTCTTTTAGGCACATTTATTCTTACGTAAAGAAGGAAGACGTGCACCACCATTTGAGAGCTACTTACGTATATGAATGACGCATATTTTTTACATAACCTGTACAGCAATTATTGTCTTTATAAACGCCCTAGATAAATCTCAGTACATAAACATTTACGACGGGCCTACACTGGCAAGAGCGATAGCATGAGAAAAGGCGATTTAAGGAGTCTTATTTGAAATGTAGGTTACAATCTGCAAGCGAATTTTACCGATCGAGCGACTGCCGCTTGTCGGCGAAGTTAGTGCGAACTTTAGCGGATAGAGGGTGTCGCGTGGTCAGCGCAACAAATCCCCACGGCCGTTAATCTCGGTTTTCTAGACCGGAGCCGCTATTTCCTTGAAATATCTCCTCAATTATCCTCACGAGGCTCAGTTACAATCTACACCTAAACAATTCATCTCTGCAGGAAAAGTAAAAGGCTCTTTAGATTTAAATGATTTATTTTATTTTTTCCTGGGATATTTACTGGCTCTTTAAAAATATTTAGTGTCAAACAGCAAGAGCGGTGAATAATTAACTGGAAAAGGTGAGGAGGGAGAAAATCATGGTCTAATTTCAGCTACTAACCCAGAATTTTATACAGAAATCCATGAAAATCATTATGATTGCCAGTTCCCAGGTAGGAATCTGAACCTACGGCCTTCCGGATATGACGCTGGAGTTGCTGTCGACTTGAGAGCGGTATTCGATCTTCCGAATAACGAGTAGGCCGTTTTCCTCAAGAGAAATTTCTTCAGCAGAACAGGTGCTTAATCACACTTGTAGTCAGGGGACAGCGCACAGCTTCTGAGTAGATCCAAAAGGTCGTTTTCTTGGCAAGGTAACAATAGCTGGTGCACAGCAGAACACGAGAGCGTGAAGGCCTAGACGTTGGTCACAAGAGACGGAACTTCCTGTGCAATGCGGCAGTTATCACGCAACTGGTCTCCTATATGTGTGTGTCTGGAAACATGGCTGGCTCACCGTATCTGTTTCAAATCTCGCCTTCGAGATAGACAGTACTTACAGATCTTCCGTGCTCTTCTTCATTTTCCCCGAAATAGTCTGCAATAGTACTTACAGCAGACAGTAACCTTTAAACTTCATAATGTTGTATTTTAGCGTCCTGTTGCACTGATTTTCATCCATGATATGTATACAGTTGCCGTCTTGTAGTGCACTCAATTTCATCTGTTACTTCACGACATGATTACAACACTCGCAGCTAAGAAGGGAACACACATCACAAGACACGGTTTACATAGAATATAAGAAAAACGACCCCCACAGTGGAAGAACAATACGCAAGTTTTAATTATGACACATAAGATGAATAATCTTAACAAGTTTTAGTGTGTGTAAATTTATTATAGTTGACAAATACGCCCTTTTTAAATACTTTTTAAGGTAAGCAATGAAATAGATTAGCGTAATTAGGGTACCTGATGATGGCACTATGTTGCCGAAGCATGTCGTGAAGTAACAGGTGAAACTGAGTGCACTACAAGACGGCAATTGTATACATATCATGGACTTTAAACTTCACTTCTCTTGTGTTATCCCAGAAACAGCGAAGGAGAGGCAGACCAAGAACAACCTGACGGTGAACTGTTGAAGAAGATGCCCTGGAGAGTGGTCAAGAGCTTGCCTGGGAACAGAGTCCGTTGGAGAGGTTTCGTGGAAGCCCTATGCTCCAAAATTGAGTAAAAGGAATTATTTGAGTGAGTGATCTCTTGGTGTTATTCATAATTGTTATTCCAGTCGACGTTATATAACCTACATAAAACTCTGTGGCCTGTAGTCCGCAAACGAACTATACCGACCGAGCGACCGCCTCTTGTCGGCGAAGTTAGTGCCAACTTTTGAGGATAGAGGGTGTCACGTGGTCAGCGCAACGGATCACCACGGCCGTTAAAAGCGTTTTTAAAACGAATTGTCAGGTGAAGAGTACAAACTATGAGATTCTTTGCTGCGTATGTAAATTTCGAGTGTTTCTGGCTCGGTCTTTACCTATAACACATATTCTCTTTTTGGAACGTGGACTACCTCAACGAGTGAGTGACCCGTGCTCATATAATATCTATCACTGTCCGCCTCTCGACCTGAGAACAGGAGAAAAATCAATACTTGGAGAACGAGAAGAAATAGCTGCAGAAGAACACAGGAACCGTTCGTGCCTCTGAAAGCGTATAAGCGACAAAAATCGACAGACTATAAATCTGAATTGTGACAAAGGATATTTTGAGATGACGGGAAATTTGACTTAGATCCGCAGGTAAAAACAATAATGAGATAATGAATGTGTCTTTACAACGGCGACACGCCTAAGCTGTGTAAGACAAATCACTGAGACACACATCGTTTGTACTTTGATCTGCCGCAAATCCAAATTCTCGTAATGGCGATTATGGTAATGATCATGTGATAATATAACCGCTATGCATATAAATTCTGGTAACAGATGTTATGAGGAGGCACGAGGTAGCGTAGTTGGTCGAGGCACTATGCTACAAGCCGGAAGATCGTGGTTTCGAATCCCGATGAGGTCATTCGATTTTTTTTTTAAATTTACCTAATCCTTCCAACCGCACTATGGCCCTGGGGTCGACTTAGCCTCTAACAGAAACGAGTACCAGGAATCCTCCTGGGGGGAGAAGGGTAGCCGGCACGTAAGGCTGACAACCTCACCGCCATCTGTGAGCCGATTGTCTAGAAAATGTGGGAGCCTCGACGTCTCACAACCCTATGGGCTTTCAGGGCCTGTTTAAGGGACAGCTTTCCATTTTAACAGATGTTATGAAATTACAATCAGGTAATCTAAATTCTGACAACTACTGCTAAGACAGCATCGCGTGATTTGAGAACCTTGGTATGCTGCTGCACAAAGAACTGAGCTGAGTGGAACTTGTCACTGAAGAAGAGTTAATTCAATAAGATGCAGCTGCCGTCTGCCCTGGTGGCAGCCTCTCTCCGCTGTGGTTTATTTAGAAAACTTTCTATTACGTCAGTTACAAGACGCTTCCTGCAGCAGGAGAAAGAAATTCTGTGCACTGGGATGCCTTATATTAAATAAAATATGGTACTGACATCTCGCGAGTGTTCTGACAAGTAATTCAGAATACTTATACTCTTTCCTATATAACTGTAAAGCCAAAATACGCTTAATCTGTATTTATCCTTTACTTCAAATTAAAATAAAATCACACTGATTAAACGTTTTGATGGGGTATTTCACGGTTTTAAGTTTTATACTATAGTCGAGTTTATGTAGTTTAGTCTTAACAATTCATACAGTAGTTGTTTACAATACTGTCACGTGTCACAGTGACTAAAGACTGGGGTTCGGATTCGTAATGAGATTTATTGAATATTTATAGCTCGTAACTAAAATTATAACTGTTACCGATTTTCACACTACAAGGCACTCCACGCTACTCTCTTCAGCCTATCTCTACTTGTCTTCATGGATTTATAACACAGGAACTATAAAAGTCTCCCTAAATCACGCACTCCCAATATCATTGTGCTACAGCACACATAAAGTCTTCAAATCACCTGTTAAATCTTCACAGGCTGACTGCTTACACTCTTATACACTCCTCAGACTTACTGGTTGCGTGTTTGTTCGCGTGCTTCTACCGCTTCTACTAATCGTAACTGCCCTGAACGAATTCTGTCACTCTTACTTATATAGATGTGGAACGGACATGGCCTTAGAGTAAACGCATATCACGTGATCACTATCCAGCCAGTCTATTGGCGCACGCTGCATGGACATACAGCACACATTTCACGTGACCACTATCCAGCCAGTCTATTGGCGCGTCGATCGGATCTACAGAAACCACAGCTTCCTCTATTATTGCATGTTGGACCGTGTTTACAGAGCCTTTGCCTAGCAACGCGTTGATCAAATCCGTTACAATACTATAGGCCCACTACATAGGAAATCGGTGATGAGGTCTTAATATCCACAAAATGGTACATAACACTCTCTATTTATATACCTTAGATATACGTATTTAATTGAGTACCACGCCATGAAGACGTATACGGGAGTTGATATATAACTCCATGCTTAATTAGCCTTGCCATAAAATGGAGATGAATGGTCAGTTTCAAGTCTCCGCCGCTTTATTCCCGGACAGACAGTCTCCGATAATCATTGGTTAAGAAGCCGAGCAGGCCCCAGTCTCAGTCTGGATTATAAGGAGAAGAGAAAAATCTCTGCACCTGCAGAAAATCGAACTCAGAATCGTCGGTCGTGCAGCCGGTTGCCTAGTCACTATGATGACAGAGCTACCCCGGACTTCAAACTAACGATTTTATTGAGATTCAGTCCTAATGTGGATCATGAGATGTAAACTATTCTACCGAAGTTTCGGATACAGCTACTGTCTCCATCTTCGAGGTGAAGTGACTACCCAATGGCCCCTTACGATACTTAGCAGGACAGAACCTCAAGTCGGTGGGAACGACTCCGCTTGCAAAGTAGCGGGCAGACACCATCTGATAGTCACTTCGCCTTGAAGATGGCTAGTAACGCCCTCAACGAACGTTGCGGTCACATCGCTAACATTATCGCTTCATATTTCGCAGGTCCCGAGTGAAAATCTCGACCTGGATACCGGCTATCCTAAGAGGTTTCTCGTGATTTTCCTCAATCCCTTCATGTAAATGCCAAGATAACACCTCAAATAAGAATCGAAACACTTCCTTCAACAGCATTTCCTATTAACTGATAGCTAATTATCCTACTGCTAGGCGCCAACCTATTGGCAGTCGTTAAATTAATAAATAAACAATAACGATCTCCGAAACGTCTGTAATACAATCTACATCTAGATGGTGCCAAAGGGGTACGTGGTAGCGTACTTGGTTGACGCACTATGCTACAAGCCGGAAGGTCGTGGGTTCCATTCCCGATGAGGTCATTACATTTTTCAATTGACCTAACTCTTCCAGCCGCACTATAGCCCTGGGGTCGACTCAGACTCTAACAGAAATGAATACCCGGAAGCTTCCTGGAGGTAAAGAGTGGCTGGCCGGTGCGTAAGGCTGACGTCACGCCATCTTTGAGCCGAATGTATAGAAAATGTGGGAGCCTCGAAGTCTCACAACTCTATGCGCCTCCACGGCCTGTTACACGGATAGCTTTACCTTTTACCTTTACATGGCGTCATCACTCAGAAACAATATTCATTTATAGACTGAGGTCTAAACGCGGAGTAATCTTGAAGGCGGGCACCGACGTTTCCGAGAAATATGGCCTAAATCTTTCTTGCTTAAGCCTATACATATTAAACCCTGAAGAAAGAGGTAGTATGTTGCTCCGAAATGTCATTATTCGCCTATAAAACTGTATGGTTAAGCAATTCAGAAAACCACAGTTTCAACATGCACCATTGCAGAAACGTCAAAATTTGTATTTATATTCCTGTCTATCCAAATGCCTTAGGCAGACCCACCTATTTATCTGCCTGTCCATATCTGTGTGCATGCACGAACGTAACCTTCTATCCAACCAAAATAGAATAAAGCAGGCATTAATCTAGTGTCAGAAATAAATAAGAACATAAGCATCCGCTTATCTACCTATACATCCATCTACCCCTACGTCCGTATCTATCCGTCCGTCCATCAGGCCACCCACCTAGGCATCTCACTGACATGCTTCCGAAGGAAGAACTCTGTCGCTTTGGAGTCGTCACGACAGACAGAAGTCACAAAGCGAACGATGAGAAAGGCCAGGACATTGAAGCCGATACAGACAGAGGAGTGACGAAGTGTACGCCTAAGATTTCTGTACCCAGTAGCGGCAGCCCTGTCTCAGAACCCACTAAAACTGGCACGGGAAAAAATATCTCCACCACGTGCGCTGCTATGTACGCACAGCATTGTCATTATTTCTAGCGTCACACATGCGTCAGAAGCACGCAACATCAACCTGGACACTTGTGCGAGATACAGGAAGCACACTCGGGGTATTTATAGAACGGTACGTCGTGCCATCACATGAAGACATGTGAGCAGAACAGGATGTGCAAACAGGCCCCCCGCTAGGCCACTGGACGCATTACTACTGTATTACTACTACTACTACTACTACTACTACTACTACTACTACTACTACTACTACTACTACTACTATCATCATCATCATCATCATCGTGGCTTTAAATCCTGCACTTCCCTTAGTGTTCCTACCAGCAATCTCAGGGGCTCCCTTTGTTCGGTGTTTGTTCCGCTAAAAACACTGTCCTTCTGCTCGGTGCGCTTATGCTACAACGCGGTGGGTAAAGGTCTCGGACATATCCGCAACCCTAGCCGTTTCTCTCAATCATATGTATAATCATCCACCTAAAATTGTTAATATCTGTTCATAACCATAATGTTCTGTGTTATTAGTTTTTAGTTATCATGTTCTTGTTACCTCTCTTCATGTTTGTTTGTTTACTTTTTCTGTATTAATGAGTTTTCTTCTCTAGTGCTTGCCTGTAATTTGTCTGTGACTTTATGTTGTGTTTGTCCATAATGTGATCACTTGTATCTACACTGTGCTCTGTCTGTAATTGTCCTTGTGGCTGTTGACTCAGCATATAAATAATAAAGAATTGAATTACTACATGCAGGAGTAGCAGTAGCAGTAGCAGTAGTAGTAGTAGTAGTAGTAGTAGTAGTAGTAGTAGTAGGAGGAGGAGGAGGAGGAGAAGAAGAAGAGTAGCAGCAGTAGTGAGGAACCTTGCTCACTGTAACAATTAGGGTATGGCCTAGGGCAGGAATTTCATTCCCAGCAGAGGCAGAGAATGTTCTCTTCGCGAAAAAGTCAAGATGGGCTCTGGGGCCCATGCAGCCTTGCATCCAAAGGGTAGGCATACGGGGGCCCCTCTCCCGGCGGTACGTCTCAGTGTACACGTATCGATGTTATAAATGCCTGGCGCAGAACCTCCACTATCCAACACATCTTCATGGCATTGTGCGATAAGTCTGCCTTTTTCGTACTTACTGGTTAGGATTATTACCGTGTACAATCAGAATATCGCATTATATTGTTATCGGTGTGGGGGGGGGGAGTTGGCTTAAGCTATCATGACGATGTCTGTGTGTGTGTGCGTCCCTATCATAGTTTGAGCAAACTGACCGATTTTAATAAACTTCGGTATGATAGGAACGCTTCACAAAACTTCATAGTCCTTTTAGTATATCTTGTGCAAATTAATTACAGTTAGTGACACCTTTATATAATTTTAGTTCTATATCTAGAATTCCACCTAGCTGGTGTCTTCACCTTATCGTGGTGAGGGGGTTTGAGTATGCCAAGGACCCTGAGAGCTATACCAGCGGTAGCGTAGCTACTGGCAGGGCCTCCCTTGCTGGACAGGTCAAAGGATAGGCATCAGACGAAGAGAGACACCAAAAACCAAAAACTGATGCCGGAAGCAGCGTCATCAGCAGCGACTTGAAGCACAGAGCAAATGATGCTCGAGATGGTTCAAGTTCGTATAGCAAGTGGAGGAACTGTTTTCGAAGAGACTGTGGACCTGTCGCCTGACAGATTACTGATGAATGAATGAATGAATATCTAGAATTGCAAGCCTAAATGAATACATTCACTCAGTTCGGAATGGCAGCCCAATCAGATTTGACGTTCACGCGGCAGTGAGTATTTAGACTGAGGTCTTCTGTAATGTAACGCTGTACAATTTACTAGATGGTACAACGTTTAAGGGGAACCTGATGCTTCTGTTTTCAGGGCAGAAGAATAAGTTGTCGGGGAGAAACGAAGTATGGATACAAGGGGAGGAGGATGGAGGGCGGATTAGACGAATCAAAAGGAAATAGCAGTCACAAAAAAAAGGCTGTTTTCAAATGATAGGAGTGAAGGGGAGAAATTTGAAGAACGAAGGGGGAACGAAGTTGGGTATAACATAAATGAAAGGGAGAACATAAGGAAATAATCAGTAGGAACCAGTAGCCCCACAAAAGTCTGTCTTAAAGAGTACAGTCGAGGGAAAAAGTAAAAACAAGCCTAGGAGAAGGACTGGTGGGTGGAAGACAAAGGCAAAATAAAACAAAGTTCCTATATATCGGGAGGGGGGGCACGCGGTAGCGTAGTTGGTTGAGGCACTACGCTCCAAGCCGGAAGGTTTCGAGTTCGAGTCCTTATGAAGTGGATTTTTTTTCAATTGACGTAATCCTTTCAGCCGTTTTACGACGCTGGGGTCGAATCAGTCTAACAGAAATGAGTACCAGGAATGTTCCTGGGGGTAAATTGAGGCCGACGCGTAAGGCTGACAAACTTACCGCCATCTGTGAGCCGACTGTCTACATAATGTGGCAGCCTCAAAGTCTCACAACCCTATTGGCTTCCATGGCCTGTTACAGGGATAGCTTTACTTTTATCTATATACCAGACTAATGGCGTCATACGTCAGAAGATGTAAATTTTAATTTATACCTCGCTAACACTATTTTAAGTGCAAAACTTCTCTTGTATCTCCAAGTCACTTGGAAATAAAGCTATCCAGTCTTCGGATAAAAATAATGGCGCACGCCTAATATAGATCTTAGCAATCTTATACATTTGGAGCTAAAGGTAAGAGCAGGCAATACTTTCGCGAAACTGAGTGACGGCATGTTCTACTGGACGCGCTTTACAACACGCAGGACAGTACAATGATAAAGCAATCATTTGTTCTTTTCTTACCAGAGCTTGAAGAAGTGAAAGAATTCGTCGCGATACGATCTTTAGCAGAAGAAGCCTACCTGCAAAAGAAGAAACAACATTATTAATACACGTTAACACAAAGCAGGTAACATATGTCTCCAAGGCAGTGAAACATGGCCGTTATCGAGTAATAACATCGAACTTATTCCAGAGGTCAGTCAGTAGCTGGCAACATAAGAAGAGCAACGTAATTATTCTGTGGGATTTGAGGTTCTCACGGCGGTCAGTATTAAGATTACGGACTTCCGGGATGTGACGCTGTGTAATTTGAGAGATGTTATCCAACGTTTCGGAAGAACCCACTGCTGTAATATTCAGGTTATGAAAGCAGACCGCGCGTGGAGAATAATATGACGGATATAGGGCAGAGAGAAGTGTGACCGGATCTATGAGCGAGCCAACAGAAATCAGTGGCCCTAATAAGGGCTGTTTTCTAATGGTATAAGTCAAAGGATAAAAATGAAAAACCGTAGGGGGAAGGAAATTGAGACTTAATTTTCTTATTTTATCTTACTTGATTTTATTCTGTCGTTTATTATGTTCTTTTCTTATGTTACCCATGAACCTTCATCCTGCGCTCTTTCATTTTATCCCTCGGTATCTGACCTTAGTAACCAGACCTTACTACAACCACAGCTTACGATTGGTTCGCTCACAGGTCACGGTCCTTCCTTCCTTACATGATGCGACCATTCGCATTACTCTTCTGTCTTGAAAACTGCGGCAGCAGGTTACTCCGAAACTACATGGCGTCACGCAACAGTCTTTATTCAGAAACATTAAGACTTGGATTACATATGTGGTAGGAGTGGGGCATGCAATAGCATACTTGGTTGAGGCACTATGATACAAGCCGGTAGATCGCGGGCTCTATTCCCGATGTCATTCTATTTTTCACTTGACCTAATACTTCCAGCCGCACTACAGCCCTGGGGTCGACTCAGCCTCTAAGAGAACTGAGTACCAGGAATCTACCTGGGGGTAAAGGTCGGCTGGCGCGTTAGGCTGATTTCACTCCCATCCGTGAGCCGACTGTCTAGAGAAAATGTGGGATCCTCGACGTCTCACAACTCTATGCGCCTCCATGGTCTGTTACAGGGATAACATTAACTGTTTTGTGTGACAGGGGTTGCGCATGGGATAAATTATATTTTAGTACAAATTTCTCGATTTTAACCCTCATTACATAAGGAACATTACATTAATTTACATGAAGCTCAAATCGCTGTAAAAGAATGGCTCATTCTACAAATAATTCGTATGTAGTATACTGATCTTGCTAGATATACAGTACAAATTTTATTTGAAATATGTTTTGATATCGAGTATAACTACCTACTTAAGCCTAAAGGAAAGCATTATTTATAATTACGGAGTATTGCGCCGGTTACGGTAGCCGAGTGGTCTGAGGCATGTACTGTCATCGCTCGCTCGGAAGCCGGGATCGTGGGTTCGAATACCACTCATGGCATGGATGTTTGGTGTTTGTATGTACGCGTTTTCCTCTGTTTGTGTAAGTCCTTGCGACGAGCTGGACAACCGCCCAAGGAGTCCTACCGAATGTCTAAGATCTAGCAAGCCGAAGTGAAGCGGAGAATTTCATAGAGGTAGGCCAAGGCCCACTGGGGCTGTAGCGCAAAAAAAAAAAAAAAAACGCATTGCTGTTGTATGCGGCATAATGAGCCTTGCAGCAATAAATGAATAAAAGACCAGTGAAATATAAACAAGAAGTTTACAGGAGATAAAGTCCACTTTCCCATGGCGAAGCTTTCTGGTTCGAAAGATCCATTTTTCTGTTACTGTTTTTATTTTATTTTGCAAACTTCTGATTATTCACGTACATGTTAAGTCAAAATTAAATTTGTCGGATACGGGCCTACCCTTAACGTTTTGCACAATCACCATGTTTGAAATTACTGTGATATGTAGGTATATTTATTATCTATCTACATACCAATTGCCACATGCCTAAATACAACAGTTTGTTAGAAACATCATAGCGAAAGAAAATATTCGTACGACCGCCATATTTCCATTTTAAATGTTATTCCAGGATTACCTTAATAACAATTGCGCATGTTTCGACATGCTATGACCATACAGGATTTATGGGTTTTAAATTTATTTACAGTGCTGTTGCTCTCACTTCAAAAGTTCTCAAACCTACGACGTTGTTATTACTGATTATGGGAGATTAAATTTCATACAAACTTCCGTAAAAATTGGTCACTGGTTCAGATGTGAAAAAAGAGAATAAAGAACAGACACACACACACACACACAAATAGCATGGTGAGCTCATAACCTTTTTTCCCATAATGAAGAAAAGCAGGCCAAAAATAGAAATGAAGACATTTCGACAGAAATTTTGCACGTCTATTCTAAACTGAACCACACACTTGCGCTCCTCTTTAAACCTACGGGTCCTAACAATTCGCCAATCTATAAAATTAACCACGACATCAGAGAAAGTGCTTTAAATAGTTGTGAAACGTAGTTCGAGTAAGTGGAACCCAGGGATCGGAGGCTCCCCACCTGTCTGTACTTGAATGCATGCCAGACGTACAGAGAAGCAAAGCTAACTCAAGCAATCCAGACGAATCCTGAGATCGAGAATGACAGCGGTTAACCATCAAACAACAAACCCTTCAGTGCGTACTGGCAATCTATGAAAGTGAACTTAGTGTTACAATCTGGCGCGCACCTTACAGCTCCACATGTGCTGCCTCATGACAAAGGGCAAATACTTCGGTTTTAAACGTGGAAACTATAAAGTACTGAAGAGGTGAGTGCTGCACCTACTGCCACAAAGGCGAAGAAGCAGCTTACAGATGAGTGGGGTATGAAACTAAGTCTCTCTCTGTCCCTGTGAGGGGAAAACACGGATTGCAGTAGTAAAGTTGAGGTAAATCTGTCCCTCTGTTTAAATAAGCACCACACCATCAACACGTATGAAAAAGTGGAGATATAACTCCATACATTCTTAACCTTGACATTAAAATGAGGGTGGGTGGGACCCATAGCTGGTTTGAACGACAATCAGAATCTCTGTCCCTAATTGTAACTGAACGCCATTTCACTGTCGTCCAGTCCGCAGCCTACTCGCTATACTGACGGAGAAAATTCAAAATTCTGAAACTAATACTGTGTTGACGTCATGGGTAGGGTTTGAAACACATAAAAGCAAAACCTGAAGGGAAGAGACCGGTTGGGATGAGAACATTAGCCTTCATCTGAGAGAAATAAGAGTTTCAAAGCGAGATAAAATCCAATGGCGAACTCTTGCAATCAAATATTTTGTACGGACTTTCCAAGGTTCCATGAGAGTTACATGGTCCCTTATCTCTTCCATGTTAATTTAATAACCCCGAAAACAAAAAAAGCATAAAGTATATAATGAGGCTCCTAATTCCGCAACATTTGTTATGGTCCGTGGGTTATGCTCATACCTCTATCTCGGTCTCCCTAGTGGTACATCTGCATGACTTTTCCTAGTTTGCTCTCTAAGTTCTATATGTCCTACACAAATCAAATTCTTTGATTTACAAGTGGTGAAAGGTACAAATCATGAAGCTTCTATCGACCAAACTTAAAATATTCCATATTTAAAAACCTCCGTTAGAGTCCAAATATTTACTTACTAACGGAGCTGAGCCGGTCACGGTAGCCGAGCGGTCTAAGGCATGTACTGTCTTCGCTCGCTTGGAAACCGGTATCGTGGTTCGAATCCCACTCAGGGCATTGATGTTTAGTTTGTGTGTGTGCGTTTTTCTGTGTTTGTGTACAGGTAGAGGCCTTGTGACGAACTGATCACCCGCCCAAGGAGTCCTACCGAATGTGTAAGGTCTAGAAGAGCGGAAGTGAACGGAGAAGTTCATGGAGGTAGGCCTAGACCCACTGGGGCTGTAGTGCCAAGGATAAAAAAATGGAGCTGAGCCCTTCTTGAGGATAAGCCAATTCTGCAGCTACTGAATTATTTCCGAGCATTTTAAGGTTCATTACCGCGTTCACAAGAGCCCTCCATTGGTCCCTATCCTGAATCAGATCAATGCAATCCATACCATAAAATTCTATCTCTCTAAGATTTATTTCAATACTGTCCACCCACCTACGCCTTGGTCTTCCCAGTGGGCTCTTTCCTTCTGGCCTTCCACCAATATCCTATATTCATTCCTCTTTTCCCCATTCGTGCTATAGGCCCTGCCCACCTCATCCTCGACTTCAACATTCTAATTACACTTGGAGAAGAGGACAAGTTATGAAACAGTGCAAATGCAATTACAATTTCATGGTCTTGAAGTTTATGGTACTGGGAACCATTATTCTCAAGGAGTCGCTACGTCTGGAAGCCCACTAGCGATGTTACGATAGTCTAAATTACGAGAATGGCAGGGCCCGAGTCTTCGTAGCATGGATCTGTGACGAGGTTCGCTAAAACGACCGAGACACTAAGTTGCTGATTGTTTCTTGGGTTATTTGTATCTCGTCACTAAACATGCAGAGGCTATGCAGTTCGAACGCATGCGAATATGATCATCTGTACTGATGATCATGCAATGGTTTGGTACGAGGCGGTCCTGATCTGCTAGGCACTTGAATGACATTCACCTGGAAACACTGCAACCAAAGAAACATCATTCAAGGCAGACAATGATACAGCCAAGATTCAAACAGGATACTTTAGGACTATAAATTTAAAAGTTGAGGTATGAAATCTTCATGGCCGTGAAAACCCTTCTACCCTGATCATGGAGGGAGCAAGTAACCTCAAAACGTTGGTAGTCACCCACAAACAACTACGGCCACAATTGAAATAAGTACTCGTATATAAACGTTACGGGTACATCAACCCAGAACACACAGAGGAACACGGCGATAAAACAGCTTCCTTCTCTTTATGAGACTCTGGAAAGAATCCATATCCAAAATAACAGCTGAGTTCCTGACGGCGTGGTAGGGTGATCGACCACAGCCCCCCCCTCTTCCTTATTTATTTACTTGTACGTTCATTTATATAGACCTCAAGCTCTTTGCTTGCATTCTAGTCTTCTTATAACCTTCCTCCCATGCTTTTTCTTTCTTTATTTATTTAGTAATTTCAACAGACCTGTTCATTTTATTTGCTCGTCACTTATATTCTTTCTTCTTTCCAACTTTATCGCATACTTTCTTCTTAAGATCTTTCTTTTCCCGTTATTTATTCCCTCAATTAACGGCCGTGGGGATTCGTTGCGCTGACCACGCGACACCCTCTATCCGCTAAAGTCGACACTAACTTCGCCGACAAGCGGCGGTCGCTCGGTCGGTATAGTTCGCTTGCGGACTAAAATCACGGAGTTTGTTTTTGTTTGGGTTTGTTATATGTTTATGTCTTTCGTCTACTCCTTCCGGCTTTTCATTTATTTCTTCATCCTTTTTCTATTTCTGTCTTCCTTGCATTCTTTCTACTTTTGATTTCTTATGCTATTCCTCTCCTATTTCCTAACGTTCTTCATATCTATCTTTGTTCCATTTTTCTTTCTATACTCATTTATCTGTCGGTCACGGTAGCTGAGCGGTCTAAGGCATGCACTGTCATCGCTCGCTCGGAAGCAGGGATCGTGGGCTCGAATCCCACACAAGTCATTGATGTTTGATAAGTGTATGTATTGTCCTGTGTTAAGTTAGAGGCCTTGCGACGAGCTGATCACTCGTCCAAGGAGTCCTACCATCTGTAAAATGATCATGAAACTGAAAAAATTAGAGGCCAGAGACCAAGGGGCCTGTAGAGCCGGTAAAAAAAATGCTAATTTATATACTCATTAATGTAGGCATTATATTTATTTAATGATTTATTTATCTTTCTACGGTGTCGCCAACTACAGCTGCGGAAAGTTAATTCAGCACGCCTTCTGGATTTGTTAAAGCACATAATATTTTATTCCTCTTTATTATTATTATCATACTCCTACAAGGCAATTCGTAATAAGGAACTTCACGTTTAGCAGCAAACATATTTGAGGACTGTAACGAGTCGCCTGTTGTAATATTACTTCAATACGTCAGTGCTCAAAGGCGGTGTGGGCGGACAATTCACATCCCATCGCCGTTCCCTAAATAACACATTATTCAATCTGAAGGCGCGCTATTACAACCTGGTACAGAAGGTTGTTTTGGCAATGACATTGACGATCCTGTTTTCTTTCATGGTGGGCATTCAGCCGGAAAAGACATTTTTTCCTTACTGAAACCAAACTTTATTTTCCGTGTTCATAGAGAAGCATAATCAGAACCTGCCGATCCAGTTCAGTTTAGTACGTGTATATACTGTCATGTGTCCAGGGTCTGAGTGACTAATAACATGGGTTTTGGATCTGATGATCGAATTTACTGGACCTTTATGCAACTGGTTACAACAGCTCACAAATCGCTGACACACTGTCGTCTTGTTCCGACTGGACACTCTCGACTTCTGCCCACATTTCCCTGCTCCATTACTCCGCTGTACTCCGTCCCGTCTTCTGATTGTGCCCTCCTATAACTCCTCGGCATGGACGCCATGGAAAACAGTATTTTGTTGTCAAAAACGCATGTTCATTGATCCGTTACCTAGCAATTGATGTCCTACTGTTGAGGGCGTATGCTTCAGGTATATGTCTATCGAGCCGTTGCCTAGCAATAGGCACATGTGTCAGAATATATTCACAACCACGATGAACGTAATTTTTTTGTCCTTAAATTACGCAGTACGTCATGAACACGTATAGAGGACTGGATGTATAGCTCCACGTATTTTTAACATCAGCATCATACCCCTGTCGCTTTACTCCCAGGGAAGGAATCAGCAGGTTCCATCGGAGACTGGGTGAGGCCAACGCCGTATCCAGCACGAAGATTAGTCCATATACCGACTGAGCCCTCCCGAATCTGTTCACTACATGATATCCAAATTTAACGTACTTTCCTTACTTTGAAAAAAATAAATGTAATCTTATGAGATTATCTTCCTCTCTGTGTATCCACCCTATTAATGCCTCAACCACTCTTTATGAATGTCCGTATGTATATCATGACACATGACCTCACCTCAAAGGCACAATCCATAAATCCACCCCATCAGTAATACCTATATTACAGCCTCTCAAATTTAATAGTGCTTGAACGGCTATACCGGTCTTCATGAAAAGTGGTATGTATATCATGCCATGTGAAGCCATCTCTATGGTGTACTCCGTTAAGATCAGTAATACCAACATTACAACCTCTCGAATTATTGTGGTAATAACCATACTGTTACTTAAATGCTTGAACCGATTGTCACGGAAATTAGTATAGATATCATGCCACCTGAGCTAATTGCAAGGGCGCACTTCATAGTTCGTACCTTCTACGTATATCAGAAATGCCTGCATTACCTTTCAGATTTCTGAGACAAGACCTTAATATTCTTTGAACGCCTGTATTAACATTCATAAAACTTGAAAATATCATGCCACATGAAGGCATCTGAACGGCGTACATCATAAATCCCTCCTTTCAGTAATACCAACATTATAGTTATTCAAACTGCTGAGGCAAACCCTTAATATTGCTTGAACGCCTGTACCAGTCTACGAGTATATGACACTCAGTAAGAATATCATGTCATATGAAGGCATCTCATTAGACCGCGCTATAGCTCAAGCGGTTAGGCGCTGGCTTACCACCGCGGTTGCCCGGGTTCGATCCCGGGTCTGGTCAAGTGGGATTTGTGGTGGACAAAGTGGGGCTGGGGTAGGTTTTCTCCGAGTACTTCGGTTTCCCCTGCCAATCTTCATTCCACCAATTGCTCCACAATCACCCTTACCTATCATCTGGGACTGGTACAATAGGCCAGAAGTACAAGGAACTTAGTCCCACCCCACTAGCAATAAAAAAAAAGGCTTCTCATGGATGTACATCACCCCCATCAGTAATACCAACATTGAAGTCTCTCAAATTTCTGAGCTATAACCTTAATGTTGCTTGAACACCTGCATCAGTCTTCATGGAACTTGGTATGTACGTGTATATGTATTACGCCACCTGAGACTATCTCAATGGTGTGCATCAGATATCTCTCCCATGAGTAATACCAACATTATAGCCTCTGATATTGTAATGGTAANTGTTAGAGGCTGAGTAACCCCAGGGCCATAGTGCGGCCGGAAGGATTAGGCCAACTGAAAAAAAAAATCCATGAAAAAGTTAAATAGTTCCGTCCAGTGTGACAGGTTAAGATTTTCTTATTTCTATTATTCATACCCTTACATGTTTCGGTCTTCAGAGACCATCTTCAAAAGGACAGTATTGATGTGAAGGCGTCCCTCTGAAGATGGTCTCTGAAGACCGAAACATGTAAGGGTATGAATAATAGAAATAAGAAAATCTTAACCTGTCACACTGGACGGAACTATTTAACTTTTTCATGGATTTTTTTTTTTCAGCTGGCCTAATCCTTCCGGCCGCACTATGGCCCTGGGGTTACTCAGCCTCTAACAGAAATGAGTACCAGGAATTAAATAAATAATTTTCCTGGGGAGTAAAGCGCGGCCGGCGCGTAAGGCTGACAACTTTACCGCCATCTTTGAGCCGATTGTCTAGATAATGTGGGACCCTCAACGTCTCACAACCCTATGGGCCTTCACGGCCTGTTACACGGATAGCTTTACTTTAACTTCATGAAACTTGGTATGTACTTCATGCCATACCTCAAAAATCAGTCCTATCAATAACAGAAACACTGCAGCATCCCAAATTGTATTCTTTTACCAGTTTATTACACATACATATTAAGGACGTCTTTCTTCTTGTATCAGATACTAAAATTACAGTGAAAAGAAAATAGGCCTGTAGTTCTTCCCAGAAATTCTTGTAATGTTATCCTTCCACCTACGCACAGATCAGTATTTCTCGTCGCATATGCCATATGATAACACTACAATGCGCTCAGTATTTCACGTACGTGTATGAGTGTGCGCGCTTCTATCCTTGTAACTATGTTCAGTTATTCCTCAAATCTCGTTGTGACTTTTTCATCTATGTAACTGCTTTAATGCATACACGCATCAAAATTCAAAGACCAGTTTAACAGACTACCATTTTAGGAAAAAATGAGGAGGGGCGATAGAATATTAAGATTAAAATTTGTTACTCTGAGAAAAGTATTACCGTATTTACGCATGTATATGCCGCGTGCGTGTATAGGCCGCAGCACAATTTTCAGACAGAAATTATAGAAAAAATAATTTTCTTGGAATATTATTTCAGGAGTAGAAATTAACTGTATTACTAATTAGAATATGATTTTTTTTAAAGGAAGTGTGATTTCGAATATTTCGAATATAAGCCGCACCCCAGTTTTCCTTTTGAATTTTTGGCAAAAAATGTGCGGCCTATACATGCGTAAATACGGTATTTAAAAACAATTGATTCTGGGAAATTTAATGAAGAAATAGCAGTACTTGATTAAAAAAACAGGGCTGAACAAGATCTCGCTTCACTACGATTTCTGAAATTTTGTAAAATATGAAGAGTCAGATTGTAATCCAGAATTTCGGAGAAGACACCGATCTGGATCTCTCATGGGGTTTCCCAGCAAGAATTCAGAGTGTATTTCTGTTGCCCATATGTGTTATATGATTTGCCATGTGCTACAACAAACTTAGGCTGAGCAACTGTGATTCGTACCACACGGAGATGCTTGAGAACCACCACAGTAAGAAGGAAATAAACAATTAAAATTGAAATAAACGAATAATAAAGAAAACAGGATGGAAAAATAAGAAAAAACGATAATTTACATAATAACTAACACAAAGATGTAAAAGGTAAAAGATAAAGCTATCCCTGTACCAGATCGTGAAGGCCCGTAGGGTTGTGAGACGTCGAGGCTCCCACATTTACTAGACAATCGGCTTACAGATGGCGGTGAGGTTGTCAGCCTTAGGCACCGTTCGCTCTTTACTCCCCAGGAAGTTTCCTGAGTCGACTCCAGGGCCCATAGTGGGGCTGGAAGGATTAGGTTAACATAAAATCCAATGGCCTCATCGGGCATCGAACCAGCAACCTACCGGCTAGTAGCATAGTGTCTCAACCAACTACGCTGCCGCGATATGTAAGAAATAAATATTAGCAGTGAAACAGAAAATACAGAAAGCATTAAATAATCTCTACAATATATGAATTGAAAGAAGTAGGTCTATACAATTAAATTATGGAGGGGAAAGGGTTAAAGGAAAGTAGTGGTAAAGATGGAACAAAAAATTCCGCAAAAAAAACTTAGGGAGGTAGAATAAAAGAAATTAGGATAGAGAGTGAACGGGAAAGTTAGAAGAAATGGAGGAGAGAGATAAAGGAACGCAGGAAAAGAAAGAGGACAAATGCTACATGAAAATCAGGGAGAAAGGAATGAAGGAAAGTTGTAGAGGCAACCGGCGGAGAACAGGCAGCAAGGAAGAGAGAGAAGAGGAGGAGGGCTCCATTCTCCGTTCCTTTATTCAGCGGCACTGCGCCAATAGTGACGATAAGTAAAGGTGTCTTATCTCCAGAACAGTGCTGTAGGCCTTTTTTTTTTGTATTTAAATTGCATTCTGCATTAGTTAAAGCAGCCGTGTGTGAAAACGCGATAAGCGCATTTAAAAAGGCTGAACTTTATCTACCGGCCGGCTTCATGCTAGTGCATGGTACATCACACATGAGATACTGTGACGTATTCCTCGGAAAACTCTCCCATTATCAACAGGGCCGAATTTAGAGTGACTTCATGGCTTCTTTGGGGCGACGTGAATAAAACCTCACAACAGCGAATCAGAATAAGCGGTCGTGCTCTTTATGTTTCGATCGATTCGGTCCTGTATAACGTTCGATCTTATTCCTGTTAACACACAGGCTTGTAACAAAATTGCGGATTACAGCCTTAAGATACTGTGGGAAGTAGAACCGTTGCTAGGCAACGACAGCGGCCGTTGATAAGTAACAGCTCCGCGAACAAGCATGTTTCCACGGCAACAAGAGAATACAGTAATAATGAAAGTGGTGTTTTCTACGCGGTCCGTGACGAGATGTTATAATCAGGTCCAGTTAGCATACAAAATATGGTACTTAATCAAACAAAATGGCTACTAGAGTTCACAGGAAAATGACATTTGAAGGCGGCACTATGTGCTCAGTAAACAGCTGCAAGTCTTACATGCAGATGTAGCTCTGCTCTCAAACCCCATGAGAGGTTCTTCATTCTCAATTACCACTTTTAATGATACAACAATAAATACAAATAAACCAATCGAACTGCTCATAATGCTTTTATTTTGATAGTTGCTTCATGTTTCGATCCGCATAGGGGACCATCTTCAGGCAGTCTCATCAAAAATGTCTCTTCTTATTGAACTGACTTAATATGGATCCACGTTAGGCACTATTCATCACAGTCACGAAGCTGCAAGCATTTTTCTACTTTTAAAATTATTTAACATTCTCTTTTCGTTGAATGAAAAATTCTAATTGTTTTTCGTGTTCTGCCCCGCATTGTAGGATATTCTTAGCCCGGGGTTCGCTGTTGCGGTATCTGCTACAGAAGCTATTCACGGTAAGGCTGTCAGTTTTTAGTTTGTTCTCACTTGTCTTCTTGGATATGTCACCGTGATTTTGTTCTTTTTATTGGGGTATAGTGTACTCCTTCTGTGTGGGCCTTTATGTCGTATCTATTCCTGGTTACAATGTGTGATAAGACTGAAGATGGTCCCACATGTGGATCGAAACGTGTAGCAACCATTAAATAAAAACGCGAACTCTTCGATTTGTTCATTTTTATTTATTTTTGTATTGGGGACCAAATATCATCAATCGTGATACACAACATGATGCAAATAGTGAAGTAACTCACTCATGGAGCTACGCCCTTCTTGAGAAGCCACAAATTCCGCAGCTACTCAAAAGTTTCCCAGCATTTCATGGAACCCGAACGTTCATTACCGTATTCACAAGAGCCCTCCACTGGCTCCTATCCTGAGCCACATAAATCCAATCCATACCATCCCATCCTATCTCTCTAAGATCCATTTTAATACTGTTCACCCACCCACGTCTTGGTCTTCCCAGTGGTCTCTTTCCTTCTGGCTTTCCCACCAAGATCCTATATGTATTCTTCTTCTCCATTCGTGCTAAATTCCCTGCCCACTTCATCCTCCTTGACTTGATCATTCTAATTATACTTCGAGAAGAGTACGAGTTATGAAGCTCCTCATTATGCAGTTTTCTCCAACCTGCCGTCACTTCATCTATCTTCGGTTCAAATATTCTCCTCAAGACCCTGTTCTCAAACACCCTCAGTCTATGTTCCTCCCTTAATGTCAGAGACCAAGTTTCACAGCCATACATAACCTGCAAATAGTGAAGTTAAATGTTTTAGCAGTCATGCAGTGATACTGATAAGGGCAACAACCATATTCTGGGGGAAGAACGGATAATTTTGTCAGCCATAAGATGGTAGGGTCGCATGAAATCCCAAAAGACAAGACAGAGCATTGAAACTCAGAAATGTGGAGGGCCAAAAATTTAAGTCGAGCGGAAGTAGTGAAATGCCAACGATTTTATAATCAAGCTTTCTGAATACTAGAATACAAGTAAGATATATTCGTGGTAGAGATTAAATTCATTAAAACATCAGCTGCGCAAAAAATTCCAAACCCGTAATAAGGTCTGTGATTCGCATAGTAACTTCATGCCAAAAGGCCACGATGTTTGCAGTAATTTGGTCAATTAGTCAGAAGACAGCAGCAGCTGCTCTAACGTTCTGAACAGCACTTGGACACGGCACAATACGGTTCTACACTTGACGTCACAACCAAAGTATTGACTGTTCCCTTGCTGTGCATGAGGTATCTCATTTAGGAAAGGTCCCTTCGTACAAATATTATGTTTTGGACATTATCCATCGTCCTGTCTTTACCGAAAAACACCGTCCTGGTTATTTTTTTCAAAACACAACGTTTCGGAGACTAAATTCTGTTTCCGTCTTCACGTAAAACCTGCTCAGTTGGGCCCAATCGATAGAGCTAGTCCCTGTCTCCAAAGATAGGGACTACCTCTATCGATTGGGCCAAATGAATAGGTACACACACAAACTAAAAGTTATATTCAGAAATATGTTGGCGATAAAATGAAATGGCAGAGAACTATTCTAACCTGCTGTAACTTTGCAAGTCTTCCCCGCCAATCACATAAACACACCCCGTGCCAGCGCCGCCTTTTAACTCTCCGGTATGTCCGGTCAATTACTCTTGCGCTGTTTGTTTCCTCCAAACATCGAACAGTCATGAATCTCAACCTCAATGTGAACAGGCTGTCAAGTGCGACATTTCTACTTTCGTTATATCCTAAAACATTTTCTGACATGTGATAAAAGAATCAGGAAGTGCAAAGCTATCCCTGTAACAGGCCGTGAAGGCCCACAGTGTTGTGAGACGTCGAGGCTCCCACATTTTCTAGACAATCGGCTCAGTGATGGCGGTGAGGTTGTCAGCCTTACGCGTCAGCGGCCCTTCACCTACAGGAAGATTCCTGGTACTAATTTCCGTTAGAGGCTGCGTCGACCCCATGGGAATAGTGCGGCTGGAGTGATTAGGTAAACTGAAAAAAATCCACCTAATCGGAACTAAAACCCGCGACCTTCCGGCTTGTAGCATAGTGACTCAACAAACTACGCTACCGCGTACCCCCATTCGTGCTACATTTCCTGCCCACTTCATCCTCCTAGACTTGATCATTCTAATTATACTTGGAGAAGAGTACAAGTTATGAAGCTTCTCATTATGCAGTTTTCTCCAACCTGCCGTCACTTCATCTCTCTTTGGTTCAAATATTTTCCTCAACACTCTATTCTCAAACACCCTCAGTACTACCTTTGTACTGTACAATATTCTGAAAGGCCCACATATGCTCTTAAATAGGTCTAGCTCTGCTATTAAATACAGCCTTTGGCACTTCATTTATTCAGAACATATCCTGTAACCTATATATATTACAGAACCTAACCTACTGAAAAAATAAAGTTCATGGATTACGCATACGGGGTGCAAACCATCTGTTATAATACACTACGTACATATAACGTACGTCCTGTTTCAAACTTTTAATGTTTCTTTTCTTTGCAGCTTTCGGAAATTGGGTCTTTCGTTTCAGATTTGTGGGTTCTCTCCTTCCTTTCTGAAATTATCCCCTGACGTTTGAACATCATAATCCCTTCGGCCTTCAGGCGCATAAATATGTAGGTTACGACTTAGGTAGGCCGCACACCGGCATGCGTCAAGACATGTAACAGTCAAGACACGATGTCTGTGACATGACGCAAAGAAAGGAGCACAGTTGAAACGAATGAGATAATGAAAACCGCCTCACACCGGTCTGAGTCATGATGCTGACGCCAGCTTCATGCTGCAGACATTTGCAGCAAGACTCGGCATGTTCCTTTTCTTTGCGTCAAGACTCAGACATCAGTACTCTAGGAACAGCACCGGAGTACGTTATCGACATGACGTCATGTCATCAACTAGAGAAGATGTGATAAGGCGCAGACGCGTGTTATTTCGGTGTGCAGACTCGAGTCTGAATCACGAATGAAGCAAGACTGCGCCTTTTGTCTCATGTCTTGGTGTTTGTCTTGACGCAGTTGGTGTGTGGCCGCCCATAACTACTGCCATGGATCTGAGGCGGACACTGCACAAAAGGAACGGAATATATCTCTTTCTCTCCGCATTAGCAATTTTTAGCGTTAATTATTGTCGCTGTTTAAAAAACTGGGTAGAAACAGGAGAGGTAAGACAAGGAGCAGGAGGTAAAGTATGGACGCATGGAACAGACATTGCGTCACTATATTTTATATTGTTCCGGATGACACCGCTTGTAGCGTTGGTCTGAGAAGGATAATCATTCACAACGGTGGCGACACTGTCTCACTGGTGCGGTGGTGAGGGTGGGGGTGGGCAGAACTTTGAATTCCAGCGAAAAGACATACCCCTTCTTGGCGTATAAACACCGAAATACCAGCCTGGCACACGTGCCTTCTGCCTACATGCCGATAATGACCGTCATTCTGGTAAGTTCATTTACTTGTACATATTTTTTTTTCCCCTTGGCACTACAGCCCCAGTGGGCCTAGGCCTACCTCCATGAATTTCTCCGTTCACTTCGGGTTTTTCTAGATCTTACACATTCGGTAGGACTCCTTGGGCGGGTGATCAGCTCGTCGCAAGGCCTCTACCTGTACACAAACACAGAAAAACGCACACACACAAACTAAACATCCATGTCCTGAGTGGGATTTGAACCCACGATCCCGGTTTCCAAGCGAGCAAAGACAGTACATGCCTTAGACCGCTCGGCTACCGTGACCGGCACTTGTACATATACATTAATGAAATTTAATTGAAATTCAATTTTCATAAACGATATGTGTCTAGACCGGTACGGTAATGTTTTGTTACGTGCATTTTACGTTTGTGTGAAAGATGCTAAGCTTCTAGGGCGGCTGCACCAGTGCTTCATTAATTAAGCATCACGTCATGAAGACGTAATGGGGAGTGTAAGTACAGCTCCACTATTCTTGCCCTCGGCACTAGAAGGAGGTGAGTGGTCACCTTCAAGCCTGGGGGAAGGAGCCACTGTTACTTATTGGATAAAAGGGTGGATGGGTCCCAGAGCCGATCCGGATGCTACGGAGGAGAGAACCCCGACCGTTGAGCCCGTAGCCTGTCGCTATACTGACTGAGCTTTCCCGGCTCTTGGCTTGCTCAAAATATAATATTTTTAGGTGGGGAGGCTGGGAGCTGACGCTTCGTCGCCGACAACAGCAGACCCGTCTTCTAAAATACAGGACAGCTGCAGAGGCTCTTAGACGTCAATTTCAAAAGCAACTGCGCGAGGCAGACTCTCACCCCATACACATCCAAAGAACTCACAAATCTGGGTATAAGCTAATGTAATATCCCCGTAATATTTGCTTTGGATCTCCCCGTTTTCCAAATGTAGACTTTGGGCTAGTTTCACAAACATAAACTCAGAATCCGAGTACATATGGTCCACATGTGACCAGACATCAAGAATTTATCACTCACTGATATCCTACCGCGTGCTTCATAAGGAAACGGATTATCCGAGGAGCAAGGTCTGCTTGCTGTTTCATTCTGGTTTCCTCCTTGGTTTATTCTTCGAACCTCATGATGAAGGCGACAAGTTCCTCTGAAACGTATGTTCACTCTCAACGGATATATCGCAGAAGACAGAGCTCTTGATAACCTCTCATCTCACAGATGGATTATCTATCTCCTTTGTCTGTAGTGTGAACTGACGATACTCTTACTCATGGAGCTGAGCTCTTCTTGGGAAGGCACCAATTCTGCAGCTACTCAAGAATTTTCAAGCATTTCATGGAGCTCGAAGGTTCATTACCGTGTTCATAAGAGCCACCCATTGGTCCCTATCCTCAGCCAGATCAATCCAATCCATAACATCCTGTCCTTCTAAGATCCATTTTAATATTGTTCACTCACCTACGCCTTGGTCTTTCCAGTGGCCTCTTTCCTTCTGGCTTTCCCAACAATATCCTATATATTCGTGCTACATGCCCTGCACACCTCATCCTCCTTGGCCTGATCATTCTAATTATACTTGGAGAAGTGTACAAGTTATGAAGCTCCTCATTATGCAGTTTTCTTCAACCCCTTGTCATTTAGTCTCTCTTCAGTCCAAATATTCTCCTCAACACTCTCAGGTCTATGTTCCTCCCTTAATGCCAGAGACCAAGTTTCAGAACTGATAATTCTTGCATTAACGACTTACAGCATAGTGATTACTAAATGTACCACCTGCTTTAATCTTTAGAATTTCTTCATTTTTCTTCCACAGAACGGACTTATCATTCTGGCGATAAACAGTTCTAATCAGTTTGTTTGTTTGTTGTTTTTTGGAAAGCAGACGCAGCGTGTATTTGGCGAGACAGGAACTACATTTGTAAATATTGTTTTGATAACGTCTGGAAATATGACAAGGAACGGCAGACACTTAAATGTAACACATGACTTCTTATCGAGGGTGCTGTGCACAGGCCATAGTTAACCTGCTTGTGGTACATAATCTTGAGTGGTCTCTTTTGAAGGGGGGTACACAGCGAAGCAGCGGGGATGGTTCCTTTAGTAAACAGTGGATACAAACCGGATTCCAAGCAGGGACAAGAATTTCTCTTTAAGCCAGGGCGTCCTGAATAGCTGTGGAATACTATTGGTATAGGAGACCCTCTATCTTGAGGTAATACGGTCAGAGCGTGAAGTTATCTCCAAGGCGCGTACAAACAACGCCATCTGGATGTAATATACCGAACCTCGCGGTCCAGTCAGTAGTACTCCTGCTTCGTATTCTGCAAGTCCTGGGATCAAATCTCAACTCAGAAACCCACTATCATAGCAGAGTATTTTCGTAATTTCCTTGAGTCCCGACAAATGTCGACCCCTTCCGTCCAGTACATCTCTCATTCTTCATTCATTGATTCCTCGCAATTGCAAACGTAAGTGAACAGAGTCTAAATTATGTAGAATAAGCGCATTGCTTATAATTCTTCCTTGCACCAAATTTGTTAATGTTGTCTACACCATTATTTCTCAACACTGCATAAGCCGCATGATCAGAGATTCTCATAGCCCTGTTTATGAAGAGCTCTATCTCTTGCGGTATAACGCGGTGTTGTTAGTTGAAAGTCAACTGACGTTTCGGAGGAAATGTCACCCCTATCTTCATGACTGAAGAGTAGCAATGTAGTGACAGAAACCAAACTTCAAGGGCCGCGCCATAGCTCAAGCGGTTAGTCGCTGGCTTCCCACCGCGGCGGCCCGGGTTCGATCCCGGGTCTGGTCAAGTGGGATTTGTAGTGGACAAAGTGGCACCCCGAGTACTTTGGTTTCCCCTGCCAATCTTCATTCCACCAACTGCTCCACAATCACACTCACCTATCATCTTGGGCTGATACAATAGGCCAGAAATTGCCGAAGTACAAGGGACTTTAGTCCCACCCCACTAGCAACAAAAAAAAAAATACTTCAATACCAATAATACCAAAGCCCGCCACTGGATACTGTCTTAACAAATTTACCTCAACCTCCCATCATCAGAACCTGTTTCCCACATATTCATCTTAATGTTATCCTCAAATATATCTCTGTCTTCACTTTCCCCAAAGTGGTTTGTATGTTCTCTGTTTTCATAATCCGACCTACATATCCAACCCATCATACAATCTTCTATTTTATCGCTCAAACAATCGAATGGAATATGGTGTTCATGAATATGTAACCTCTTAAATTGCCAATTAAACGTAATTATTTCCTTATGTAATGTGATTTCCTGTACTTGTAACTTATTTTCGTCCTTCAAAGCAACAGGTAGCGTGCTGAAACCATAACAAAGCAACTAACAAAATTAGTGTTTCAGATATCTTGATGTCAAGTGTTTCTGAAATTAGACGGGGTGACAATTTTTTTGAACTGATATTATAAGTTTAGATTGACATAATGCTTGCTTCCCAATGGTTGTGGGTGCAACAAAGTATAACTGGAATAGTCTACTGAAGAGTTACAGGGAATTTGGTTGCCTAAGAATATAGCAATGAAATGGGGAGTAGAAAACGGAGTACAACAGAAATTCAGTTCAATTATTTATTTATTTATAGGCTGACTTTATAGTTCAATGACCAATTTCAAAATAACAATGAGTAAAACACAAACATACACACAAAGACAAAAACACGGCAAATATACTTGAATGAATACAACAATAATAATAATAATTTCGATACTATAAGGAAAACAAAGGTTCATTTCCGTGCTCATAAAATCCAGCTACAGCACACTAAACTGAACCACGTCCTCATACCTACATCCATTTATTCCTATTTTTTTTTAAGAATTCTCTTCCCTTGAGATTTTCCGATTAAGATTTTGCCTGTTTCTCATCTCCCACCTCATTCTCCGCTCATTCCCTCTTATTCTGAACTTGGAGACACTGGCTGCTCCGAAACGCTGGTACCTATCTAGCAAATTACACGGCGTCATATCCCAGAAGACCGTAATCTTAATATTCACTGTTGTGAGAACCCCAAATCTCGCTTATTCTCCTTGATTTAACCATCCAATCAGAGTAAGAGTATAAATTATGAAGCTCTGGATTATTTTTCTTTTTTTTCATCCCCTATTACTTTTCTCTTATGTGAAAATGTTATAATAACAACACATAAAAACCTATTATAAAAAGAGACCCGAAAATTAAAACGCCTGTAAAGTTGACGGCAAAGAATAATCCAACATTTTCTTGTAGCGTCTTTCTGTTTCTTTTAAATGCAAACTGCGAGTAAGCGTGTCCCATATTTCTCACAACGGATGCTGGCGCCGTTCATTACAATGCTCCTTGCATACGCAACAAACATCTGTTTACTGTATGAATTCACTTTGCTGCACGCACAACATACAGTGAGAATCTTTGTCGTCGCATTTTTCTTTTCTCTAAGGGAACAAAAAAAAACTCTCCCTTTCCCTTCATCTTCCCCCCATTAAAAGCTCACAAAAGCTTCTATGTTTCTATGGCAACCCCACTTCGTAGTATGCATACACAAGCTACCATCATACAAATATAGAAGCAGGAGTGCCCAATCCATGCTTCGTTATTTAGTTTATTTAACATCGATTTCCCAATAATCGAGTTAGTTGGTTCATGCGGTAACGCTTCTGATATATTCTGGAGGTGCCAGGTTCGAGTCTCTGCCGTGACACCGACTATCTCTACTGGTTTCCGCAAGTCTCGCCATCCAAATGCCGGACAGTACCTCAATCACGCAACGAAAGTTTTCTTCCAAATTATTAATCACCAAGAATCCTACTATTCTAAGCTCAATATAGTTTGAGATACTACGAGTCGCTGAGTAAACACATGTCTCAGTTAACTGATTAAGTCTTACAGGTCTAACTGTCAAATGAGGGGAATGACTGAATGTTGTATGCAACGGAAATGAAATCCGCCATTTCCTGATTCGAGACAGGCGCATTAGGTTATCTCTAGAATTTTCGTGGAGGAACTGAGAAAAAGAATGACAAGCATCAGTTAAGACGACCGGTAATCTGGTCTGAGCTCAAACTAGAATCTCCAGAACATTTTCTGTTCCGTGTCAATATTTCATGTAATTTTCATTAATCCTCTTCCACTTCATCTGAATATTCAATCTTTAAACAAGATCAGAGCAGACTGAGCTTGGAAGCGTTGTGAAGCTAAGAGACTCCCCCCCTTCCCAAACGGTCCGAACGCGCTGTGACCAGGAGAAGCGGCGGGAAAAAAAAAATGCATTACTTTCAGGACAAACACTGTATTGTGACATGACGCCTGAAGGCCGGAATAGTGGAGCCAGAGGTCAGGGTCAGCTTGAAGGTACAACTTCTTGTGCTCGTACACGGTTATGTGCTAAGTTGTAATGTACATATTATAAATGCTACTTCTACAACTTTATAAGGCATATAATTTTACGTCATTGTCTCACTGTATCACTTTCTCTAGTTCACTGTTCTAAAACTTGGTTAAAATCAGTTCCACTGTTATGAATACTGTATTTCAGCGTCATAGTGTGTGTGAACAGCGACGGGCTACGGGCTGGGAGGCCAGGATTCGATTCATGGCAAGAGCAAGAGACTTTTATATTCTCCATAGCGTCCACATAGGCTCTGAGGCCCATCCAGTTTCCTATCCAATGGGTACAGGGGGGGGGGCTCTTTCGCCGGGGCATGAAGCTGACCACTCACCTCACTCTAGTGTCGAGGTCAAGAATTTCGCAAATATACCTCCACTCCCCATACGTCTTCGTGGTGTGGTTCTTAAGCACAAAGACAACGTTCACTTTTTAGCCAAAATTCTTAATTAATTATTCCCCTCAAACGCACAACTAAATTATTTGCACAGTCGCCACATTTTAATTTACAATCTCTCAATAAAATGTCCAAATAAGAGTAGCATATTATTATTGAAAGATCTTTTACCATACAATATTTTTAATCCCAAATTGGTACTGTTGTTATTAGGCTTACTGACTGCGAGAAATTAAATACTATACTATCATGTTTCAGTGACCTCCAGTGGCATAACATTCATTATAAATTTCCTGAAAATGGGTCACTGCTTTAAAAGCTGAACGGAGGGACACAGAAACTCATGGCGAGTTGATAAATTTTTCCATCAGGGTATTGTGAAATACGGGCCGTTTCTAGGAAACGAACTAACAAACATGTTTCCGCGGAGATACGATTCTTTGACATAAACCATCGCTGGGTGTTAAAAAAACGTGTCCATGGATACGCAAATGGAAGCTCTAGACTCTTGGAAACCAGATCGTTCCTACGAGCAAGCAACAAACATTTTCCTATGGCACCGCTCGACTATATAAGCGGCCGTTCAGATAAGAACACATTCATTCGTACATGAGAAATCATCCGTAATTGATTCGTAAATCAGAACCAAATCAGCCACAATAGAAGAGAACATGGTCGTAGAATGAGAATGGAGCGAGTCTTAGGCATTCATTTATTGTGAGTTGTTGTCAATTAATTGTGATTAAGAGTGACTGTAAAAGAGGGCGTTAATAAATCATATCATTCAATCCAAAACCACTTATTATTGGTCACGGAGTCATAAACTCGGGACACTATTCTGCAACTTGATCCAGATTTGAACTGAGAAACTTCCTAATTCAAATGCCAATCACTGACCAGTTCGTTACGGCAAAATGGTCAGGTTATGCACAACCCTGAGGGCTGTGATGATTTTTTCCTTGGCACTCCAGCCCCAGTGGGCCTAGGCCTACCTCCATGAACTTCTCCGTTCACTTCGGTTTTTCTAGATCTTACACATTCGGTAGGACTCGTTGGGCGGGTGATCAGCTCGTCGCAAGGCCTCTACCTGTACACAAACACAGAAAAACGCACCCACACAAACAAAATATCCATGCCCTGAGTGGGATTCGAACCCATGATCCCGGTTTCCAAATGAGCGAAGACAGTACATGCCTTAGACCGCTCGGCTACCGTGACCGGCGCTGTGATGATTAGTATGAGTAAAACACCGGGGGGCTTAGACGCAATGGTCTCATTCCTGAAAGCTTACTACTACGTTTTTCTGGCTGTAATCAAACCAGGGAGAGCGTAGCGTAGTCGGTACAGCGATTTACTATGGGTGGACGACCGAGGAGTTGAGGTTCCAGTCCCGGTAGGGTGAAGAGTTTCCTCTTCTCCATGTCGTCCAGACATGTGGATCTATACATCCACTCCCCCACGCACCTCCATAGCGTAGTGCTTAATTAGTTAAGCGCAAGGACAACTTTCTTTTACTTTCATCAAACCAGAGAGACGAGAGACATGGGCTACAATATAAGGTTCATCTACCAATTCAAAAGAGTGCAAATTATAAAATCCCCTCTTCTCCGATCTCACTGTGTATCGACATAACCATTTCGGCATCTTGGCCTTTTCTCATCCAGTCACATCAAAAAATATTTCTAGAAAATTCAAACTTGGAATTATTTCCTTCTTTAAATTAGTTCTTTTCAGCTTTGGAGAAACAAAAATATGGACAGAGTGAGAAGGAAGCATGAAGTGCTCTTCTTTCTGCGCTTCTAATAAATACAGCATTATCTGTGCTCAATGCATCAGTAACAACACAGAGATTTTAGATAGAAGCTGCGGGAAAACCCCGAAATTCAACTTTCACTACGGCAGGCAGCATCAGAACGATACTGCATCCCCTTGATATGGATGTTCTACGTAATATTCCGTAACAAACATGAGTGAATATGGGTTGCGAATCCGGAGGTCTACTTCTGACCAGGGCAAGGGTCCTGTTTCAGACCTGGTCTACCTTGTCAGGAAGTAGAACGACACATTAACATTCTGCGATAAAGATAAGGTGAAGCTATTGTTGAATTAGGGTACCTTGACATTCTAGTGTTCATTTAGGGGTACACTGAGCTTCAGGGTACCAAAATTATTTCGATGGTATTTTCATATGGCACAGTAGGTCTACGCGGTAGCGTAGTTGGTTGAGGCAATATTCTAAAAGCCGGAAGGTCGCGGATTCAAGTCCCGATAAGGTCATTGGATTTTTTTCAACTGACCTAATCCTTCCGGCCGCATTATGGCCTGGGGTCGACTCAGCCTCTAACAGAAATGAGTACCAGGATTTAATTAAATAATTTTCCTGGGGAGTAAAGCGCGGTTGGCGCGTAAGGCTGACAACCTTACCGCCATCTGTGAGCCGATTATCTAGATAATGTGACTCTCAAAGTCTCACAACCCTATGGGCCTTCACGGCCTGTTACAGGGATAGCTTCAATTTTTGTCTTTTACTTTTACAATAGGTATACACGCGGGCAGATCTTGGTCATGCCTTCACTCCTTCACGGAGACAGAAGTGGAGGTCTACCTCAGTTCGCATATGAAACTTCATTTGTCCAAATTGGACAGCCCTACTGGTCTCCTTACCCCTTGTTAACCTATATCGGCTTGAATTGTGCCAGTTAACCTCGCTGGTCCCTTCCAATAGCTGACTCTCTGAGTTAACAATCAGGTCGGAGTTATTTTCAGATCGTGTAGAACACAAGAGAATGTCCAACAAATCAAGCCTGTCTGTCTACTGCACACTGAATCCAGTTTTCAAACGATGAACACAGTACATGCCTTAAACTACGGGGTCACTGTGATGGACACCTATCAGTATCCCTGCTTCTTCTTCTTCTTCTTCTTCTTCTTCTTCTTCTTCTTCTTCTTCTTCTTCTTCTTGTAATATGGCCTGCTGAGTCCACTTATTATCTCTTTTTCTCGGGGTCAGCTTCCAAATGCGTAGCAAGCAGAAACACAACTTTCGCATTTGGTTTGCTCATACTAATGACAACTGATAAGGAATGTGCAGCAACTTCAGAGACTGATGACTTCGTGCAACGGAAGTCTTTTTTTTTTTTGTTGCTATTGGGGTGGGACTAAGTCCCTTGTACTGCGGCCACTTCTGGCCTATTGTACCAGCCCCAGATGATAGGTGAGGGTGATTGTGGAGCAATTGGTGGAATGAAGATTGGCAGGGGAAACCGAAGTACTCGGAGAAAACCTGCCCCAGCACCACTTTGTCCACCACAAATCCCACTTGACCAGCCCCGGGATCAAACCCGGGCCGCCGTTGTGGGAAGCCAGCTACTAACCGCTTGAGCTATGGCGCGGCCCAACGCAAGACTTAGCTTAAACATTACCTCTGTCTGGTATGTTTTAACCTTCAAATCACAGCTTAACTTGGCGGTACAGCGTGTGGTAACCGGTCCGACTCACAGTCGGAGAAACAACGATAATGATTTCGGATTTTCTCAGCTCCTACAGGGAAATGCTGAGATATTTAATTAAAGTAACCAGCAACCACATTCGTCCCGTCTCGTAGAACTCTTCCTGCCTAAGAAGCCCCATGACTCATTCGATACATAATTCCTACAGTTGATACAGCGCCGTTATATGAATCAGTAATAGCACTCGGTCTTCAAAGGTAAAGCTATCCCTGTAACAGGCCATGAAGGCCCATAGAGTTGTGAGGCGTTGAGGCTCCCACATCTTCTAGACAATCGGCTCATAGATGGCGGTAAGGCTGTGAGCCTTACGCGCCGGCCACCCTTTACCACCAGAAAGATTCCTAGTGCTCATTTCTGTTAGAGGCTGAGTCCGACACCAGGGCCATAGTGGGGCTGAAAGGATTAGGTTAACTGAAAATCTAGTGACCTCAACGGAAATCAAACCCGCGCCCTCCTGACTTGTAGCATAATTCCTCAACCAAATACGCTACTGCGTGCCCTATTTTCTACCATATCATATATATTTGTGGAATTTAATGAATTATATTCACGACACACATCACATATCGTTCTACTGCAATTGTTCACAGAGCATTTATATCATGGACAATGAGGTAACATTATTTATTACTCCCAGCAAAATCATATTTTTAGCATTTTGCTAATTAATATAATTAAAATTAATTTTAAAATGTGTACATTAAAGCAGTGTCTTTGTGGAAGCCAATGTTGAAAATGTGCTTCACGGCAGCTGTATGGGTACTGAGATCATGTCCGCATTCCGTCTTTCTTTTTTCTTCATTATCATCTTGCTCTTTCCTATTCTCACTTCTTTCCTTATATCTTCACTTCTCCATCTGTAGCTCCATTTCCTTGTTTCTATCTCCCTCACACTCATTTCTCTCTTTCCTCTTGTATTACGTTACCTCCGTCAATGCTTCAGGTTTTCCTTATATTCCTCTTCCTTCCCATTTTCCATAATCATGTTCTTCCTCTTTTATTCCGACTTTCGTATTTTCAGTCTTTGGTTCTTTCATTTTACTTTATTTTTCATTCTCTCTTTTTTCCCCAACTATAATCAGTTTCTTTCCTACTTACTTCTTTAACTATCTCCTTCCTTCCTCCCCATTCATTAACTACGCTTTGTGAAATTCATAGCTTAAGTAAGTCGAATGACCGATTGACTGTGATGACTTCAGAAGGCTGGGGTCGTTGCCTGTTTTGCGAAAAAAAAAAGACATAATTTTCTTAAAATGACCGATGAAAACCACAGATAATCTAAGTGGAAGCAAACCTCAGTAACCGAAATTCAAAACGTACTCCTAATTATGAAGGACGAATGCTGATCATCACACTTTAATGTTCGATAAGTTCATAACCACCAAGACATAATCCACAAACACTACAGTTTTAATTCGTCACTGCGATACATACACTGAAGAAGTAGGTGATTTCAGATGATAATATCGCCCATGTGCGCATCTAATTGCTGGTATTGTAACGGAGGAAGTTATACTGAGATGAATTGATAAATGGAAGACAAAGTGGTGAGTTTTGCAATTTGTGCTTATTACTGACATCGTTCGGTGATTCAACCGAGAAGTATCCGATGAGCAGTGCATGTAGAATGTACATTGCGGAAACAAATCTGTACATGTTAACACTTTTCCTGGAAGGCCTAAAGAGAAGAAACTTTATTCAGGTAACAGAAGACAGGATGTCTATAAATAAAACAGATCCTGAAGAAATATATATAATATGAACACTAAGACTTGACAGGAATTGCACTCGGGATGGCAGCGGGTTTTGTGGACACGGTGATAAACTCAGGCTACTCTGCTGAAAGATTCACAAAATGTCAACATTAATTGGTGAGAGGCACTGGACGCGTTCCTTTGGATGATTTTCTCACACAAGCGAACCCAGACCAGAAACGTCGATGCTTTCTAAACGAGATAACTCGTACGTGGCATGGAATATTGCAGTTGGTGACTATGCTGGAAGTCCCTTACTCCATTTATTGACGTATCTCCCTCGTATTAATATCCTCCTGGTGCATATGAAAGAAGTAAAGCTATCCCTGTAACAGACCGTGGAAGCCCATAGGGTTGTGAGACGTCGAGACTCCCGCATTTTCTCTAGACAATCAGCTCACAGATGGCGGTAAGGTTGTCAGCTTTACGCGCCGACCGCCCTTTATCCCCCGGGAATATTCCTGGTACTCATTTTCCCAGGGCCGTAGTGCGGCTGGAAGGATTAGGTCAACTGAAAATATCCACTGACCTAATCGAGAATCGAACCCGCGTCCTTCCAGCTTGTAGCATAGTGCCTCATCCAACTACGCTACCGCGTGCCCCCCTGGTAGATATGGGTCACACATATACATATAGGACAGAATACATTTCGGAAAAGAGAACTCTTAAATGCGATATGCTTCACAGACAGCGAGTAAGCTTCACAATACATTACAGAGACGGGAAAAATTCTGTATTAAATATTACTTGCTTACTTACTTATGGAGCTGAGCCCCTCTTGAGGAGAAGCCAATTCTGCAGCTACTCAAGAACTTCCCAGCATTTTATGGAACCCGAAGGTTCACTACCGTGTTCGCAAGAGCCTTCCACTGGTCCCTATTATGAGCCAGATCAATCCAATCCATTCCATCCCATCCTGTGTCTCTAAGATTCATTTTAATACTGTCCACCCACCTATGCCTTGGTCTTCCCAGTGGACTCTCTCCTTCTGGCTTTCCCACCAATATCCTATATGCATTCCTTTTGTCCCCCATTCGTGTTTCATGCCCTGCCCACCTCACAGTATTAAATATTATGTGTTAAAAATATGGAAACGGGAGAGCTCACTTATGAAAATGAAACAATTGCCGGCGCAGTTCATAGCGATCGGCTGAACCTTTTTTTTTCCCCCAGCCCTACTGGTCTTTTACTTTCCCCGCAATAAGTCACGCGCCTAGCTGAATATATAAAATCCATTTCAGTTTAGAATGAAAACTAGCAATATCGTTACGGAGAACACTCAGAATTCAATTACTTCAACCTCGTTAAATTTCAGTGCGTGAAATAAAAACGGTAGACTCGGTTTTCATCTCAACTTCATGAATGAATTAATTTTTGTTTCATCTCAACGTTAAATACGAAAATGCTGGTTCCTGTGGTCGTGTTTGTATTGCAGGATCGAATTTCCATTTGAGAATAACCGTTTTCTGGGGTTTCACCAAGTTGTCTAATGATTTAGCCTTTCAGACGACACTGGCTACACTACACACCACCTATTTTAACGTTACAAGATCTTCAAATTGGTGTTTCTCAAAATAAACAGCGATTATTTCCCCAAATAGCATTATCAATATTTATATTAGTGACTCGGTGTGTCTTCTATGCAATAGAAACTGAATTTTTAAACAGCATTTAGATAAATATCATGCTTCAAAGAGTTGAGTGTCCTGGGACGATCTGATCCTACATCCAACGAGGCTACTGCTTGTCCTGAGTAGAGCGAAAACGATAATCCGATATCTCAAATTATACTACATATATTTACCTCTTAATCAAACATACAAACTAACCTAAACTAACTTAATCTAACCAAACCTCACCTAACCTAACTGAAAGTCAATCCATATAAACCAAGATCTATGACATAATGCTATATAAACAAACAAACTCCGTGGTTTTAGTCCGCAAGCGAACTATACCAACCGAGCGACCGCCGCTTGCCGGCGAAGTTAGTGCCAACTTTAGCGGGTAGAGGGTGTAGCGTGGTCAGCGCCACGAATCCCCACGGCCGTTAATTTCGGTTTTCTATCTCCTCAATTATTATCATGAGGCTCAGTGGACCCCGTTCCAGACCCACTACTTCCCAGAAAAAAATTCTGGTAGCACCGGGAATCTTGCCCGGACCTCTGGATCTGTAGCCAGGAACTCTGACCACTAGACTAATCCTATATAACGCAACATAATCCATACTCAGGCCACAAAGAGTAAAATGTTCATATTGCTGTAGGAAAAAAAACAAAGTATGATACCGTTTCTACGAAACGGAAAACTATTTTGTCGAACATGTGTCATAATTGAGTGCACAATCCGAAACCATATGGAACTAAATATAAATAACATTACCGAAACTGACTTAGCTGCCATTCGCTACGGCGATCACATGACATGCTAGTACAGTTACGCCTATATACTGGTACAGGCAACTGCGTCTTCAACAGGAGGAAGGCAGAGATAGAAAAGGGTAAAGTTGCCCTGTGTTTAATTAATTAAGCACCATACCTTGAAGATTCACGAGGCAGTGGCTGTATAGTTTCACCAATCTTGACGTCGACAAAACATGGAGGTACAGAATTTAATAAGGAATCACGAACGCTCTACAAGGACGCTATGGTTCCAGTTGGGCTGCACCATCAATGACTTCCACTCATCGAAGTTTACTCTATAGCATTATATGGTACAATTATTGAGAGTGATAATTTTGAAAGCTACTGAATTGGTAACAACCAATTTCAAGAGCCCAGTGCATTTATATATGCTGCAAAAATCCGAGACAAGATTCGAAGCCGTAACTTCCATTATATAATTTCGAAACGTTAAACAACGGTAGAGGTCTGAGTAAGAGCTGATCCCACATCCAAAAAGTTCTAACAATAAGTCTTATTTATTTATTGTTTACTTAACGGAGCTGTCAGACGTAACATTATCGATTAGTATGATAATCAGTGAACAGTGAATTGATAAAGATATGGAATGAAGTGGTCGTGGCCTAATTTGATGTAGGCTCTAGTACTCTTTCATTTTCCTGGAGAACCAAGAAAATTTTCAGAAGAGTCGGCATCCAAGTCGAGATTTGAACCGGGCAACTCCCGACTACAAGTCAGAAGACATGCAGCTTGTGTCAGTTTGCTCGCAGGTAGTCTCAACAAGAGTTCAGGGAGTTCATACAACAGCGTGGCTTGGTGCTGCATTCTGAAGACGAGGATGCTTCAGTTCTTTACAAGTTATGTTTAGGTTCTAAAGGCTTCTGACGATTGTATAGCAATCAGAATTACTGGGTTTTCGGACTTTGTCCATCGTGCGGTATTTTAAAAACCAGAAAACACGTTTCGGAAACTGGATCTGTTTCTGCCCTCAATTCGGGGGGGGGGCACCTACTCAGTTGCTTCGCTGAGCAACAGTTGACCTCAGTCACTGGACCTTAAATTGAGTATAATAATCAGAATTACTGGGTTTTCGGACTTTGTCTATCGTACGGTATTTTAAGAATCAGAAAAGACGTTTCGGAAACTGGACCTGTTTCTGCCCTCGGGTGAGGGTGGGCACCTAATCAGTTGGGTCGTTGAGCAACAGTTGACCTCAATCACTGGACCTTAAATTGAGTATAATAATCAGAATTACTGGGTTTTCTGACTTTGTCTATCGTACGGTATTTTAAGAATCAGAAAAGACGTTTCGGAAACTGGACCTGTTTCTGCCCTCGGGTGAGGGTGGGCACCTAATCAGTTGGGTCGTTGAGCAACAGTTGACCTCAATCACTGGACCTTAAATTGAGTATAATAATCAGAATTACTGGGTTTTCGGACTTTGTCCATCGTGCGGTATTCCATAAACTAGAAAACACAACGTTTCGCAAACTGGATCTGTTTCCGTCCTCAGGTGAGGGGGGTGAGTCACTTACTCTGTTGGTTCCCTTAGAAATAGCTAACCTCAATTACTGGACGAGCTATCAGACGCTACCACTGTCCTCTCTGTTCAGGCTGACGAACACAGCGGTCAGGATAGATTGTTCTCATACCAGTATTGGAAACAATTATCGTTACTTCTGAGGCACCATCGAGATAACCTGCCCATTGCTCAAGATTCTTCCTGTCAAACTAAACAATATAGTGAACCTTCAAACTCGGATAGTATTGCCCTCTAAATTGAACGTCCACCAATTTTCATGTGTCTATAAATCCTCCCCCCCCCCCAAGGTGCTGCGCATATAAATTTCACCTTCGATCCATTTTTATGGTCGACTCATAAAGCTTGTGTTTCCTACATGTGTCGAGAGATATAGCAGGGCAGGTCGATTGGCCAACTGCTGCGGTCTACGTTCTATTAAAGCTCCAAGAAACTGACGTCAGAGAAGCCTATAACCAACATGGCGGCCTTAGAGATGAATGATTGATTCGTTGGTTGCGTAACACGCATCTGTTCAGTCGCCAAGTCTCAAGTGGCAGGAAACTCAACATTACCTCCATTCTGAGCTTAACTGCAGTAACTACTACTTCATGTCAGATATAAGGTTCTCAGGGAAGTGAATGCACTACGTTCTAGAATGTGACGCAAGATATTGTGGCGTATTTGCCCCATGCAAGAACGAATACACGCACCAATGATGGAACAACGGGGTTATGCAACCCGCTTCTAGGCAACAGATCGGAAAACATACTTCCGAGCAGATGCAATGACGTCTCAGTCCAACAGTACTTAGCCATCACGTGACTTGTTTTCTGTGTGGTCTGCGCTACGCCATAGTACAACTGTGTATTCTGCGTTGTCCGTGTCGCGGCTATATAACACGGGTCCACTTGCAGCTAAGAATAGTCCAGAAGAGTTTTCAGTCGAGTTCCGAGGTTTAAGGGTGACTGAACAAGAAAAGTCAACTAAACTTCATAGTGATAGAAGTGTTAGTTTCTGTGCTGAGATCCGTTGGCAGGAGACGACTAATGAAAACGGATAATCCCAGTGCGTGTGTAACGGTGAACTGCAAATTGAGTTAATCAGTGATTGAGCTGTATTAAGTGTGATAAAGAGAACATGTAACCGAAGTTCTAATAAATCCAATCATCCGATCTAAAACCCGTTATTTTCGTCTCGCGTTCCCCCCCCCCCACACGTGACAATATGCACAGATGGTTATTCTATTTGTAAACGTTTACTGATACTACAATGAAACGGATTCGAATGCCAATCTTCATTCCACCAGTTGCTCCACAATCACCCTCACTTATCATCTGGGGCTGGTAAAACAGGCCAGAAGTGGCCGTAGTACAAGGGACTTAGTCCCACCCCACTAGCAATAAAAAAAATTAGAGGACGGTACTAACAAGGCATTTAATTTCTCTTGAAATGCATGAAGCTATTACGTGATGAGACTTGCAGACAAGGTCTGACTTTGGCATATGGACAGGATACTGCTCTGTAATATGGCGTGAAAATATAATAATTCGGTCCAGTTCTCAATTAATTTATCGGTTAACATAACAGCGCAATGGTCAACTGTTTTTCACGCAAAGAGTAGAAGATTTAAACAAAAACACCAACACTCGCACATAAATAAAAGACAAGGCATGGCAAATTATATAATTTAAATAATAAAAGTTCAATTACTACACTCAAGGTACCTTTATGGCTTGAGAAAGATACGTATTTGTACTGAATACGATCGACATTTTAATAACGAAGAAAGTACATTATAAAAGATCATTGCGAGAAACAGTTTTTGTTTTAAACGCATCGAAGTCCCTATAGACAACATCAGGACCTGAAGCGCAACAAGCAGCAGGAAGTTTATACTCGAAGAGCTGGCAATGAGCACACACGCGTAAAAGTCCCTGATATGCCGAGTAAGGACTTCGAAGACTGTTTCTAGAATCAAAGCACATAATTTAGAACCAAGGTAAACTTAAATAACGTACACTGCATAGAGGTGACACCTTCTATTACTTAGGGTGTTCAATTTTAAGTGCTCTAAAGCAAATTCATGCCGGTTACGGTAGCCGAGCGGTCTAAGGCATGCACTGTCTTCGCTCGCTAGGAAGCCGGGATCGTTGTTTCGAATCCCACTCAGGGCATGGATGTTTAGTTTGTGTGTGTGCGTTTTTCTGTGTTTGTCTACAGGTAGAGGCCTTGCGACGAGCTGATCACTCGCACAAGGAGTCCTATCGTATGTGTAAGATCTAGTAAACCGAAGTGAAACGGAGTTTCATGGAGGTAGGCCTATGCCCAAATTTTGGCTGTAGCGCCACAGGAAAAAAAAAAGCAAATTCATAGCTGCAACGGATATGGGGAAAGAAATAATTAAAACTAAAGGCTGCAAACTTTGCTGGATGCGTTCCAGTTTGCTGACATGAGTGGACGTAATATAATTCTGAGCAACAGAGACGTATTCAAACTTACATCTAACTAGGGTAAAATATAACATATACAGACAGTCAACGGAACAGAAGAAAAAGGTTGAGCTGCCAACTAGATCTAATAGCTTAATAGACTGAGGAAACGTAGGGTCAAAATGATTATGGAAATTAAATTGAGAATCCAGCGATACTGCCAGGTCTTTAAGGAAGCCGGTATGGGCTATAAACAATTAACGTTTGTTTTCGTATACCAAAACGTTAGTTTCATTTTCTGGAAAAAGGGGGTCCAAGTATGTTAATGCTGAGTTCCACTTAGTTAGCAGAGCATCAGCCTCGTATAAAATCAATGTCAGATCACAGCAGACTACAATCGTTAGGTAATTTAATGGCACGGAAAATATTGAAATACTCAGCAGAACTTAATTGCATTACGTAAGTCATTAATGAACACATTCGAAAGCAGAGGCCCCAAACCAGATCTTCGACTAACACAGAAGAGTACTTCAGAAGGCGATAACAGGTAAGCGGTGTTGAACTTCCACTGTTATAAAATACGTTCATTCTATTTGCTTCATTCTTTGTTTGCATAATGACATTGTGTCACCCAAAGAGGTCCATATGACGTGGCATAAGTTGATACAGGACCACGAATTGAAAGTAAGAATTTTAGCTTCATGAGGGCGTCTCGGAATTTGCTTGGGGATGAAAACAAGGGAAACCTTTATTCAGAACAGCCGAGAGACGAGTTACGTTTTGAATTAGGTTCCTCCCAAATAGAGAACTGCAGTGTTGGAGCTATACCATGTAGTATTCTACCAAAAACGTAATTTTAACACAAGCATCTTCTTTCAGGGTAGCAGGTCACTGATTAAGAAAAACGGGTTTATACGCGAAAGGAGAACCATTCGAAATGCTGAAGTGCTGATAAATGAGAACTATCAGTTTAATTTAGAACCAATAAAACATGGCAGCTCTAATGAGATTTTACAAGTAATTTATAGTAGATCAAGTACTGTGTGTACGTGTGCGTGCGTGCGTGCAAGTGCAGCATCCGTATTGAAGACTAACACGCCGCGGGGCTTCGCGTTGTGATATTCGCGTCCTTTCACAATCATTCTCTATTGTAAAATTCGCAGTCGTTACATAATTAATTAATTGGGTAATTTTATATTATATATCATTATATCACCGTTCTCTCAAACACATGGAAATGTCACTCCGCTAAGCGATAGCTTGGAATTTATTAGAGAGTTGGGAACAACTTGTGACAACCATTTTGCTTTAAACGGTGAGACCATCAGGAATTTGGTGACAGGTTATATTTGTATTCACAAACTATACAAAGCTTGTTCATATATCTACAGGCAGTAGTTTCGGTTATCAGCATCTCACAACCTTATGTTATGGCCCTTTATGAACACTGAAATTACTGTTTCACTGAACAGGCAGAACTGTGAACTTCAAAAGTTCTGGAACGAAACTAACGCGTATACCAAGATATAAAAAAAAAAACTCCGTGATCTTAGTCCGCAAGCGAACTATACCGACCGAGCGACCCCCGCTTGTCGGCGAAATTTAAGGTAAGGTAAATTAGTCCTTGTGCCTAGTTCATTAAGTGCTACGCCATGAAGGCGTATGGGGGACTGGATGTATAAATCCAAATTTTCTAGATCTCGGCACTAGTTGTAGGTGAGTGGTCAGCTTCATGTCCCGGGAAAAAGCCCCTCGGTATCCATTGGATAGGAGGCTGGGTGGGTCCCAGAGACGGTCTGGACGACGCAGAGAAAATTCCTGACCCTACCGGGACTCGAACTCAGACCCCTCGACCATCTGGTCCGTAGCAATACTTGCTCAGTCAATACATTCCCAGAAATTTATTGAACCATAAGATTCATAACCATGATCACAATAGACAGCCACTGGTCCCTATTATCAAACAAATGAATCCATTCCACAACATCCCATCCTGTTTCTTTGAGATTCATTTTAAAATTATCTTTCCGCCTACGTCTAGTGTTCTGTTACTGTTTTGGGCCTAATGTGGTCGCCTTCATTCGGGTCTTTCCACCGAACTACGCATGCGTTTTCTACTCTCTCGCGCGTGACGCATGCCACGCCCAACTCATCCCTTTTGATCTGAAGATTCCAATATATGTACGTTTATTTTCTAGAAACTCCTCTGCACATACAAAAATATTCCCTTGTTAGAATACTGCCGTCAAATAGAAGCAAAAGGACCGCATATTGAGGTTTCAAAGTTGTAAAATGACGGAGAAAATCTTTTTCTGACTCTTTTGGACATTCCTCTTCGAAAGTATGTGACAAGGTTGTTAAAATAGAAGGCTGTGAGGGGGTTACACGAAATTACTAGGCACTATGCCGCCTGGACCATCAATGCGATAGAATCACACCTGACTCAACTCCTCTGACCGGATTTACGCCTCATCGAGCAAGAAACTGTACTGTTTTTAAACTGCTCTGTTTTGAACAGCTGACTATAACTGAATTTCTTGTTGTTGTCGAGGCATCACTAATGATAAAAGATAAACGCTTGTATGGCACACAAGGTTTCACACGCGCAAGCCAATAAGGTTATACTCACATCAAAATCATATCGTATTCTTTACGAGAAAACATTGTTTTATAAGTGTTATGATATTCAGAATTTAGATTTCCAATCGGCTGTATTCGCCCAATCCTTCCAGCCGCACTACGGCCCTGGGATCGACTCAGCCTCTAACAGAAATGAGCACCAGGAATATTCTTTGGCGTAAAGGGCGGCCGGCGCGTATGGCTGACAACCTTACCGCCATGTGAGCTGACTGTCTAGAAAATGTGGGAACCTCAACATCTCACAACCCTATTACACTATTTTACTTTACTTACTTCATTCATTCATTCTTTGTTAGAGGAGGTGGGTTTCCCCATGCACTCAGACCAGTTGTGCATCCCATTGTGCATCCACCTTTAATTTCTACTGTCCCCATACACTACCGGTACTGGTACCCGTTATCAGCCCCTTTCTGCCAGCGAGGTCGGCCCTCTACTGGCAGCGGTATCTGATAGTCCCTTTCTGTCAGCGAGGTAGATCCTCATCTGGCAGTGGTACCTAATACTTTCCCCATCTACCGGAGGCACTGGAAACTACTTGGGCGGGAAAATTTGCCTAATTTAGCTTAGGGGTCTCCTAGAGACATGAGGTTCTTTTACGTGCCGTAAATCTACGGAGGCCGCTTACTTTACTTACTTACTTTATAGGCTTTATTTATAATTTTATGTGTGTGCAACTGCGTTTCTCAATCAGAGTTAATAACATACAATGATTCATTGGTTACCTCATTACGCTTTATCAACTGCATACTTCATATATCGCTGAATGACAGGATGTCGAAAAAGATAGGGTGGCATATTTCTAATACTGTACGACCGATGATGAAACGAAAATCCCTAAGCAAAATGTAAACTATCCGGACCGAGATTCGAACACGAGACTTTTCTAACTACTATACCTCGCTAGGTAACATACGAAATTGAGGATTGGCATCCCGAAAAAACTGAACTGTAATTGTTCACACGCTGTAATACACATGGAACAAAGGAGCGAAGCAAACTGTATGGCTGACAAGAAAATTACCCAAGTTAAACGTCGTGCTCTGTGTTTAAATTTGGACTTCGTCCTTTGTCTGAGTTTGAAACATGCTTTCAGAATAGCTCTATCGAGGGGCCCAGGAAGGTTCATTTTCTCTCATCTGAACACGGAAATAGAACAAATTTTCCTAAACTTGGTGGTTTTAATAAACTCGCACGATGGACAGTATACAGAATAATACTAGTTTTAACAACGTATCACACCATAACTCGTACTCAAGTGTTCATGTCATATTGGTCAAGTCGGTCCGCCTCGTTGCTCCACTTGCGTCACGTTTGACGGCGACAGGGAGGGGAAGAAGTGCCGTGGCATGGGAACTCTGCCTCTCAAGACATACTGTGGAATGTTAACTTCACTTGTGCAATTCGCCATGAAGATAGACAGAAGCTCTGACATGGTTCGGAACTGGCGCACTCAGTACAACGTTAGCCTCGCCTTACGCGTGAAAGTTATGTTTGCGCATGCGCATATACGTATAGTGTTCTCAGACGGACATGTTGCGACCATTTCGTCATCGCCGATACCGGGCACAGGTGAATGATGTGTACACTTCACCGGCTGGTCTGAAGCCCTCACTAACAGACCTCATTGCTTCTGTTAGTCACGCAACCTGCGCGGCGACAGATAACGCAATAATGGCGACAGAGAGTAATCGGCCACAGGCAGATGGACAACAGCGGCGCACACCTTCTATCTAATCCAAGGCACGCGCTGAAGATTCTGAACTATTCTGCTGATTCATATAAACGTCTTCTGTGTTTTGATAGTGTTGCAGTCTGATGTATGGGTATTAACGTTTATGAAGATACATACTGTCTCAGTCTTCAGGGCTGGAAACAGAGTCAACAAGATGTTATAAACCCCAAGACCTAACATGAATACTGGCCGCGCCATAGCTCAAGCGGTTAGTCGCTGCCTTCCCACCGCGGCGGCCCGGGTGCGATCCCGGGTCTGGTCAAGTGGGATTTGTGGTGGACAAAGTGACGCTGGGGCGGGTTTTCTCCGAGTACTTCGGTTTCCCTTGCCAATCTTCATTCCATCAAATTCTCCATCATTATAATTACATGGGCAGGCTACAATAGGTCAATCAGCGGTCGCCGTGCCGAGTGGACCCAGTTGGATTCCACCCCCACGCCCCTTATAAGCGAATTAACATGAATCTTCACTGCCTGAGAACCTCAGGACTTGCATTAAAGTGATTCTCNGGAACTTGATTGTTAATTGGTTAGTGTGACGGACCAGAATGAAAGACCTTAAACTGAAAATAAAAGAGTTATGAATGTTAACGTTTCAGTTTTTCCAGAAAGCGGATGTAAGAAAACCGAGCAAATGAACACGCAAAATTTGAATTTTTCACACCGAGTTCTAGTAGTGCCCATATCAAAAATGGGCGTGTACTAATCATCAGTAACCATGCTGATCCTTGCAATTCTCTCACCACGACCTTAGCCCAACTTCCAAACATTTTAATGGACGTATTCCAAGCTGGTAAGTCATGAGGCCAAACGACATATACTACACTAATGCTGATTAACAATTCTGGAATTTAGAAAACAGGCAAACAATCATATATGAAAGCAAAATACAGAATATCGCTAAAAAATGTGGCCTGCATACAGTCACACATACGAAAGGAACGCTTTGTACAACCCTACTGTAATTGTTCCTTCATACGAAGACTCTCTGTTGGAATATTATCCGAAGGCTTCATTAATCATCCAATTATCTTCTGTCAGCTTGAAACATGGCGAAAGTAAACACTGCCGGTAGAGAGGGTGGAGCATGCTTCAGAATTTCTAAACACGATTCAGTTCTGAGTGAACCCCACCTTAGCTCCACCCCCCGCAAAATATTTCGTATCTGCAAACAGACTACGATAGCCTCTTGCCCAGCTCCAATTGCTTCAGACAAATACTCCAAGCAGAGGGGAAGTGGTAAGAAGCATGAATGACAAGGATTTTATAAAACAATTGCATTTTCACCACAACATCAGTGAACGTTTCCATGTGCCCATACACGTTGCTCCTCTTGACAAATCTGAAGGCCTATAGTGGAATGGTGGTAACATTCAATCTGGAAAACTTCCCTCCTGAGTAAAGGACATCAAGTGTTGTTGTTGTTATTATTATTATTATTATTATTATTATTATTATTATTGGAGGGGGTGAGTTTCCCCATGCACCGCGACTAATAGTCTATTGTACGTCCCCCTGTGATATTCTACCAGTACTGGTGCTCGCTATCAGCCCCGTTCAGCCAGGGAGGCTGGCAGTGGTACCCGATAACTTCCCCGTCTACCGGAGGCATTGGAAACTACTTGTGCGGGAAACTGCCTGATTTTGCTCAGAGGTCTCCTAGAGACACGAGGAACTTTTACGTGCCGTAAATCTACGACACGGGACCCACGGCTTAAAGTCCCTCCCGGAGGACTTAATTTTCCACCCTTAAAAATTCCACGACCTCCGCCGGGTTTGAACCCGCGTGGGGTGGGAACGTTACCCCTAGACTACGGAGGCCGCTACATCAAGGGTTTCCCTAACAGTATAGCCTGCCGGAGCATGAAGGCAATTATACTTTTTTGTGGCCTATTTGACGACACTTTCAGTACCAGGACTAGTGTCGGGAAGTGACTTTTCAAAACTGAAATTCAAATCCCAGCGCAGAGGAAAAATTCTGACAACTGATTATATACGGACATATAAACTACGAAACAATGGTCAAAGTCTACAGAGCTTACCTTTTTAATTGCGTCTTGATTTTGTGTCCTACACGACGATTAATTTTTTCAGTGCAAATATCTGTTAAGCAGTCACATAAGTTCGGATTGTTTTTACGTCTTGAAGCAACTTCTCACTTGCCGTTAATGATAATGTGATGGATGTGTTAGTGAGTCTCTACTGAGTCTGTGTGCTGCGTAGGTTATGTAAAGACACTGTTCAGAACAGAGACATTGGTTGTTTGAATCGCTCATAATAACACCCATAACTTTATGACTTCTGATAATGTCCTACTCAGATCTGAATCGATAGAATATTTAAGATCTGCAACATTAATTTGCAAAAGTTCTTCTGCCGAATGAAAACCGAAGTCCAGATTTCACTGGAGCAGAATAAATATACCGTCCGTATAACTTCAATCACAATAAGTAACACCTAGGAAGTTATCTGAGCGGTGTTTAAAGTTTCGGAGGTCTAGAAGCGAAACAAATTTTCGTCTGAGAGACTCGACACGTCAACTGTCCTTTAAGGGTGTCACCCATACCACAGTACAGCCGGCGATAAGAAGCTTTTCTAGCCTTATCATTCGCTGACATTCCTTGTTCCGTAGCCGGAAATTCTGTGTTCTACATCTCCCGACGAGCAACTCTCATTTTCTGACTAAACTTTCGAAATCCATCCAGTTTCTTTTACTTCTTACTTTACTGATGTCCTTACTTTTGCTTTGCATGATTTATAAAAGGTTTTTGGCTTGCGATAGTTCTCATAAAAACACCTTCAAATAAAAATAATTAAAATTCGCATACCGAGGGTTGAGGTCCAGCTGGGTCCACTCAGCATGGCGGCCACTGATTGGCCTACTATAACCTGCCCCAGGTGATTATGATCATGAGAATTTGGTGGAATGAAGATTGGCAGGGGAAACCGAAGTAGTCGGAGAAAACCCGCCCCACAGCCACTTTGTCCACCACGAATCCCACCTGACCAGACCCGGGATCCAACCCGGGCCGCCGAGGTGGGAATCCAGCGACTAATCGCTTGAGCTATGGCGCGGCCCTTCAAATACAAAGTCCTGAAGAATAACATGACTCTCTGGGAGAAATATGCGTTTCGCTGCTCCGTTCTTTCTTGCTTCACGTGCTCTGCAAGTACCAAGCAACCGAAGTGTGTTAACGTTTGGCATAAGGCTAACACACGGAGCTTGCGGTCGCTTGGAATGTCATGCGCTCCCTCCTCACTTCAAGCCCTTCCCCCCCCCCCTTTGGCACTACAGCTCCAGTGGGCCTAGGCCTACCTCCATGAACCTCTCCGTTCACTTCGGGTTTCACTAGATCTTACACATTCGGTAGGACTCCTTGGGCGGGTGATCAGCTCGTCGCAAGGCAAAAACAGAAAAACGCACACACACTAACTAAACATCCATGCCCGGAGTGAGATTCGAACCCACGATCCCGGTTTCCAAGTGAGCGAAGACAGTACATGCCTTAGACCGCTCGGCTACCGTGATCGGCCTTCAAGCCCTTACTACTCATATATCGTAAACTGCAAAAGGTGAAGTTGTCACGGTACTTACTTAATTAAGCATCATGCCACGAAGACATATGGCAGGTGATTTAAGCATAGATCCACCACGGAGGTGAATGGTCAAGTTCACGTCCCGTACGCTATACTCCCGGAGAAAACCGCCAGGTACCCATGTACAAGGCGATGGGTTGGTCCCACAGCCGGTCTGGACACCGTGGATAAGAGCAACCCCGGCCGTCCAGCCCGCAGCCCGTCGCTATACCGAGCTGTCCGGGTTGTATAGTTTCTCTTCTATTGCGCCTGCGCTCAGGATAGGCCATCGTAAGCAACAGGAAAATGAATAACAAGCCTATGATTGGATGAATGGAAGCGAGAGACAACGTATAAACTCATCACTTCTCCTGGGAACCACGAGAGTAACATTTTTATTTAACTTTTCATGGTGTCAGTGTCCACATCCCCTCCAGCCGAATACCGAGGTATCTCTGTATAGGCGAGGATCCCATATGAACCACGAAAGTAACATTTTTATTTCACTTTTCATAGTGTTAGACAGGCTAACACGGTTAACAAGAACGCTCCGTCACTGATCAGGACCTAACAGTGTCGGATGATATGACAGAAGAACTGTAAAGGATGTGGAAGGAAGCGATTATGGCCTAATCGAGGTACTATCTCCGCATTTTTCTGGAAGAGCTAAGGTAAACGATGAAAAGCCTCTGTCATGATAGCCGAATTCCCGGTCGAGGTTCACACCGAGCATATGCCAAATACAAATCTATAACGTTACTTCCACATCAGGCTGTTCTGAGGTAACTATAACGAGGGCACGGAAAGATGTCCCTTTGATGTTGAAGAAGGCGCCATCTTTCACTGGCATATATCAATAGCCCAAAGGATTTATCTGTACTGGTTATCACGAGGCAGTCACTACCAACATTCATGAAAACGGTAGGGCTAGACGACAAGAGGGGAACAGAGGGAACTGTGCTGGAGGAAGATTTGGAAGGGGTGGAGCATTGGGACTTCTTTCCATGGCCACAGCACAGTTGGCTTCATGCTCCGGCAGACTATAATCTGTGAGAAATTCTCGGTTGGCTTTGATCAGAAGAGAAGATTCCAAGCAATTCTGGAAGCAGTCGTGTCCGTGTCCGAAATGATATGTGGGCCATTTTATCAATGTTACATGGTTTAATGACGCTTTTCAACTGAACAGGTTATAAAGCATAATTGTGAATGATGAATTGGGAGTGACGTGAAGTGCTGTCACGCTTGAAGAAGTCGCTCATAATTGCGGCCTGCTGCGAAGGCGGCAAGTCTATGGTAGCACTAGCAAAGTCAGAGACATAAGAAACAAATACACTTAACAAAACCAACCGTGCAAAAACGGGCCGCACAAGAAGAGAATCCGGAACAAATGAAGCAAGCGAAATCCACTAATAAAAGATAGTCCTCGTAGGAATCCGGACCACAGTAAGAAGGAAATTCGCAGAATTAGCAGTAGGCCTCTGTGAATGACTCGTCCAAATGATAGCAGAGGAATCCCCTTACAGCAACGTCGCTGTAGTAACAACGGATCACAATACACGCTGTGGTATTCATTCTGTAAACAGCAACGGTACGTGAATAACTCATCCAGCAGATGTTGGTTACGATCCGGCAACGGCAAAGACATTGTTACAGCAACAATAGGTTACAAAAAGCGCTGTGGAATGGGTCCGTAAACAGCGGTGCTACAGTTTTAACCAATGCATACGCAAAAGGATCTCCAAGCCTGTGTTCCTTTTAATACAACTAAACTAATGATGTTAATATAGCAACAGTAGGTTTTGTAGAGCTAGCGGCCGGTTCTCGTCAGATCATCGAACTTAAGAAACATATGGCGTGGTTAGTACTTGGATGGGTGACCGCTTGGGAACACCACGTGATGTTGGCATTCTTTGCCGATCACAGTGGCCGCGCGGTTTAAGGCACAGACCGTCTATAACCACTCGACCACTGGGATTGAGGGGTTCGAATCCCACTCAAGGCATGGATGTCTGTGTGCGTTTATTCTATGTGTAGGTAGCGGCCTTGAGACGGGCTGATCCCCCGACTGAGGAGTCCTCTTACCGACTGTGTATGGATTAAGAAACTGAAAAAGCGGCCAAGGTCCACACGGGATATAATGCCATACTTAGATAGGTCTTATAGAACCGGTCTCTAGATAGCAGTACTACAGGCCTAAGCAATGCATAGGTAAACAGGTCGTGTGGTTTATGATCCTTCTACTCCGACTGCAATAATGATGTTGCTATGGTAACGAGTTACAGGAAATGTTGCAGAATTGGTCTCTACACAGCAATGATATAGACCTAATCTATACATAGGTAAATATATCAGCCGGTAGGTTAAATTTCTCGCTAGCACTGTAATTCTTGGTTTCGAATCCTGTCGGGAACCATGACCAAGATTTTTGTTCTCTTATAGACACGTGCGGGTTTAGACATGGGGTCTCCTCTTCAAACGAGAGGACAGGTCTTGGTCACTCTACCCCATACTAGGGTACACTCAAGCGGGCATTCGCTAACCAACTGGCCCATTCTTCCAAATATGCTCGCTCCTTCCGGACTCGCATCTTCTCAGTCAAAAGGTCGCGAAGTTGATGTTTCTTTCACTTCGATAAAATAATGACGTTGCTATAATGAAAATGGGTTATAAGCAGGGCCCGGATTTTGATGACATGTCATTGTATCCTATGCGATGCTCTTAAATATATAAATCTCGGATACGAGCTGCTGGTTACAGAAATGTAAATTTTATAGATAATTTTTTGTCTTTTTTTTACATTTTTTAGTTTAAGGTCATCTTCATTTTGGGGGTAATTTTTTGGTAAATTTTTGGGCTTTTAAGGGTATTTCTTATCATTTTTGGCCATTTTAGGGAATTTTTCTTCATATGTTTTCTGAAATGTGAATAACATGGAAGCGAAGTGTTCTTTCTTTTCTCCTTTAGGTCATTTTTCTAGATTTTTTCGGTCATTTTACAGATCATTTTTTAAATATTTTCAGGTCATCGAAATCCGGGCCCTGCATATTACATTTTTGGGTCATATTGTAGGTCATTTTTTTATTTTTTCGGTAATTTTTAAATATTTTCAGTTCATTAAAATCCGGGCCCTGGTTATAAGAATTGTAGTTTAAGTTGTCTCTAAGAAGCAATGTTATAGGCCTAATCAATATATAGGTAAACAGCCTCGATACTGGAAACGGCGTTAAATAACTAGGTTAACTTCACTAACGACTAAAATAATGACGTTGCTATAATAACAATGGGTTATGAGAACTGTTGCAGAATTTGTCCCTAAATAGTAATGATGCAGGCCTAATGAATCTACAGGTAAATTGCCCGCACAGTCGACTTTCCTTTTACTTCGACTGTTGCTATAGTAACACTGGGTTACTTACTTAATCATGGAGCTGAGCCCTTCTTGAGGAGGCGCCAATTCTGCAGCTACTCAAGAGTTTCCAAGGGTTTTATGGAACCCGAAGGTTCATTACCGGGTTCACAAGAGCCCTCCACTGGTCCCTATCCTCAGCCAGATCAATCCAATCCATACTATCACATCCTATCTCTGTAGGATCCATTTTAATATTGTCCACCCACTTGCGTCTTGGTCTTCGCGGTGGTCTATTTCCTTCTGGCTTTCCCACCAATATCCTATGTTCATTCCTCTTCTCCCCAATTCGTGGTACATGCCCTGCACACCTCATCCTCCTTGACTTCATCATTCTAATTATACATGGCGAAGAGTACAAGTTATGAAGCTCTTCATTATGCAGTTTTCTGCAACCTCCTTGTAACAGTGGGTTACAATACGTATGGACGACAGTTTTACGACTAACGAATATCTCGCCCATCCGATGCTCCTTACTATGATGATACGTCAGAATATGCCTATTGTTTGCAAGTTCCACTGTATGATCTCCACCGAGTGCCTCCCATTCCGAGAGGTGTGGACACCAAGTTCAACGGCGTGGCAAAGAGCATCCGGTAATACTCGTACAAGAACTCGCCTAACATGCTGCCTTTAAATACTGCAGTCGGTTGGAAGCTGTACATGCAGAAAAACTTCGAAGTTGTTGCCCGAAGGGTGATCTCGACAGTCACTTCTGTGCTACACGTGACCAACCTCATTTGGAGCAAGGTAACAAGCGACGAGCCGCTCACGGTAACCGAGCGGTCTAAGGCTTACACTGTCTTCGGTTGCGTGGAAGCCAGGAGCGTGGCTTCGAATCCCACTCAGGGCATGAATGTTCAGTGCTTGTGTGTGTTTGTAAGTTTTTCTATGTAGGTAGAGGCCTTGCGACGAGCTGATCACCCGCCCAAGAAGCCCTACCGAATGTCTAAGATCTTAAACCGAAGTGAAACGGAGGGTTTCATGAAGTCAGGCCAAGGCCCAAATTGGAGCCATAGCGCCCCCCNCCAAAAAAAACCGCAGCGACGACAAACTGTCTTAAAATACAGTACACAAAATTTCAGATATTTGTGTTGCGTCTGGGAGAACGATAAAGACGTGTCTTCGGAGTGCTTGCGTCTATGGGAATTAAGCACCGATTTGATTTTTAATTAGCCCTTTTGAATACAAACCGCCATTTACAATTCGACTGTGAAGATGGAACAGACTTCAAGCAAAACCGTGAAGATCAAGAAAAATAAGTGGAGTTTTCTTGGCAAATGGCCGCCTATGTCAAGTGAACAGGGTGTCCATTGTAGAGTCAACGACACTGTGCCCATCAAAACAAGAACCGCCGTCATTCTAATGTTCCACAATCCAATTCTATTCCAAGACAGCAAAATTCACTTTTACTGTAATCTTGCAATTTTCATATTGTTCCTCACAAGTAGGATCTCTCCACTACGTTCTCCAGTACACACGAGTGCACCTCTTGTTTCTCAACTTGAATTGCCCAAACAAGAAATTTCTTCCTCCGAGACAGGAATAATAGTTTCTCGTGACCTTGGAAGTTGAGGGACCCTTTCTAAATAGAAAAACAAGTGAGAGTCCACGGTTCTCACAGTGGTCATTTGGTATATTGTTACCAACGTTTCAGAGGAACATTATGGATGCATTTTCAAGAACTATTCTACCCTGATGATGGAGGTAGTAATTTCCTCCGTAAAAACAGTACCTACCTACCAAATGAACACTGGTAAAATTAGGGGCACCAGTTGAAAAAATAATCTGCAGTAAAACCACTCCAAATTACGGTCTTTATTTTGTGGTTTGTTGAGAAGTGTCCGTTTAATTGACCCAGGTAACTTGTTACACCTGTGTAGTTTGTTTTCTAAACCCAAACTTCCATCAATAGCCGAGCCTACATCCAAATAAATTCCTGATACCTAGTGACCATTGTCAGGTTGCCTAACAATATCGATTGGATGTGGTGGGGGTGGTGGGGCGGATTCTGAAAGGTCTGCCTTCAATGGATACTATCAGCGTGCGTTCGTCAGCAATCATCTGAATATAATTATTAATTTTCATTAGTACTCTTACAGGCCTAACCTAAAGACCAGTAGACCAAGAGACGTGATCTAGTAAAGATACAAGAAACGATTAACTTAGAGCAAAACATTTTGTACTCAAAAAGAGGATAAATTATATTCAACTTTTGTTTAGGGCAAGTATTATAATAATTCAGAATACAAATACAGCGAAACCGCGATAGGTGTATGTATATATTTTTTTACCTTGGCACTACAGCCCCAGTGGGCCTAGGACTATCTCCATGAACTTCTCCGTTCACTTCGGTTTTTCTTGATCTTACACATTTGGTAGGATTCCTTGGACGGGTGATCAGCTCGTCGCAAGGCCTCTACCTGTACACAAACTAAACATCCATGCCCTGAGTGGGATTCGAACCCACGATCCCGGTTTCCAAGCGAGCGAAGACAGTACATGCCTTAGACCGCTCGGCTACCGTGACCGGCGTATGTATATTTAGCATTTAATATTATAACAACCAGTCATAAATTTGAAAATTTTTATGACGATAGGTCATGATATAATTACAGATTTTACATCAATAGATTTTGTGTGCTAAAATTACAGACACAGCGATGCAATGGTATGATCTCTGCGGTCATGTCCGCAACTTTCAGATGATGAAAACCTATGTTAACTGCCATAACACACCTACGCCTACATATATTAACGAGCTGTATACTTATTTATGTCAGAGTCTGCATACAGGCCTGTCTCCAGGGCACAGAGTAGCTCTTTAGAAACTGATATACGCTCAGTCAGTCTTTTCCCACATTTAATGGAACCATAAGGTTCAATTCAATGTTGCCAAGAGCCTGTATTTGGACTCTATCGTCTGCCACACCTCATATAAATATCAGTCTTCAAAGTACCCTCCCAACCATGCTTAGATTTCCTAAGCCGCGCCTTACCTTCAGCGTTTCCGGCATATATTTTGCATTCATTCCTAACCTCCCTCATGCGTGCTACACGCCCAGCTAATCTACCTTAATTTTATTTGCTCATATTAATAACATCTGGTGAAGAGAAAATACCATGGAGCTCTCATACCTTAACTTTCTCCGTTCTCCTGCCGTTTATTCGCTTTAAGCCCAATTAATTTCTTCAGAGCTTTATTTACATATATATTTCTAAACAGTAGACAAACATGCTTAAAATAAACCAAAATTTAGAAATTATTTACGTCAATCCTTGAAGGTTTTAAACACATCACCTGCTACAGCATCAAGAAACTGCCTTTTGACAAAAGAGCGATTCATCGGTTGTGCATGATTTTAAAAATAAACAACGATTACTTCCTTAAACAGCATTAACGGGTTGATATTTGTAATGGGGACCTAGCGTGTTTTCCGTGAGGTACGAACTGGATTTTTAAATATTATCTAAATTAACTTGAGGCTTCAAAAGTCTAATGATATCCAGTATAGAGTCACAAGCAAATGTGAAATATTATAACGGAAGTTGAGGGTTCTTAAACGTTTTAACGAAATACAAGTAGATTACTCTCTAAACTGAGTTTCGGTGCACACTGAAGAACGCCGACTACATTTTACATAAAAGTAATTGACTTCTCTTGGCTACATACAACATGAAACAAACTGTTCTCCGAAGTTCTAACACACAAAGGCCATATCTTTATAAAGATAAGACACGATTCCATTGTGCCTTCATGGTGCGTGCGCGTTTGGTATCAGCCACACTTTGTTTAGCAACAATTTCTGCAAATTTATACACATTACTCCAGTAGTGCTACAGAGCAAATTCCCTCCCTTGATGCTGGATTTGATCAATGTACTAAGCACCGTAACAGATTAAAACATACAAACAGACATAAGAGCAATTCTGAAAATCCTCTTGGGCCTTCCCGTCTCTTTCTCTGTCTCCTCTCGCCTATCCCGGATATTTTCTTGCTTCGATGAATGGCCCTTTGGGAGATCACACGTCCGCTCCGCCTGCCTCCACCCTCCTTCTCCAGTTATCTCACGTTCTCTCACAAAATCTCTCATCTCGGGCACGTCGCCATGGAAACCATGACTGGCGGGGGTGTGGTCACGTGACGTAGGGTCCCAGAACTGGCGGTCGATGCCCTTGACCCACAAGGACCTCTCCCTCTTCCTTCTCTCCTCTCCTCACTCTAACAGTTGATGTCGAGACGGGTTCACAATGTTACGTAAGAAAAATACTAAATCTAAATTTATGGACTTTTAACGAATGCATCCTGGGATAAAAAAGAAAGTGTTCAAGAGTTCTGTCTTCAGGAACATAACGACGAGGAGTCAAGTGAAAGTCAACCGACGTTTCGGAGGAACCTCTTTCCATTTTAAACAGTAAGCCAAGCAGTCTTTTGCTGCTTGCTTCATGCCTGTTTACTGTTTCACGTACTCTTCAACTCTGGAGATGGATGCGACATGTTCCTTCGAAATGTCGGTTGACTTTCAATTAACTGCGTGGCGTCACACCACAGAAAACAGACTCTTCGAACCGCCGCTCTGATAACCACAAATCCCGAAGGGGCGTGTTATTGTTAGTTCTTCACGACGTTCAGACATGTATTGTCAGACTGACAAAACATGCCCAGCTCTGATGAAACTGTAAAGTTCGTTGTGCGCATAAGCGTGCCAGCTCACTTTATCATGAGCCCAATGAACCAACTACATACCATGTTTCCACAAGATCCATTTAAATATTATCCTCCCATCTATACCTAGGGCTCCGAATTTTCCTCTTCCCACGAACTTTCAACGGCCAAAGTTTGTTTATATTTCTCACTGTCCTAGTGCATGCTACATGGCCAGTCAATCGTATCCATTTGGATTTATACTCACCTATCTCATGTCATGTCATGCCTGCGAAAGTAGATGCGAATATAAACTTGCCGTGGTAAGTGGAGAACCTGGTTCAAACTCAGGCAAAGATTGTAACGACGCTCCAGAATTCCGAACGCCACTTAGGGCTATAATGATATAATGAAGAACGGTGAGATGAAAAGGGGCATAAAGAGATACAGCCTAAAAGGGGCGAAGAACAAGAAAGAACGAATAAGTAACAACATGAGAAGAGTAAGAGACAAAGGAGTTGGAAAAGAGGAGGGCAGAAGGTCAAGGATAAGGAGAAGACACGAATAAGAGCAGAATATGAAGTAGAGGAAGACATGAAGGAAGACAGTGAGAAGAGTATGTGGGAAGTGGTGGATATACGACGGAGATTAATAAAGATGGAAAGAGTACGACAAGTATGTGAAAGTGTGAGATAAAGCAGAAATACAAAGGCTCATTTGATAAGCAAGGATAACGACTATTTTTTATTGCTAGTGGGGTAGGACTAAGTCCCTTGTACTGCGGCCACTTCTGCCCTATTGTACCAGCCCCAGATGATAGGTGAGGGTGATTGTGGAGCAATTGGTGGAATGAAGATTGGCAGGGGAACCGAAGTACTCGGAGAAAACCTGCCCCATCGCCACTTTGTCCACCACAAATCCCACTTGACCAGACCCGGGATCGAACCCTGGCCGCCGCGGTGGGAAGGGAGCGAATAACCGCTTGAACTATGGCGCGGCCCTGGATAAAGACTAACAACGTGGAGAAAGAAAGAAAGATAACAATGAGACGGAGGTCTAGGCCAGCGAAGAGAAGAATGGAAAACTCTGTTGTGAGATGTTGTGAACCGTGCCTTAACACAAGCCAGCTCGTCCTTGGAAGGGGTAACAGTTGGGAGGAGGCAGGAGGGGGAAGCTGCCCCACCAAAACCAGATCTGCGTGTGAGTCTGTGTGTCTATGCATGTATGTCTACTGCAACAACCAACACGTGATTGTCTTATATGAATCTAATGGGCAGACCGGGTGGGGGAACTTCTCTCAATCAGCTGATCAGCTGGTCGGCGGGTCTACAGGCTTACACTGCAGCACGGAGCCAATCGACGCGGTATGATAACGTGCGCGCAAATGCTTCTGCGGTCTTGTGTTTCCAAGTGGGCATTCGCAACTGACACTTCACGTTTCCTGGTAACAAAACCTGAAAATTCAACACCTCTAATATAAAATTTGATATCTTCTGAGGAGTTTCCTGGCCCGACCCTGGAAATGTGGGGGATGACGCAGAAAACGTATTTTTCTCAAAATATTTAGCTGAGAAAAAGAAACATTAGACTATAAACAGACCAATCATTTACCATGGTAACGTAACATCACTTCCGTTTTGCTAGTTTATTTCTGACAACATCCTACGAAACTGAGTTCTATATATCCCACTGGGACCTGGCAATATAACTCGGCGGTAGGACAACCACACAATTCGGCCCTAACAGTACCGAACAACAATAGTAGATGCTACCGTGAACCTTATCTACCCCTCATTCTCATAATCTACTATTTCCCAAATATCTATATTAATGTCATCCACCACCTTATCCTCGGTCTTCCACGAAGTCTAGGAATCAATCAATATTAAGTACGTAATCTTGTGCTCCCCCATGTGAGCTACAAGTGCAGCCCATCGTAACTTCCTAATTTCACTGTTCCAGCAGTGATGACCCCAACTAAAATTACGAAATCGGTCGTTATGTAACAGGGAGCGGAGAAGGACAGTCGTTGAAATGTAGACAGAGAACAGAGAAATATTTTACAGTTGAGGTAGTGAGTAGGATGGACGGAGCGGCTAGCTCGGAGGACTTGTAAGGAGAGGGGAGTTGTTCACAGGGAGCGGAGGTGGACAGTTGAAAAGGGAGGTACATGAGGGTAGCTAGCGAATGGCGTGTATGGTCAGTGATCTGGGGGCAAATTGGTGTACAAAGGCTAAGTGCGACGGAGCGGCTAGCTTGGACGAATAATAATAATAATAATAATAATAATAATTGATTACTGTATGAAATTTTAAATTAAGACTTCAGCACACGGTGTGCTCTGGAGATCCCCGATTCATTAACCCTGAAGTGGGTTCCACTCCCATCTCCGAAGCACCCGTATCCTGAGATAAAGAACTCGAGCTCGAGCGACAGTCGTGGCAGATGTACGCACACTGGGCGGCTACAAGCCCCTATTTGGGCCCTGGCCTACCTCCATGAAACTCTGTTTCGCTTCGGTTTACTAGATCTTACACATTCGGTAGGACTCCTTGGGCGGGTGATTAGCTCGTCGCAAGGCCACTACCTGTACACAAACACAGAAAAACAGTCGCGCGCGCGCGCACACACACACACACATACGAATACTGAACATCCATGCCTTGAGTGGGATTCGAACCCACGATTCTGGCTTCCGAGCAAACGAAGACAGAGCATGCTTCAGACCGCTCGGTTACAGTGACCGGCCGTTTAAACATTTACAAAATTATAAGACTAAAATATGAACCGACTTCGGCATATCGGCTGATTATGGTCCATAATTCACACGCGACACAAATGTGTTTCATACCATCTCAATCTACACAAATTCATTCGATCATTAGGTACATATTTCATATCTACAAATAAACTGTTATTCATTTTGGTGGCTTGAACAATACGAAATCATCCACACAGAAATTCTGATCATAAATGGCGCAACAAACCATACAGCTACATACATACATGTGATATTGTTTGTAAATATGATGTCCAAATGAAAGAGCGACATTCTGTTGACAAATATGTGGTCAACTCTGCATATGAAACTACTGTATTACCTCGCTGTACACTTGTAAGCTTATACAATTTAAACGCGAACCCGACAATAAATTTAACAAAATTCAATGTAGATTGTATCTGAACTTTGGAAAGCCGAAGTGTACCGCGATGCAACTGCATACTGAACAGCGTCACAATTTTACTTTCCTTCTTACACCGCTAGGCTGATTATATATAACAAGCATAACATGAGGGGGGGGGGCTTGTGTAGCATACACAGGGGAAATGAGGAATTCATACAAGATTATATGGTCGGAAAACCAATGGGGAAGAGATCTCTTCTAAATCTGGGCGTTCTTAGGCGAATACTAAACAGGGAACTGGATAGTGCTGGCTCAAGTAAGGGTTCTGTATACTCCATTTCCTATGGAAACGAGGGTGCGTCGTCAATTAATGACGTGTACCGTTACGTCATCATTACAAAACTTTACTTCCTTACTTAATCCGTCCCGCATACCTTACGGTGCTGAGGTTGTTTTTTTCTTTATTTTACAGTCGGTAGGATTCCTTGGACGAGTGATCAGCTCGTCGCAAGGTCTCTACCTAAACACAGGACAACACAAACACAAAATAAACACATACACATATCAAACTGATTCGAACCCATAATCCCGGCTTCAGAGCGACGGAAGTTAGTACATGCCTTAGAACGCTCGGCTACCGTGATCGGGCACTAGAAAACTACCAGATTCTATTTTCAACATACTTCCGATATTCGTTTGCCGGTGGGATATTCAAGCATGCTTACACAGGTTTCTTGCTTACGTACACAAGGTATGACGTATCCTTATTCGTAGGGTAGATGGACCTTAGTGGACTTCCATTAAACAAGATAATGAAACTTCAGATCATGCAAAAGCATACAACTTCTTGAACGAGTAACTGCGGTCTACTCTATTATAGGTTCCGTCAGGCCGCGCCATAGCTCAAGCGGTTAGTCGCTGGCTTCCCACCGCGTCGGCCAGGGTTCGATCCCGGGTCTGGTCAAGTGGGATTTGTGGTGGAGAAAGTGACGCTGGGGCAGGTTTTCTCTGAGTACTTCGGTTACCCCTGCCAATCTTCATTCCACCAATTGCTTCACAATCACCCTCACCTATCATCTGGGGCTGGTACAATAGGCCAGAAGTGACCGCAGTACAAGGGACTTAGTCCCACGCCACTAGCGATAAAAAAATAATAAAAATAGGTTCCGTGAACACAATTCAAGTAGTGTATAAACTAAATAAATGAATCTTCTCTTTTACTTTACAACATGTTTTGGCCATTTGTGGCCATAATCAGGCATATCATTTTATATTCACGATCTTTTCACATTATTTCCCCCCCCCCATAAATTGGCGAATGTTTATATTTTAGGGGTGCGGTTGTACGCGTTTTTTATAGTGTTAATGCCAGGTATAATTCATATGTAAACTTAAAATATATTTGTTTATAAAATTAATTGTAATTCTAAATTAAGTTAAAGTATAATAAAATTAAGATTAATTAAAGTTCCTCTTCTAGTTTTTAAATGTTGCTGGCCTATCTGAACACGTATAAGTGATCTGCTTTCATATCAAATTATATTGCAATTTGTATGTTAGCACATTTATTAGTATTAACATTTTGGCAGCTGTTAATGCTGTTGAATCACAGGACGATGACGTCTTCGCGAATGCACACACATCAAAACTAGTCCACGAACACAACTCCTGCCCCCCCCCAAAAAAAGGAACTCACTGGAAAAATTTACTCCTGCTCATATTTGTATCTTAATATTTATGAAATTAGTTAAAATTATATAAAACCTTTAGAGAATTAAATTCTTCTAACTAGTACAAGAGAAGCCAGATCCTACCTCACAGGAAACACGCTTTGTATCCGTTACGAAGCTCAACCGGTTAATTCTGCTTCATTTTGAGAACCATACGAAACACATTCTGAATGCAGGATACAGCGGTTCTGTATGTTAAAGCAGGTGGTACATATAGTGACCAATGGGCTTTATACGTTTAATTCGCATTTCATTTTATGCATTTCTTTATAACATCGATTTTTGTTTCTGCAACATGATTTTGGTCTGTTGAACTTCTAGAGAAATTCTACACCAAGTACGTACCAACGCAAAATTAATCTGTGTGATTCACTGCAGGTCAATTATAAAGGGCAATTACGGTGCTATATAACATTCGGGAATTCGGAGTTCCGGGAACTTTGTTCATCGTCCAGTATTCTGAAGAAAGCACAAAGTTTCGGGCTAGTAGTTGAGACCAGCTCTTTCTGACTGACCAAACCGAGCAGGTGCCCCCTCACCCTCCACCAGAGAAACGAAATTGATCCCGTCTCCGAAACGTCGTTTTCTTTCGGAATACGAAATCATGGATAAAATCCAGAGAACCAATAATCCAGAATGTTCCACAGTTTATTTATTTCGAAAACCTTGCAGCACGAGACTTAACAGAACTTGTACAATAAATACGGAACATTTCTCCGTAGTGACAAATATAATCAAGAACTAGCTAGCTCAGTCGGTATAGCGACTGCCTAGGGGCTGGACGAGTTCGAGTCCCGGTAGGGGCAAGAAATTTCTCTTCTTCACGTCGTCCAGACCGGCTCTCGGATCCACCCAGCCTCCTATCCAATGGTACCGGGGGCTCTTTTCTCGGGGATAAAGCGGCAAAGGTGTGACGCGAACCATTCACCTCCAGCTAGTGCTGAGGTCAAGAAAATGTGGATCTATATATTCACTCCCTTATACGCCTTCATGGCGTAGTGCTTGATTAGTTAAGCATAGGGACAACGTGACTACTTCATACTAATGGAAATGTGGTAACAAATAGTTTTTACTAAAAGAGCAGTAAGAGTCTACTGGGTTTTAGAAATTTGATTCCGTTTTTTGACGACAGCAGCGGCAATTTCTAGTTCTTACTAAGGAACACAAGTTTTGCCTACTTCGCTTAAGTATTTCTCGTTTTTATTGGAAAGAACTGGTAGTAACGGGTTTCGTGTTTTCACTGAAACGGACACATACTTGAGGATAAGGAGACATTTTCCATATACACAAACCGAAAACAGATCAGTATTACAAACACGGGGGGGGGGGCGCGGTAGCCTAGTGGTTAAGGCACTATGGTACTAGTCGGAAGGTCGCGGGTTCAAATACCGATGAGGTCATTGGATTTTTTCAATTGACCTAATCCTTCTCGCCGCACTATGGTCCTGGGGTTCACTCAGCCTCTAACAGAAATGAGTACCAGGAATATTCCTGGGGAGTAAAGCGCGGCCGGAGTGTAAGGCTGACAACCTTAACGCCATCTTTGAGCCGATTGTCTAGATAATGTGGGACCCTCAACGTCTCACAACCCTATGGGCCTTCACGGTCTGGTACAGGGATAGCTTTACTTTTTTTTCTTACTACAAACGCGCGAGCAATGTGTACTACGAAACTAAAAAGTGAATATTTGTAGACCGGTTCCAATTTGAAGCAGACTCTCCCTCTCTCTTCATCCTTATCCGTCATGTTCACTTGTACACAGATACCGAGCCCGATGCATAAGTGAAAATGGTAGAGACAAGAGCATTCCATGCACCGTATCAATTTAAAAAAGTTCTTAAACAAGAAATCTAGATCCTGACAACACTTGCATGTTATATTTACCGCGAGCCGTTTGAGAAAATCCTAAGTTCTCTTTCAACCCATTCACATGTACCACCTGATTTAACTTCAAAAAACTCGGTATTCTGCCAAGAAAGTGTATTAATGACTCTAATATTGTCATGTGTTTTACTGATTTTAGAAGCGGGTTTGGCTGGTGAGTCGATTTTTTGGAAGTTCAACAGGAGGAACTACAAATAATTATAACACTTTCAATCTTGCCGTAACTATACCGCTTCGTGTTTACAAACAACGATGACACCCTAAAGGTTACTATAACTATATGAAATAAACTAGAGACTTCACTTCTGACTTCTTCCTACGACTTTTTCTTTAAATCCACAAGGCAAAATTCAGCAAATAGTTAGAATCGTGGTACCAAGTTTCGGCCATATCCGTCACGAAGTGTCTGAGGTGAAATATTCCGACGGGCCTCAAAATAACATGTATAGTTGGCTTATAAAACAAAAACAAACTCCGTGGTTTTAGTCCGCAAGCGACCGATACCGACCGAGCGACCGCCGCTTGTCGGCGAAGTTAGTGCCAACTTTAGCGGATAGAGGGTGTCGCGTGGTCAGCGCAACGAATCCCCACGGCCGTTAACTTCGGTTTTATAGACCGGAGCCGCTATTTCCTTGAAATTGCTCGTCAACTATCCTCACGAGGCTGAGTGGACACCGTTCCAGACCCACTACTTCACAGAAAATCTGATAGCGCCGGGAATCGAACCCGGAAATCTGGATCTGTAGACAGGAACTCTGACCACTAGACCACAGAGGCGGTCTACGGTTGTCTCATACTACGCAAAAAAGAAAAACGTACACATATCTCCATCTTTCACTGTGAAGAATTTCGTTAAGTGTTGATGCTTGGTAGCACAGTGATTGTGGCAATAATTTACAAAATGAGGAAGGTCGATATGTCTTGAAATGAGAGCCTTACCTTCACACCACTGATGCCATGTGTCTGTCAGTCCGTCATACTTATTTTAAAATACTTATTGCTCAACTGTTAATCTTATTTGCATCGTCCCGTAAGTTAACCAACTTCCCAGAAGCGTGTGTATAACATGCAGGCTAAACAAATGCCTACAGTGGTTCATGGCAATCTTCATGACTGTGTCTGTTTCTTTGTTAACACTCAAGAGAACAGAGCTGACATTTTTACACCTTCTTTCGCGATCACCATTTTGTATATGATCCCACGTTTGGTACCATCGAAATGGTGGCCAGCCTCGCAAGTTTGCTGGCAAACTGAGCAGGTTTATGCAGTTAATCTACAGGTTTCTATTACGGAAGAATGCGGTTCGAATCTCTGTCAGGTTACCAAGTATCAAAATTGAAATAACAGTGTCTGTCTTCAGTCTCTGAAGCGAAACGCCCGGAGCAGAAAATTGCACTGAAATCTCAAGAACACTTTACCTCAAAGTTATTCATGGACATAATTTCGTCTCATTCGATGCTATGCAAGCTTTCTGTTGGAAAAAGCTTCGTTAAATAACCCAAATTCTGAGGCGACAATCTTTCAACGTAGTTATATAACAAATTTTTCCCTTGGTCCACATTACTTCGGCATGTTCTTAACCAAATTTGCTTCCAAAGTAAACACTAGCAGGTTCGTGAAATTACAATTATATCTGTATGCATTTCTGTGAAATTTGAACTCGTGGAACAGTCCATTTCATCGAAACTTGGCATGGGCATTTACCATTAGAGGACATCCGAATGTCGTACTTTTTTGTTTACTGTAATCGGTAATTAAAACATGGCGGACAAAGGAATCTGTGAGATGGGAACGACACTATAGCCAGAGATCCTGAAGTCGTATCTGGTAACAGATCTTGGGATGATGGTCTATACAACTTCATTAAAGGGATTTTTTTTAAGAATGCACAGCAGCAACAATAGAATTGCGACTGCATGAAAAAGTATAAGCCTTCTTAAGATTCAGTTTCAGTGTGACAACTAATGAAATATTTGAGGCAGGCATGTGGAATCTGGTAAGGAAATTGTCCATAAATCTGTCCACTGTGTACTTGACACTGTTGATAAGTTAAGAAATACAAACATGGCGACGGTGCGAAACGATGAGGTTGTGTCCGAAAGACCTTAAGTTATTGTACTCAGAAAGTCCTTGCAACAAAAGCAATAATAATAGACATAATAAGAACAGCAGCAACATAATAATAATAATAATAATAATAATAATAATAATCTAAAAGGTTCTGACGGTGGTGTATAACACTCAGACTTACTGGGATCCCGGACTTTGCCCACTGTCCGGTATTCTACAAACCAGAAGCACGGCGTTTCGGAAACTGTATCTGTTTCCGTTCTCAGATGACGGGGAAGATACTTACTCTGTTGGGTCCCTTAGACAGAGTTAATCTCAATTAAGGATGGAAACAGATTCAGTTTCCCAAAAGTCGTGTTTTCTAGTTTTTAGAATACAGGACGATGAGCAAAGTCCGAACACCCAGTAATTCTGAATAGTAATAATAATTACAATCTGCAACATGTTTATAATTGCACGCATTAACAGTTCTATTCGACCAGAATTCGACCTTCTGACCATCTACGCAAGATTCCTGAACGCTAGGTCATCAGCTAGATTATAAATTGACATTACCTGAATGTGACACTAACAAGAAAGGAACTATACGACATGGGAGTCAGTGTAACAGGAAAGTAGGCTGTGTGACTTTCACCCGAAGATCCTTATGCCTACTTGTGACTGGATTTAGGAAATGTAAACCGATGTAACAAAATATTTATTTTTGAAATAGCGTATTAGCAATGATTGAACTAGACGTACTTAATGAGGCGTTTTATGACTTCGTAGATTGTGTACTGGTAGCATGACGAATTGTGAATTGTAAACAATACTGTGACGGAATAATTCGTTGCTAGGCAACGGTTCGGTAAACACCAGTTGAAAGACGGAATAGTGGAGCCAGAGCGGACGTCCATTGTTGAGCAACGGCTCGGTAATCACTTTACCGCTGCAACGAATAGTAATGAATGAGTCGCTAGCAAGTTGCTAAACACAGATTCCAGTAACGACAGGAGGACAATTAACTGTTCGAGGTGGTGAGCTACATTCGAGCCACCTGGAAGTTACAAAAGAGAGTTCATTTGTAAATCAAGACCATTCGTCAGACAGGAGTCGTAATTCATTCAGAAGGAGTTCATTGTGTGAGCAGTGAATCGTGGTTCGTCATTCCAAGAGAAGCCACTCATAATGCAGTAAGGAATGGAGCGAGTCGTAGACAATAATTGATTGTAATTGTAAAGAAGTGCCAATGAATCCAGACATCTAATCCAGAACTCGTTATTATTCGCCACGCCAACACCGATACGTGACAACATAAAAGAAAGCAGTCGTGACCTATTTTAAGCTAATATACACAAGCAGAGGAACTGGGACAAGGAAGCATCTAAGTGATGCCGATACGCGATGTATGGCTTCATATCTTTCAGAAGATGCGAAATAACTTAAAATGGGATCTGCAGAAAAGAGAATGTGTGAGGTTTCTGTAATCAGACTGGAGCCTAACGTTGTGCGCGTCTTGTTACGCCACACGGAGGTGTTTTTACGACTGGCAGAAAGTGTGAGAAAGACAGAACGCAGATGTCTCCCTCACACATGTACACACAAAAGGCACTTGAGCCAGAGATATTTTCCTGTTCGGCTTTTGTCAGCGTTACTTCAACTTAATTTTGTTTGCCCAAAGACATAACCTTCTGTATATTCATCTCTGTCTCATATTTGCTGTGCATCATCAGCTTCTCTCTCTCTCTTCTTACGTCCTATACGTATATGACTAACCCACGTCTTGATCTTTTTCTTCGTCTTCTTCCTGTCGCCATGTTGACTTTAGCGACATCAAGAGGAAGTACCTAAAAGAGACACCTCCATCTATTCATCGTCCATCTTTGTTGCACCTCTTGGCCAACATCACGTGACTGACGGGGCAGAAGAACTAATGCCATCAATCAACTGAAAGTTGACATGCTTGAATTCTCTGTCTTCTTCTCCCTCAACGTCACTGACAAAACGCAAAGCATACAGGTCTAAGAAGTTAGCAGTGAGAAATTGTTGACTGAGGGAATTGTGGAATATATTCTACGTATTTCGTCTGCGTCGTGTCGAAGGGATTCATTCGTTCAAACGCTCACACGAAAGGAGGAAATGGACAGAATTCATACTGAGACTAAAAGCACAAACTCTATTTACTTTAATAATGGAAAAAAATGATAAGAAAATGTACGCTCATAAAAGGGAGAAATGGTTACCTTTAAATAGAGGGCGTAGGACATAAGTTTATGCTAGATACAGGTAAAGTTAACCCTGTACTTAAGTATATAATTAAGCTCTGTGCTATGAAGGCACATGGGGGAGTGGAGGTACAGCTCTACCATTCTTAACCTTGACATGCCCCTGCCGATTGACCCCCGGGCATAAAGCCCCGGTACCCATTGGATAGGAGACTGTGTGAGCCCCAGAGCCAGTATGGACGATATGGAGGAAAGTCCTTTGCACATACAGGGAATGGAACCCGGTCGTCCAGCCTTTCGTCCAGTCGCTATACCGACTGAGCTAGCGCAGCTCCCTGTGCTAGATAAAAGACTAACGGAAAAAGTGTTCTAAGTTACTTAAACATGCAAAGCGTCACAGATGCGGAGAGATACTTGTGAAATAGAAGGTAAACATGCGAATGGAATGCTTTACAGACACTTCACTAAAATAACATTCAGGAATGGACTACATAATATGAAATTATGCAATTACTGGTTATACCAATAGTTGTTTTATTTATTTATTCCTGGTTTGTTTAACGACATCCTCAACACCTCAGATTATCTCATGAAGTGTCATGGCCGCCTCTGTGGTGTAGTGGTCAGAGTTCCTGGCTACAGATCCAGAGGTCCGGGTTCGATTCCCGGCGCTACCAAATTTTCTTAGAAGTAGTGGGTCTGGAACGGTGTCCACTCAGCCTCGTGAGGATAACTGAGGAGTAATTTCAAGGAAATAGCGGCTCCGGTCTAGAAAACCGAAGTTAACGGCCGTGGGGATTCGTTGCGCTGACCACGCGACACCCTCTATCCGCTAACGTTGACACTAACTTCGCCGACAAACGGCGATCGCTCGGTCGGTATCGTTCGCTTGCAGACTAAAACCACGGAGTTTGTTTTTGTTTTTTTTTTTGATAGACTACAGTGGAGCGATTAGAACAAAGAAAGAGACGGAAAGAACACGAGGGTCTACAGAAGGATAACCGAAGAGAGCATGAGACTATGGCCGTCAGAGCGATGAGCAAGAGAATGGTCAAAATGCTGAAAGAACGATTCTGAAATCTTGCAGAAGAATGAAGAAAATGACTTATATTTCCGTGGCCTGCACTGAACATTCTTCATGAGCCTAGCACCGCCATAACTCCCTCTATACGCCGTATTACTTCTAGCTTGGTCTGTCCGGTCATCTGGTCGAACGGGACGTGAACGTTTGCAAGCACAGACGAGTCTCGTTGCGTTCGAATCCATCGCCAACCCGGGGGGGGGGGGGTTATATGCGTAAGGGACCGAGACAGATCAGTCGGTATAGCTACGGTCTAGGAGGCCGGAACCGGTATTCCATTTCCAGCAAGGTAAGAGACTTTTTTCTCTTCACCACACCTTTCATGCCGGCTCTGGGGCCCACCCAGCTTCCTGTATAATGGGTATTGGGGGCTGTTTTCCCGGGAGTAAAGTGACAGAGGCGTGAAGCTGACCATTCACCTCCACTTAATGCCGAGGTTAACAACGGTGGATGTATACTTTCATTCCTCTATACATCGTCAATGCATGATGCTTAATTAATTAGGCACAGTGATAACGTTTCCTTTTTTTTATCTTTACCAAGAGCAGTAAGGCGTATAGGCACAAGCCACTGGAGGGGAGAGCCCCTTTATTCAAAATGTTCTTGTCAACATAAAATGCATCTATAGCTGTAAAATATGCAGGTAAACTGCGACATAAAAACGCTTCAAATATGTACATTTAAATAAAAACAAAGTTTTCATTTCCTGAATTAAAGATGGTGATAATTTACACACGCGATATTTCACACGTTTAGATTTATTTTAATTATGTCAAGAAGATGTATAGGAGAGTAGAGGTATAGCTCCGCGCGCACACAGGGATTTGTGATTAACTTCAAGTCCCGGCCGCCTTAACCCCCATGAAGGAAGACGCCCCGATAGCCAGTAGACAGGAAGCTTGGCAAGCCACAGAGCTGGCGTGAACGCTGTGGATAAGGGGAAATTCTCTTGTCATTGCTCGGAATCTGAATCCATCCTGGTCACTATACCAACAGAGCTCACGAAACCAGAGGTTTGGCTAATTTAGTAAATTCACGAATTTCTAAATCAATTAATTTCGGAACTGTAAACGGCACGCTCGATCAATTGCTGTCCCTAGACTTCCAGTCCGTGAATATTATCTTTTGATCCTTTCATAGGGAAACCGTACAGCAGGCCGTGCGGACTGGTAGCGGCAGAGTCAGTCTAATGGCTCTCAATTTAGGGGACGACACAACATAAAAATCCATCCTGTTTAATTATCTTGCAGGTATATATAATAAAACTTGTGTAAAATTTGTATAGGACATAAAATGTGTGATTTATTTTTTTCTACAACTTCCATTCAAACCATTTTCGCTTCGATAAACATTTAGCAAGCCACACTCGAAATGAGGGCAAAGTGCATGTAGGCGTTGAAGTTTCAGGTTTTTGGCCCCATCTTAATCAAAATCGGAACATTTGGAAGAATATTTAGTAGAACTCGGGACAGCGCAGTCTGTATAATGACTGGTTACGGGCTGGACGACTGAGAGGTCGAAGTTCGAGACCCGGTAGTGTCAAGAATTTTCACTTCTCCATGTCGTGCAGAGCGGCTCTGGGGCCCACCCAACCTCCTATCCAATGGGTACTGGGGGCTCTTTCTCGGGAGAAAAAGGGCCAGGCGTGAAGCTGACCACTCACCTCCAACTAGTGCCGAGGTCAACAAAATGTGGATCTATACATCCACTCCCCCATACGCCTTCATGAAGTAGTGTTTAGTTAAGTACAGAGACAGCTTTACCTTACCTTTTACCATTACTTCAGATAAAATTTCAATTTACTGTTTCAAACCGGAGTGTATTCATTGCCAAGGTATTACGTTTGCTACGCCGAACTCAAATCTGTTCTCTGTTATCCTCGAATTTGCTTCTTACTCCACAGTCTATACTTCGCGAATACCTCATTTGCAACGTGAAATTCAAACATTATCAACATCAGAGATTAAGCTCTCCGTCTGTTCCAGTTTGAACGCCTGAAACTATTCTTTCAATTTTCTTGTTTCACGTTTCTGGGATCTTCTTCCTTTCGGGTTATGTTGCTACAGCAGCTGTGGAATTCGGATTTCAGGCACACTTTCCAGACTCCTACTTCAACTCTGATATTTCTTTTTATTGTCCTGCTGGTACCGCATTTCCAATTCTTCTCTGTTATCTCCCTTACGTTTATGATCCCTGTCCTGTATCCCGTTATTACTCTGACGAATCCCAGTTCCGGCTGTGTCCATTCATCCTGCTTGGTCCTTTCATTCCCGCCTAACCTCCTAATCTATATAAACGCACGTGCATGGTTATTATACTATACAGACAATTCAAAGAATATCTTAAAAAGACAGCTCACGTTTTCCTGGTAGAATCAAGATAATCCCTTCAAAAGGAACATTCAGTATTTGAAAAAGAAAACATAAAAACTAAAACAGAGACATCTATGTGAGAGGACTGGTCAGTGCTTTAAATAACGAGCCGATGAAAGGTCAAAGTTCGGAGCCTGTAACGTGCCAGTGTGTTTCAATATTACCTCCTTTAACGAATCCACAAACTGTTATGTTTGATAAATGTTTTCTTTAGACGGCTCTTTCATTGATTTAGTGTTCTATCCCATGCAGGTTAAGCGTGGGGTGGAACACTCCGGAGATATGTGTATGACATACTGAGGTCGTTGCAAGAAATGTCCACATTTTACTTTGAATCAGGATGAGCGAAATACCACTTTTGACCCACCTGCAATCGGCAATGCTCAGATTTAAAGTTATATATAAAAATAATGTTCAATAATTTTTAATTTCTCAGAAAATACCGCAATGTCAAAAATAAATAAATCATTTAAGCTTTGACTGGTTTGCAGATTTATATAAGTCACTACTTTCGTTCAGTATACCTCCACCTTCAATTGAGCGTGAAAGAGTCGAAAGCGTTCGAGTACGAATTCTATTTAAAGATTTAATATCTCTCGGAACACCATTCAGAATTTCGGATATCGTGACCGAATTCTTTAATAATAATTCAATCATGACGCCTTTTATTGTAGGGAAACCGCAACTAATTTCGCAGTGCGGCCGATTTCACAGCACCCAGAACATTATTCTACGACGCGTTTAGGCCAGAGCAAATAAGTAATTTGATGCACCGGTTTTGGAGGGCGATATCTAATGAATATACAAAAACAAAATCGGGTCGTTACGATGGCACGAGTTGGCTAAATTACAGAATATTTGCAGCCTATATCCCTGCTTCTCACATGTTTTTAACATGACATAGCTTATATGTTTCTATTCCTCGATTTCTTTTTAATTTGCATATACGTATATCTGAATTTGTTAGGATACTTTTTATCATAATTCGAAATTTTACATTTCATAAATACTCTCATGTATATGGAGTGTGACTACAGACTGGTTTTGGAGTGATAGTCGTATTTATTGGAGTCTTTGGTACAGCGCGTAACTACAATTTACAATTCACTATTACACACACACACACACACACAAAGTAGTGTCCACAGTCACATCTTCACTAGCCGTTGCTCGGCAGCGGTTTTCAACGACGGGCTTTCCCCTTCCTTCGGGTTCCCGAACTATCCCCGGCCTGTGGTACCAGCTTCTCACAGCAACGGTTCATAACAGCTCAGCCGAAGTAGTTACCTAACTCACTCGCCAAAGAACCACTCTTCATTTCAGAGACTATCTAGACTCTAGACTTGTGCTAATAACATCTTGGCACGGACAGCGTAGAAAACATCGTTACTCTGTTGCGTTCGCGCATGTTTGGATACCAACGTAATCGCTACTCAGCCACTGCCTTGCAAAGGCCGTTGTGTTCAGAGCAATTATTTAGCAACGTCAGTTGTATATCTGCTTCTTTCGCGGTTGTTACTTAGCAACGGGTCTATATGCCACAATACACACAGTCATTCCTAGGAAGCTTAAGTTTTGAAATAAGACTATAACATTTTTTAGGAAAGATGCTGCCTATACGCTAAAGGAAGTTGGTGCCAAGTGCGGAAATATAAGAACTGAATTTGCTACATTGCATCGTTAGCTCATACGTCGCAACATGTTTTTGCATGTTCTGCAGACTGTTATTATGCCAGCGGCAAAGAAAAACCACCTCTAAAAAGAAATGAGAACTGTAGACATATGAACTTCAGAGGTCGGGTGGACAGTGAACAACACATCGAAAGCCTACTGGAGGAAAGGCTATTGATTCTATCTCCAGCCAAGGAAGTGTCAATTTTGAAAAGATGGAATGTCTTCCACTTTGACTTTCGAAGATGAAACTGAAGACTGAGATGAAGTCAATTGGGTTCAGATTCCGTGGGACTGACGTGAGGTGATAGGCATTTCACGTTTCAGAGAGAACTGGAAGAGAAAAGAATCCTTTAATACAGTACCCGATTTGGGGTGTCTCAGTTGTGATACAGAATCCGACTAAAGAAATGTCAAAGTTCCCAACCATTCTGAAAATAATTCATGGGGCCCACCCAGTCTCATATCCATTGGGCACTGGGGACTTTTTCCTCAAGAATAAACAGGCCAGGGTGTGAAGCTGACCACTCACCTCCGAGCAGTACCCCCTACGTCTTTCACGGAGTAGTGTCTAATTAGTTAAGCATATGGATAACTTTACATTTACTATATATGAATTAGCATAAATCAATCTAACGCTAAATTACCCTAATGACAATGTGGAATTGCCAGGATTATTGCTGAATTACTCGTGGGTGTACTGTACAATAAATACTGGCCCATGCACACACTATGTAAAAGCTTATCAGTTGCTTCTTTGATAGAGTAAGGCACAATTGGCCCTGTACGTAACTAATTAAGCACTACGCCATTAATGGGTAAGAGGGAGTGGATGTATAGTCCAACGTTTTCTTGACTTCGGCACTAGTTTGAGGTGAGTGGGCAGCCTAACGCCCCGACCGCTTTACCCCCGTGAAAGAGCCTTCAGTACCCATTGGATAGGAGGTTGGGTAAACCCCAGAGCCGGTCTGGAAGACATGGAGAAGTGAAAATTCTTGCCCCCACCCGGATTCGAACCGACCCCTCCGTCGTCCAGCCCGTAGCCAGTCGCTATCTGACTGAGCTATCCCGCCTCCTGTTTGATACAGTAATCATTCAAATAAAGCTCTATTCTGTGAAGCCGTGAGTGGAGTTAACTGCTTGTGTACCTATCTAACCTTAGCATTGCTGAACTGGTTGTCTTTCTCCTACTTAACATACGCACAGCTATTGTAAATAACTGATAAAAAAGGTAAAGTTGTCTCTGTGCTCAACGAATTGAATATATAGATCCACATTTTATTGACCTCGGCACTAGCTGCAGGTGGTCAGCTTCACGCCCCGGCCGCTTTACCCCGGAGAAAGAGCCTCTAGTACCCATTGGATAGGAGGTTGGGTGGACCCCAGAGGCGGTCTGGACGACATGGAGAAAAGAAAATTCTTGACCCTACCGGGACTCGAACTCTGAACTCCACGCCGTAGCCAGTCGCTATACCGACTGCACTACCCCGGTACCTAAAATAAGTGACAGCCATTTAAACAGTGTCTGAAACATAAAATTTGTCTGAAATGTCACTCCGGCGCACGGTCTGTTCAAAACAACCCCGCTTGAACTTCTAAATAAAAGTAATTGCCCGCCGCGATACTGAGGACGCCAGTCAAGACACGTCGCAGTTGTAAAACTTCCGCTGGAGACGTCATTCACACTTCGATTTGCTAATTCGTCTCATAAGATCATTTATGTAGCGCTTGCAACGAAAAGGGTCCAAGAATACGAATATTAGCTTCGTCAAATCTGTCTGTTCGTCTTTCAGCATATCATAGTTACAGAACCGCTAAACCGAGTTTCATGAAATTTTATATCGAGAAAGTTCATAAAAATTTGCCCATGGGTTCCAATTCTGTTATGATCGGACACCTTACATGAAGGGAGGCATGCGATTGTTGTCAGTACATCATATCTCAAGCGTAATTAGCTCAGCATTTATCGGAGACAGAAATAATTGGGAGGGGAAACTTGCACAGAAAAATTAAACACATTTTATGCTTCTTGCATTTCCTCCACATGTCTTATGGATTTCGACATCATTTAACGAAAGCCCAAGTCAACACGGTAGAATCGTTAACGCCGCCCGCATACAAGCGCATTTCCTAACTTCTTCCGTTTGTGAACAACGCTTTAAACTTGATCAAGAAAATATATGAGAAAATATTATATCCATATTATTTACCCGTCAGCAATAGATTTCTCTCGAACGAGTTTTCCAATCTACATTTTGTACTTCCTTAAGTGCGCTCCATAAGTCCAGCCCATCCAATATCAAATTTAATAATATCCGACGAAGATCCAGACTCCGTAATTCTTGGCTCAAAGTTAGCATTGGCAACGAAAATATATCGCTTCTTCTAGCCCGAAGATGAAGACAACAGGTTCTTCCGAAACGTCGGTATTATCTGTCAAAATGCAAGGTGTCACGTCCGAGAACACTGTGATCTTAAAATTTACTGCCGTGAGAAAGTCATGTGCCTTAGAGAGATTCTAGTATTACTGATTTCTGCCTAGCACTGCCATTTCGATTTACGAGCCTGCGGGTCAATACAGCCAGTGCTTAATGGAACAAAAAGAAAACAGGGGACCTTGAAAATGAACCGCCTAGCCTTAAAATAGTTCAGGGTCTCGGGCTCCGGCGTCACGCAGAGATGTAAGGCATCAGATGGTTGCAGAAGCAGCAGGATGAACACGACCAGCAAGTACTCACCTGTTATTGCTCTGCTCTCGGAGAATGGAGGAAACACAGAAATGGACCATATGAGAACAAAACGGGGAAACATCGAGAAGAAGTAAAGACATAAAGAAGGAAGGTGAAAGAAAAGGGGAAACACAGAATGAAAAAGAGGCCGAATGAATCAAAGAAAGCCGGAACGAAAGAAGAATTAGAATAAATACAGAAAGAAATAAATGCATAAAACAGGAATAAATACATATGTAAGAAACAAATGATGGAATAAAGAGAAAAAATAGGGACCGGAGAGAGAAAAGCATAAAACAGAGAAAAAAGGGAGACAGAAAACGAAAGAAACAAAAAAAAAGGTGGGAAGAAAAATAAGGAAACAGTAAAAAAAAGGGGGGGCATGTGGTAGCGTAGGTGGTTCAGGCCCTATGCTATAAGCCGGAAGGTTGCGTGTTCGAATCCCGATGAGGTGGATTTTTTTTTTAATTTACCTAATCCTTTCCGCCACACTATGGCCCTGGGGTCGACTCAGCCTCTAACAGAAATGAGTACCAGAAATCGTCCTGGGGAGGAGGCAAAGGGCGTAAGGCTGAAAACCTCACCGCCATCTGTGAGCCAACTGTCTAGACAATGTGGGAGCCTCGACATCTCACAACCCTCTGGGCCTTCACGGCCTGATATAGGGATAGATTTATCTGATTTTCTTTCTCTTGCCGCGGTGCGGACTATAATGTAAGAACAGCTTTTCTCCTATTCATTATAACGTTTACAGCAGTTTAGAGTCATTACAGATCAGTTTGTATAGTGTTACGTTCCAACCAAAGTTCCATTCCATGCAGGGACATGAGGGCTATTCTCTTTATCACTGGACAACATTTTGCATCACGGAGTATAAATTCCAGTCAGTCTACGACCACGTATTTGTTATTGTAGCTTTGAAAGTGGAACGGATATGCTGAACGAGAAGTTGTACAAGAAATGCAGCCAGAGAATGAAAGGCGGCTCCATACAAAAGCTAATACAATATTTGGCGTTCAAAGGGACGTCCATCCAGGGGAAAAATCGTCTGTGTGTGATTTTCAAGTCGGATAGCCATCGACAGCAGACATTTTACCGACAAGACTCTTTTTGTTTCACACGTCACTGCGCCTCTAATGCACTGCACGTCATAAACCGCCAACGCGTCGTTAAATCGTCTTAATAATATCACGTTAAACGTCCCAACACTTGGATAGTTAAAACTGGTTACAGGATATAGAAACGTCGGCCTACGGCAAGTAACTGCCCATCTGGTTATAACACGATTCGCATGTGGGAGGACCCAGGTCCGAAAGCAGGTAGGGAGACTAGCTATACTATGATGTTCTTATGTTTCAGAAGATATTAACATACATTTTACTTATAAAGAAAGTAAATAAGATTACATCGAACGGCGCTACTGTTGCTACCACCTCAATAATTCGAGGGACCGCCATGTTTTCGTTGTTAGGAGAGAAAGAAAAAGTATGAATAGGGAATAGTATAAAATTGCATAATCAGTTTCAATAAAATCAGCTAATAGTTCGAGATGTTATTGTGGACATTCTAATGTCATAACTCCATTTTATTATTACAAAAGTAGGCTGCATTGTATAAGCAGACGCTCATGTTGCTCACACCTCAGATGTTCGCATGACCCACAAATTCGTACTGTTAACGTTACTGAATTAAAAAACTATAACTAAAGATTAGCACGGCGTTCATACGTAGCTTCGTAATAATCGATCAATTTTCTTCACAAAATAAGACTTGCTTACAAACCCGATATCTGCATGCCATAATCTCACTAGGTTATATGACATTAAATGGAGCTAGCGTTGCATCCACCTCAGAAGTTCGCATGGGATTAGTCACTTTTCGATACGCTTATACTCATAATTACGGATTACTGATGCCAACACTTAATTTTTAAACAATACGGTAAGTAGGCTAAATGTCCTACAGCGTGGGACCATTGGTTGTACATAAAGTCACATAGAGGGCAGAGCTGCATTGGACAGTGAATTATTCTGTGGACATCATTCACATAAACGGCCATGGTGTATGGGCAACATACAGCCACTCCTATTCTGATTATACGGTAATTACACTGAATTTGTAAATTAGGTCAACACCCACGTCCGGTTTGGTGAATCAGAATAGGAAAGCGTACCAGCCACCCCTCTGCTACAAGTGAAGCCTCGAAGGAATGGTTCTCAATAGTGGCCAGCGCGGATGTGCGCATTTTCGACAATGAATATCGTTAACAAGTGCAGTACTCGTACATCTGTGTAGGGTACATGTATGTCACGGGAACAGGGCAGCGCCACGGGTCGCATTCAGGAGAATCGGGGTTCGATTATCAGTGGGATGGTGGGGAGATCTGTCTCAGGGCCTCATCCAGCCTCCCATTTAATGGGCACTGAGGGCTCTTTCCCTGGGGGTTAAGCGAAGAGGTTATGCCTTCACAAGAAGGCCAAAGCTCATAGGGGCAGTACTGCCAACTCTATCTCTTACACGTTTATCACTATCCACACACATCCATACAGCGTAAAGATACAAAGTCCAGAAAATATCTGTAAAGCTCTATATTTTTTGGATTCGCTCGTAGCACTTTTACAACACACCTTTATTTACTTTTCAACACAGTCATCATGGACCACAATGCACTTAGTAAGCCTGGAAACTAGTTCTTTTTCATTCCAGAGTCGTAGAAATCTCCCGCCTCTTCCCTTATCCATGGAGAACAGTTCTTGACACTTCTGGACATTGTTGATGAAGTTCATCGATTGTTAAACGTCTGTCAGCACGAAAGGCCTTCCACTCCTTATTTCATCATGAACATCGTTTCTTCTCGCTTCTAATTCACGACGCCATTTTGCCACGTTTTGGCTGTTTATAACATCTTCGCCGTTGGCGATGAATTTCAGCAGCAGTTTCTCCTTTCGCGCGAAGAAATCGAATAACTGCATGAACTTCACATTTGGTTGGATTTTGAATTGACACGGCCATTTTTAAAACACACTGCGAGCGCAATGTTGCCGTGGCCGGTGAACTCAGCCCTGTCATACGGTTCCTATCTCACACGGCAGTACTGCCATTTCCGACGGGAGGGGAATCCCTTGCAATTTTACTGGACTTGTATCTTTACTTTCCGGATATCCCTTGCAAAAAAAAAAAAAAAAAAAAAAAAAAAAAAACTTGGTCTGGGCTTGTATTCGGGAGGTGCTAGTTTCGGATGTCTGCCGGAACCCCAACAATTCTGAGGTTTATTTCGCGGCTTTTCCTTGTCATTTCAGAAAATACAGTGATAGAACCTCAATTAGGCCATGACCTTTCTTCCAAATCCTTTCAAATTCATCATTCACCAGTCGTCCTACCATCCGGCGCTATACAATCTTGACAAAGAAACCGCCGTTTAATAACCCACCCATAATTTTCCTTGAAAATGTGATTTTAGAACAAGCCACGCAATATACATAATGAAAAGCTTCATTGCCTGCAGTCTTCACCTGATACTGGTGTCACCAGATCCGTATCAACAAGGATATGGGATATGTAGCACGTACGGTGGCGATAATATTCATATAAATCTTTGGTTTGAAAACTTCAAGGTAAGAGACCGCTTACAATATATATATATATATATATATATATAGGAATGAAAGATCTTGCGCTAGATCCAAGAAACATCGAACGTGAGAATGTGTGTTGAAGTGTACTGGCTTAAGACCCGGTCCAATGGAGAAATTCTTTGAATGTAATAATGAATTTCCAAGTTATATTAAAGCAAAGACTTTCTCGTGAAACTGCAAAACTACAGCCGTTTCAAGAAATGGCCTGTAGCTTGAAGTGATTCTGTTATTTTCCTATGAATCCTGAAACATTCCCCAGCTGGGACACGCGGAAGAATCTGAAATAAAATTAACAATTTTCGTAGTTTTCTTCGGGAGAACGTCGCAATTGTACAGACCACAGGCACCTCCTTCCAAATACACATTCACTCGTCATTTTCCCATCACTCGATACTAAACTATACTTGAGGTGCAGCTGAAACAGCACAGGTAAACGACATAAAAATCAGTCATCTCTTATGGGACCCCATGAAGTACAGATCTGTAACCACTGATGCGACCGATTGTAGGCTTAGCTTATCGTGGGATGTTTAATCAAGCCAGATACGATACCCGCTTCCAATGCACATTAGTGCAAACATTGTATGAGAGTCTCCTCGTCTGTCTGATGCTCGTAATTCTTCTGGAATACACCACTTCCGGATGTCTTTCTTCTCTTTCTGATCATCTCATCTCCGAGATAATAAGAACGGAGAAGAACGGTGAACCGCTCTAGACTTGGGGTTAGGGATACTCTAGCCAGATCCAATCTCAATCGAATTATCTTCACTGAACCTCTTCAATGCATTCCTCATACTTTCCATAAGGCCGCCAGGACAGTACCTTAAAATTGGCCACGACCTAACACAGTAAATGAATACTTACCTAATGAACATTTAATAGAATAGATTCTAAAGCGTTCTGACGATAGTGGATGACACACAGAATTACTGGAGTTTTGGACTTCTTTCATCGTCCGGAATTTTAGGTAATAGATTACACGACGTTTCGGAAACTGATCTGTTTCCGTCCTCAGGTGAGAAAGGAAGACACCTAGTAAGTTGGGACCCTTAGAAAGAGCTAATCAATCAATAATAGAATGTGTCCATTCAAATATCACTCGACCCCATAAAGACCTAACGTGCAGTTCAAATACGGGTAGTTAAATAGCTTACGAATCAATCAGTAATACAGTTCAGTTACTTATCATAAAACGGAATATTCAGTGTGACAATTTTGGTACTGTGTAGTTTGGTACATCGGAACCAAACCTGCTTCCCCCACCTTCAGACTTGAAAAAATAAATACTCCTTCGAAATGTTGGTACTCATTTATCAAACTACATGATATTTCATCTTAATGTTCATGATCCTAAAACTTCAACGTTGACAGAATTCTTTTCAAAAACAGCAAAAGCAAGGTAAAAATTCTCCCTGTGCTTAATTAAGCACAAAGTCATGAAGGTGTATGAGGGAGTGCTGGTAAAGTTTCACGCGTTCTTGACCTGGAAACAGTGGCGGGTCATCTGCTATAAAGTCCCAATGCTTTATTTCTGGGTACCAACCAACACAAGAAAAATGCGATACTTTTTGAATCTGTAGAAACAGTGGCAGACCGCCTCTGTGGTCTAGTGGTCAGAGTTCCTGGCTACAGATCCAGAGATCGGGGTTCGATTCCCGGCCCTACCAGATTTTTTTTCTGGTATGTAGTGTGTCTGGAACGAGGTCCACTCAGCCTCGTGATGATAATTGAGGGGCTACTTCAAGGAAATAGAGGCTCCTGTGTACAAAACCAAGATCAAAGGCCGTGAGGATTCGTTGTGCTGACCACGCGACACCATCTATCCGCTAAAGTTGGCACTAACTTCGCATACGAGCGTCGGTTGCTCAGTCGGTATAGTTCGCTTGAGGACTAAAATCACGGAGACAGTGGCAGGATTGCATTTCGATACTTCCAAGGCCTTCGAACGAGTATGCCATGAAGTTTTCATATCGAAACTATTTTTTTTAACTTTTCAGGCATGGTATTTCATCTTGCAGCTACCTATTTAAAGTATCACGCATTTTACGGAACCATAAACGCCGCAGCCTTCACCACGCGTCACATCTCATCCGGTGTCCCTCAAGAAGGTGTCCTTGGCCCTACATTGTTTCCGATATACATAATGACATTCCAAATAGGCCGGACACTAAGCTCAGTGTATTTGCTGATGACGCCGCAATCCTACACATATATTACTGCCCCCATTCGCGATGCAGAAACTTAGGCTACACGCATCACTACTACAGTAGTGGTTTACAAAATGGAGAGTCTCCATTAGCCTACACAAGACAGCAGCAATACTCTTCACCCAGCGCTCACCTATGCGTCAGCCTGAATTAAGATTATTCAACTATTCAATTACTTGGTCAGGGAAATCGAAGTACAGTAAACTCTCGCTAATCCGGATTAATAGGGAGGTCATCCGGATTAAGCGATAATCCGATTTAATGAAGCAAAATATAGTCCTACAAGACAAAAAAAATAGAAAATAAATGGAACATTTAATAATAGAGGTAGTGCTGATGAAAATACATAAAGAAAATATCACTCTAGATTCTTTATTTAAAAACTATAAAAATAGAAGAAGCTGGAATCCAGGGTCTCCTTTATCCAGCTCAAACCAATCTTGGATATTTTCTTGCGTGTCTTCAGTCCTTTCAGCTGCACTCAACACAGTCTGAAAGTCCTCCTGCTCCTAAATCCCATGTGCCTTTCGAAGCATGTACTCAACTGTGAACAGAATTTTTCGTTTTCCATGTTTCTATCCGGATTAATTGTAAACGGATTAGCGAGGGTTTACTGTATCTTGGAACTGCTTTTGAACGGAACTCTTCTGAGGTGAACATACAAACAACAGAGCCAATGAGACATGAAGGATTTCAAAGCTGTACCCCCTCCTCAGATATTACAGCAACCTCTCATCTGTGACCATTCTACAGCCGTGCATTGCAGGCACCACACCAGTCACCCGTTATAGTTGCGAAGCCTGGGCCTATATAAAAAATTCTAAAATCCCGAAACGTCAGGTTATACAAAACGGATGCTTTCAAGTGTGATTGGAAAACAACCCAGAACGACAAATGTTAACATTTTACATGCAGATACCTCGTTTATAAGAATGTTACATACTTCCACAAATATGTAATAAGAACGAACTTCCACCCAACGAGCTAATAAGACAGCTGTGTGTGAACTTACTGATCAAAACTATGTTAACATTGCATAAGAAACCATGGGGTTGCAATTCTGCAACGGAACAAAGAGATAAGCTATAGAGTGCCCAGACAGACATGAAGAAGAAATGATTTCGGGAAAGAGAAAAGAGAAATATATTAATAAATGAGATCAAAAGAAAAAAGAATTTGGCCATTTAGGTCCATCAGTATACGTGATGTGATGGAAGGAAACGCCACTGTGACACAAACAGGTCTCATACTCGTATACTGACGGGCAAAAAACCAGAAGCTATTCATGTTGGACCCAGTACTAATGCCTCATGGCGGTTGTACTGACAACTCCCTCTGTCTCGCTGTCTCTGCCCCTCTCCGTGCTCTAAAGGCTCTGTTCTTACACATGTCAAAGAGAATCAAATATGTATAAATTGTTTAATATATGTTTCAAAGTTGTATTATAATGGAATACTTCATTAGATGAACAAAACAAATCTATTTTCAATAAACTATAAGCTCAATCAAGATTTTCTTTTGTGGGTTCCTTTGTTTGTGATCGTTTGCTGGAAGAAATGAAGTATTTGTGTTCTTGCAGATGTTCGGGAAACCAATGTTGATTGTTAGATATACAAGTTCGGAAATGTTCGTAGAGCATCTACTTTGTTTAATTATCTCAAAAACCGTAATACTTAGGGAAGAAGTGTATCGGACATAAAACGTTTTACTTTCTCCACAACGCACGTCCGAAAGTTTTCTTCTTTCCTATAAATATTTGCGTTATCTTCGAGATACGTGCTGGAACGCATGTAGGGCTTCATCTAGTGGGTCTAAATGGAAACTTAAAGTCTCTGACAATTTTTCGTACAATTTCATGAAAGTCTATTCACCCGTTCTCAAGTTGATTCTAAAGGGTTATGACGATGGTTTATAACAATCAGAATTGATGGTTATTTTGGGCTTCGTCCATCGCCCGGTATTCTAGAAACAGAAGACATGACGTTTCAGAAACTGGAGGTAGGTTGTCCAGTGAGCTCCAAGAGGCTCAACAGAGCAGGCGCCTCTCCCCTCATCTGAAGACGGAAACAGATGCAGTTTCCGAAACGTCGTATTCTCTAGAATACCATACTGTGTATAAGTTCAAAACCCAGTAATTCTGAACTCTCAAGGTGTTTCATGAGTGAAGACGGACGGATAGAATGAGCGAATTTAATGGGTATTCTGCGCTAATGCGACGCTAAGAATCACTTGAGTGCTCCAGTAATGGACAAATCAGGTGCGCCATAGCTCAAGCGGTTAGTCGCGGCTTCCCACTGCGGAGGCCCGGGTTCGACCCGGGGTCTGGTCAAGTGGGATTTCTGGTGGACAAAGTGGCGCTGAGGCAGGTTTTCTCCGAGTACTTCGGTTTCCCCTGCCAATCTTCATTCCACCAATTGCTCCACAATGGCCTTCACCTATCATCTGGGGCTGGTACAGTAGGCCAGAAGTGGCCGCAGTACAAGGGACTCAGTCCCACCCCACTAGCAATAAAAAAAATGGACAAATAAATGGAACTGGGTCTTTATCGCTTTAAGGTTAAATAGTCTGGGGTTCATCTAAATAATAAATCTGATAAATTAATAATGTTATATTTTAGCGTCCTGTTGCACTGATTCATGTTCATGATTTATGCTAACCGTCTTACAATGCACACACTTTTTCACCTTACTCTTCTCTTTTACACTACATGTTCAGCACTAATGTGCCATCTTCAGGTGCGTCTCTATGCACGTCTAATTACTGCATTGCATGCCCTGATGTCTTCATACTAAAATGACGAAAATATATATTCGTCATGTATAATAATAAATTTTAAATATTAAAACTTTTCAGGATTCGTCATCCTTACGTCGTATCTCAATACGCGAATCACGCCAGTCCTCCTCTGTGGGAGCACTCTTCCTACATTCATGTGTGTATTGTGCTCTGTGTTGTGTCTATTTCCTGTGACTGCACGCACCAACCTGTATTCAAGGACAGAACAGACTAAACATGGCCCAATCCAAGATGATGATGATGAAGACGGAGGAAGCGATTTGGGAGAAAATGGTGTAGAGGGTAAAATCATATTAAAATTACTCTTAAATATGCTGGGTGTGTGTGGAATCAATTAGCTGCCATAAAATAGTGCAATTTAGATTACCAACTGAGCGACCGTCAACTTCTGTTCGAGAGCCATGCTCCGTGTAGTTACGTGCTCTTGACCTTACTTCATCATCAGATGACGTGCTCGGACCTTCCCAGACCAGCCTACACCTAGCTTCCATAAGGCAACCGAGGCTACCTGTGGCTGCCGCTGCTAGCAGACATCCAATCCACGAGGCCCAAGGTCGATCCATTACTGTGTGGCAAGAAGGGAGCGGACACTATCATCGTCATCACCATCACAAACAGCAAAGAAGAGGAGTGCGGAGGAAAGCAGGACACGCTAGGACTTGGTCCCGCGGTACCACGTCCGTTTACCCCTCCTACCAGTCCATTCCTATACTACACATCGTAATATTCCTTTTTGCCTTGGTCTGGTCTGCATCAAGTCACGACTCCCAGAGCAGTGGTTATTATGTAGATAGATGGAGGCAGATTTCTATGGGGTTCTACATTGTCTTTGGGCCACGTGCTGAAGGATTTCGTTAGCAGGCAACTTGCAACTTGCAACTTGTTACTGTGTTCCATAGCCTATCTGTAACGCCTTGAACTTGTAATGTAATGTTTCTTAAACATAACGTTACTTCCATAAGATAAATACTGTAACAGATATACAACGCTTTAAACCAAGAATTTATTAAGTATATTTTAAACCCATATTAACATTTAACGGTATACCGACTGGCTATGGGATGGACGGCCAAAGGGCCGGAGTCCGTATCCCAGTAGGGGCAATATTTTTCTCTTCTCCACGTCGTCCAGACCGGTTCTGGGGCCCACCCTGCCTCTTATCCAATTACTACCAGGGGCTCTTTCCCCGGGAGTAAAGCGGCCGGGCGTGGAGCTGACTGCTACTCATTTCCAAATAGTGCCGAGGTCAAGAATACGTGGATCTATACATCCGCTCCCCCATACGTCTTCATACCGTAACACTTAATTAGTTAAGCACAGGGAAATCTTTACCTTTTTTACGTTTTCCATAAATTACTGAAACGGACTCATGAAAAAGCTGTATTTTGTGTTTTGCGGCTCATTTGAAGGATCCCTATTTTTGGAGCTGTAATTTTCACATTCACTGAATACCGCCCTATCACGAATAAACTCCTGAATGCCAAATGTGAATAAATCTATCCTGCCGCTGAGGGGCTAGCGAGAAGCACATTCATCTGTCCATTCATACATACATACACATGTCATAAACACATACAGACGGCGTAATTAAACAACTTATTGTATTCAGAGGCTCAAACCGTGTAAATGCGTCAGAATCTCGAAAGAAATATTTTCCACCATAACAATGCTTTCTCATATGTACTACGTACACGAGAAGGTCAAAAAATGGGGTTAAAATTAATAAAAATAAAAAAGAAACTAAGATCAATTTATATTGTTTTTAGAAGAGCTGACAGAGAAACAAGACGGGCTAGAATTTTAAATAAAATTTTTAGAGAAGAAATTAGAATCCAAAATGTATTAGCAGAGTTAGAACAGAAACGATTTCAATAGTTTGGCCACATGAAAAGACTAGGACAGAACAAGAGGGCACCAAAGAGAGAATTTTATTTTAAAGGAAAAAGACCTATGGGACAGCCCGTAATAAGATGCTTTAGCCAGGTATGTCATATTAGTGGGCATCAAGAAGAGAGAAATTATTTGGAAATATATCGAAGAACATAGAAACTAATGGAGATTTATTGTCCGTCGACCCGCACGGAACAGAAACTATGTTGGACAAGCAACATTACGTTATTCAAATAAACTTTCTGCGCTTCACTTCTTACAAACAAAAACAAAGTCAGTGGCTTTACTCCGCAAGCGAACTATACCGACCGAGCGACCGCCGCTTGCCGGCCAAGTTAGTGCCAACTTTAGAGGATAGAGGATGTCGCGTGGTCAGCGTAGCGAATCCCCAGGGCAGGCAAAACAAAAACTCATATATATATATATACATGTGAAGATCCTGTAACAGGTAACAAAACGCATTGTTCCGTCAGTTTTTACCTGAAGGCCCATCGGTGGTAACTTTGTGAACACACAGACCGCGGGGAGAAGAACAGCCCATCCCACAAACCAAATGTGCTAAGAACTAGATACCGTCACAGGCCTACAGCTGTATGTCTGCAGCTGTATAGGGAACTGAAGACAAAACTACAAACATATTCAGTATTTAAAAAGATTCGAAGCTCTCATAACGGTGGTTATAACGCGTTTTATCTTCTGGGTTACGGCGCCAGGTAGTCCGTTGAAAGTCAACCGACTTATCGGAGGAACATTTCGCCTCCATTTTCAGGGTCGAAGAATAAGCTAATCAAGAAACCAGCATTGCACAGGTAGCAAGTGTTGCCAGCCGTTGCCGAGTTGCCTTTCAACGTATTACTAGGTGTCATATCTCAGAACACAAAACTCATATTCGGTATTTAAATTCCTCAAAGGGCCGTGCCATAACTCAGGCGGTTAGTCACTGGCTTCCCAAAGCGGCGGCCCGGGTTCGAGCCCGGGTATGGTCAAGTGGGATTTGTGGTGGACAAAGTGGCACTGACAAAGGTTTCCTCTCCAAGTACTTCGGTCCCTTGGTGGCACAACAAATATCCAGGCTTGAAGCATGTTTGGTGTTACCGTAGCCACAGTTTCCCTTAGGTGGGCTTTCAGGTGTTGAAGGTAGATGGGTATAACACACGCAGTCACATGAGTAAGACACAACACAAAGCACAACACACATGAAAGCAGGAAGAATACTCCGACAGAAGAAGATAGGTGTGACTCGCGTACTGAGATACGACATAAGGATGACAAATCCTGAACATTTTTAACATTTTTAATATTTAAAATTTAGCAATATATATGACGAATATATATTTTAGTTATTTAAGTATAAAGACAACAGGGCATGCAATGCAGTAGTTCGACGTACATCGAAAAGCACCTGAAGATGGCACTTTAGTGCCGAAACATGTAGTGCAAGAGAGAAGAGTAAGGTGAATAAATGTATGCACTGTAAGACGGTCAGAATAAATCATGGACCTTAACCTGGTAGACAATGTTCTTCACATAACCCCACAACACAAGGCCAAGCGATTTGTCCACCTCTGCCAATTCATATCCTAGCCATCTCTCTGTCCAGATGATTCCTAACATGGTGGCAGAAATGTGGCGGCGTATGTGCGTAAGCCGGGCACGAAAAAACTTTAAGAGTTTTGTTTTCCGATGACATAAACCGGATACGTGTATGACAATTAGTTTCCGAGATATAATTTTTTTTTATACCTTTCGTCCGGACACTCTATATTTTAGTTGAGTGTGAATTGTTTAAACGCACGTTTTACTTACTGAAGATGTGAGTTACTTGTTAACAGACTTCACGATTTTCTACAGCATAATTCCAAACCCAGGCTCCTATACAACGGGTACCGAGGTCTCCCCACTCGGGGGTAAAGCGGCCGGAGCGTAAAGCTGGCCACTAACATCCATCAGGTGTCCAAGTCGAGAATGTTAGAGCTATACCTCCACTTCCCACGCGTCTTTATGGCGTGGTGCTTAAATAATTAAGCACAGGGATGACTTTATCTCGACCTTTATAGCACGTGGTATATATAGTAACTATTGGGCTTTAAATGGTTTAGAGAGTCCTACGTGTTATCATGCGCGTCAGTTCAGCCCAGTGGTGGATTCTAATTTTGCTCTCAAAAATGTTTCACCAACGCTGGAGTCTGAACCTGTATCTTTCGCTCTCATCGAGTGTTTTATCGCCTTGTCATGTTATGTCGTGCCGTGTCGTGTCATGTCATGTCACGTCACGTCATGTCATTTCATGTCACATCATGAAACATCCTTAATTTCCACTGACTTCATCTCTCGTCAGCCCGAAGATATTCTTATGCATGCTTTATACAAGACAGTGAAACTGTAAGTAAACGTTATAATTTCTCTTATCATGTCTCAGAACGTCTATTTATTTAGCCGCGTTAATGTGAGACAAAATCCAATTAAAATTACTTCTAGTACAAGAACGTGGAAATAATTTACTTTCATTTATGAATTTCAAAGAATCTGTAGGAATTACTACCGGTACGATGCGTTTCGTGGAACACAATTTGTAAATCACTTTCCCGCAAATGATCCCTGAGCATATATGCAGGTCCGCGTTTTAACGACGGAGATATTCATGTCGATAACAAAGCAAACTCAGACTCCTGTCTATATAAAAGTTTCCGTAACTAATTAATTAATTTAAAAATCACATTATACAACAGTGGCAATAAAGTGAATATATATGTTTTTCAACTGAAGTGTCTTACCTCAAGTTGAGTTCAAGTAGGTGATAAGATTTCGCTATACATGGTCCAGCCGAAACTCAGAGAGAACACCCGAGGGACTGTTACTTAACCACAATATCAGTGTCAAAGGCACACAGCAACAACCAATGGAACTTACCTGCAATGAGAAATACAGAGCATTAGAACGAAAATATCACAGTTTAGGAGATACACAGACAAATAACTAGCAAAAGAACCTGAAGGTCTAACACAGAAAAAACAACTTCCACTAATGGACTCAATCATGATCCAGTTCAGTCCAATTCATGTCACATAAACACAACTAAGCCACAGCATAAACCTTCTGTTTATCTGGTTAAGTTAGTATCACTAGAAGGTTTAACACCATTAACACCAAAGTCCACTAACAGCCATGATCATAGATTAGTTTCATCCACATCTCATGTTTACAACCTGTTTCCCTCAGATTCATCATAATCAGAGCTTATACTCCTATTTCTTTCTTAGTATTCTAAGACGTTTCCTCATCTATGTTGTGTATGCATATCTTGTCTCCTCCATCGTACTACAAGTACAGTCAGTCCTCAAAAGGTAAAGTCGTACCTGAGCTTAATTTATTAAGCATCACGCCATAAAGACATATGGGGGCGGGGGTTAAGGTACAGGTCCACCATTCTTGACCTCGACACTGTATGGAGGTGAGCGGTCAGTTTCATGGCCTGGCCACTTTAACCCCACGGAAGAAGCCACAGGTACCCATTGGATAGGAGGATGGGTTGTTCTTAGCCGGTCTGAACGCCGAGGAGAAGAGCAAAATCTCTTTTCCCTGCTGGGAATTGAACCCCGGTGGTCCAGCCCGTAACTACATCGACTTCAATAACCAATCGTAGCCTCCTTAAATTCATTACCCCACCACCACAAAATGACCTTCACGAACCATAAGGTTCCTGGTTATGTATTATCGAAATTGTCCTTACACTTCATTCCTGTTATATCAAACTGTTTAACTATAATCCCTTTTTAATACCATCCAAAATGTCCGTCTCGGTTTTCCAACAGTTTCGCCATATAAACTCTTAAGAATAATTTTGGCTGTCGTATGTTCTAGACATTCGAACGATTCGGCGTGTACAACAGTCGCAATATCCACACCAAATGCTGAATTTTACATGCTAAACATAGGCTGCAACAACTTATGGACAAAAACATTAATTCCGTTGGCCTATTCTTTCGTTCAATCTGTCTATGGAGTGAATGTGGGCCCGGAACTTGAACAAGGCACTGAATGCGGAGAGTGGGAAACCAAGCTCAAATAAGCAGTCGATTAAAGCAAAGGAGTAGAGTAATTACAAATGTCATTTTTCACAATTAACCCCCTCCTGCCTTCATAAAGGTAATAAACACAAACATATACATGTACATTTATCTTGTTAGTCACTGCTTTACTGGCTGCCTAATTGTCTCTAATGCCTACGACATAACAGTTAAGTTACGTCAAAGAGGATGAAATGTATTTAACACGTTCTACACCTTTCATTCGCGATGTTTGCTGAATGAATTAAAATACATCCTTATAGAGCTTCATAACTTGTATTCTTCTCCAAGTATAATTAGAATGATCAAGTCAAGGAGGATGAGGTGGTCAGGGCATGTAGTACGAATGAGGGAGAAAAGGAATACATATAAGATATTGGTGGGAAAACCAGAAGGAAAGAGACCATTGGGAAGACCAAGGTGTAGGTGGGTGGACAATACTAAATTGGATCTTCGAGAGAAAGGATGGGATGGTATGCATTTGATTGAACTGGCTCAGGATAGGGACCAGAGGAGGGGTCTTGTGAACATGATAATGAGCCTTCGGATTCCATAAATGCTGAGACATTCTTAAGTAGCTGCAGATTTGGCTTCTCTTGAAGAAGGGCTCAGCTCCATAAGTAAGTAAGTAATAAGGCAGAAGAGCAGTAGTCAGAAAATCAGTAATGCAAGAATACACATACTTATATGTGAAGTGCATTAGTGTCATTGGGACAGAGGTTGACCGTTAAGTGTGACAAATGACATTCAGAATCTCGCAATCGCAACTTCGTTGTCGCAGCTGTGTGGTCTACCAGACAGATTCTGCGGTATCCAGCTTGCCCCGGTGGAACCAGCTACAGAACCTACCAGCAGGTTTCCAATCGCCACCCATTATTATTATTATTACTATTGGTGGGGGGTGGGTTTCCCCATGCAACGCAACTAATAGTCTATTGTACGTCCCCCTTTGATATTCTACCAGTCGCCATACCCTGCTGGTAGTGGTGCGTGCTATCAGCCCTCGGTACCTCGATACTTCCCCCATCTACCAGAGGCATTGGAAACTACTTGGGCGGGAAACTTGCCTAATTTTGCTCAGAGGTCTCCTACAGACATGAGGATCTTTTACGTGCGGTAAATCTACGACACGGGATCCACGGCTTAAAGTCCCTCCCGGAGGACTTGTTCCCTGAATTTTTCCTCCCTTAAAAATTCCACGACCTCCGCCGGGTTTGAATCCGCGTACCTTGAGTCATGAGGTGGGAACGTTACCCCTACACTATGGAGGCCGCTAATCGTCACCCATACTACCAATTCAGAATGTCTTGTCCACTGCAGCCTGATCGTGAATGAAGAAAAATGGATGTTGGACAAGCAGGTTTATGAAGAGTTTTTAACACTATGTCTAAGGCGCCCCTACTCTTACGACATTTCTTTAGGCATCTAAGATGGAATTCCAAGCATCAGAATAGAACAACAGATGTGTTGTATATGACAGAATGTGTCTCTAGGATTTTATGTTCAGCAACCCAAATGTATCCACCATAAAGGAGTGGAGAAAAAGGAAATATACACCTCACCATTACAAAGTGAACATTTCAATTTCAAACAACTCTTTTATGTGGTTTCTCTTCACTACCCGATACAAAGTGGAGTAGCAGAAACTTGAGAGGGTTGCTGTGCCTCAAGGGGCTGAAATATCTCTTGGGAATCGTCACCTCCATACGAAAAGGAATTTCTTCAAAACCAGAATATCTACAGGGTACTGTTGCTAACTGAACCACGAGGGAACACACTTTCTCGATTTCGAGGTTGTGCAGATATCGAATGAAAGATTAATTCGGAAGGACTGACTTCAGGTTGTATAACGACACCGTTTCAGTTACACAGATAATACAGCGTTGTCTGAACCGCGAAGATGTTCATGGACGGTGAACTATCCTGTCATTCGGCTGGATGTACTGAGATAAAATACGACATGCATCTCATTCTATTTCACTTAACATTAAAATATTTGGCAAGAGTAGGCCTATAAATTACGACGCTTTTAATTATGCAAATTTTCTTCAGCTTCCAGCTTCTCCCTCGCTCCTTCCCTCTCTCCATCCTGCTACCAAATGATCTCTTCAGAACTAGGTTTATGTGCGTACGTTACGCCGTTCTCACGCCATAGTAGCCTTCACGTACTTACACAGGTGGCAGGTCAGTGTTCGAAACTGCGCCATCTCAGGGATAAAACAAAAAAAAACTTCGTGGTTTTAGTCCGCAAGAGAACTATACCGACCGAGCGACCGCCGCTTGTCGGCGAAGTTAGTGCAAACTTCAGAGAATAGAGGGTGTTGAGTGGTCAGCGCAACGGATCCCCACGGTCGTTATCTCGGTTTATCCTCACGAGGCTAACTGAACCCCGTTCCAGACCCACTATTTCTTATAAAACTTGTAGCGCAGGGAATCGAATCCGGACCTCCGGATCTGCAGCCAGGAACTCTGACCACTGGACCACAGAGGCTGTCACTGAGGGATAACAACATAACTTAATTCAACGCTTATAGAATAAAGGAAGGGGTAGGATAAAGCATGACTGGGATAAAATAAAGGAATAAATACGGGTGAAGGACAAAGATACGAAACAAAGATGATTCCCGTTGAATTTCAACTGACTTTCCCACCAGTATACTAATAAGAAAAGTCAACATTAAATTATGAGCATATAATGAAATACTAAAAGTAGGCATATATTATGTAAGGTAAATAAGTAATTATATTTTAAATTCATAAATCGCATTTTATGTTATTTTTATTGGCTGGGGAGCTTTACGTTTTTATTCACATTAAGGAATCCCCGAACTAAAAAGAAGTTTGTAATCTTCTGAAGCTGGGGAGTAGGCAGACATTAACTGTCATGCGCACTACACTTTTCACAAGGGGTCCCATCGAATAACGTGGAGTAGTTACGCGATGAGGGAGGCGCATGTGTAATGTCGCAAACGTAAAGTTGTCCCTTTTCTTATCTACTTAAGCATTACGCCATGAAGGTGTATGGGGGAGTGGATGTATGGATCCACATTTTGACCTCGGCACTAGCGGGAGGTGAGTGGTCAGCTTGACGTCCCGGCCGCTTTACCCGCAGGGAAAGAGTCCCAGTTGCCTATTGGGTAGGAGGTTGAAGAAGAGAAAATTCTTGACCCCACAGGGATTCGAACGCCGATCTGTCGGTCGTCCAGCCCGTAGCCAGTCGCTATACCGACTGCGCTATCCCGGCTCCTCTGTATAATATCATAACACAATATATACGCCTTCATTCATTCATTCAAATGTTCGAAAAATGCCTGCAAGGTTACCGCGAAAATCTTTCAAATATATATTTACCTGAAAAAGTTAAATAGTTCCGTTCAGTGTGATTCGTTATGATTTTCTTATTTCAATTATTCATGCCCTTACATGTTTCGGTTTTCAGAGACCATCGTCAGAGGGACAGCTTTTACATCAATACAGTTAGAAGCCATTATTACAGTACATGTTCTAAACGTCAAAATATATACATACAATATAAATAATATACAATTGGCTGTAAATCCCTCTGAAGATGGTCTCTGAAGACCGAAACATGTAAGGGCATGAATAATTGAAATAAGAAAATCATAACGAGTCACAATGAACGGAACTATTTAACTTTTTCATAATATTAGTGTGACGGAGCAGAATGAAACAAATCAAATATATTTACCTCCTCATCGTCCACGATTCTTATCACATTCCAATATGTGGATGAAAACTGTCAAGTATCCTAAGAGGTAGTCAACACACCCTCACGGAATTTCTATAAAATGCAACAAATATTCCTGGAGAATAAATAAAAGTTATGTGACGGTTCGGACGGGCGAAAAGGCAAATGAAAATACAACACATACATAGTACAGTAGGAAGGGAAACCATCTGTCATCCCTAAAGCATAAGAAAGCCTATGCAACCGCACATTTTTAACACACCCTCGTAAGCTATCCTAAATCAACAGAACGCAGGAAATATGTCTGCCTCCTGCAAATAGTGCGGCGTTCTTTGCGTGTTTGTACTGTTCGTTGCGCGTAGATACTAGGACGTAACCTCGCATAAACTCAGGTTCAAACCCTAAAAGAAAGAGGCCTTCGGCTGGGGTAGTGTAACTCTCTTCACCACCGCGTCTAAATCAGTTCTGGTAGGTGCCCAACCCCCCATCTGACAGTTCACGGGGACTCTCTTACCTTCAGGCAAAGCGGCGGGAAGTGACGCTATCCACTCTCTTGAATCTAGTGCCGACATTAACAATGGGTTGAGCCTGACCTCTACAATCTACAGAAACCACAATTCGGTGGTCTCAGGGGACTTTACGTTTATTGTTGTCACGTAACCTTGTAACGCGACAAGAAATTAATGGGTTCCGGATTAGACAAAGCCGTTTATTGGATAAGTAGTTTACAACTACACCAGAAATAACGTCTTCCTGGCGTCGCCATCTGGCTACTCTGTCGTCTTCTGGTTGTTAACTGAGTTGGTTTCTTCTGCTCTCAGCTCTGCTCCGTTCGCCTCTGATCTTTTCTCTGCTCTGTTCTCCTCTGTTCTGTCTTGTCTGAGTCTGAATCTCATTTTACGACCGACGGTCAGTCGGCCAGTCTGTCTTGGCATAAAGCACCCATCTGGGGCTTGCGACCAGATCTTTATTACTGTTTATGGTCTTTTTTTTTTGTGGGCGTCCTCTCTGACGAAAGGACGGGTGTGTATTTTGTATATGCTGCTGGTCCTTGCAGCGCAGTCTTTCTCGGGCCCGAGTCCCTTGGTACTCGTGACCATATATTACTATCTCAAATTTATCTGTCTTGTTCGCTTCTGTTCTGGTCTGTTATAACCGACAGTCGGACGGTCTAGAAGACACCTTGTTCAAGCGTCCCGTTTCGCGTGTTCCATGCACCGGTAGCTAGTGTATTCGTTGCCGCGGGAACTGCAATAGTTCTGGTTTTCATTTCCGTGGTAACTGTATATTATGTAAGCATTGTCTCGGAAACGTTCATGAACATTTGCCTAGCAACATGGGTAATTCATTGTCTGGCTCCACTATTCCGGGTTTCAGGCAGTGTTTACCGAGCGTTGCTCAGCAATGGTCTGTTCCATCTTGTTGTCCCGGCCACGTGCTTTATGAAGCCGTTGTCTAGCAATGGACGCCCTCTCTTACTCAGATATTTCGGCTTTTAGGCGGCACGCCACATTATCTATAGATGTAGGCTACATCTGACAGCGACACTGGCTGGAGGTTCTGAGAAGGTCCCGTAGCATGACAAATTTTGCCTAGGTGCAGCCAGTTCAGTCCTTGTTTAGTAACCAATGGCAATGATCTTAGGGTAAGTGACAAGGTAACTAGTGATGTAAATTGCATTAAGAAGTGACTTGAAACCAGTAAGAGGGTTTGAGATTCAACTCCTGAATGCTGATCCCCTTCGCGGAAAACTTTCGAAGTATAAGAGGACAAAAGCGGTTGCAGGAGGCAGAATTAAATGGGTATTCAAGAAATATAAAGTGCGGAACATCTAGTTTTAGAGACAGCCCAAAGAATTTAAATGTATAAAAACAAAGCCGAGCCCGCTGACCATTGACAATCCCCTCCCTGAAGGAAAAGAGTCAACGTCAGCTGCTCTCGTGAACTATCCATAATCATCAGCAACATTCCAGCTGGAGATGTCTGATAGCTTCATGTCCGCTGTTAATATCACTCAACGAGTCACCAATTTGCCGTGAACCCAACTACAGTAGTTAACATACCGAGGTTCAGACATGGCTACCCTCCCCTCCATCAGAATCCTTACGTGGTCCAGGGTAGTCAGCTCATACAGAAGATCTGGATAGCTCAGTCAATACAGTAACTAAGCTACAGACTAGATGACCGAGTGTTCGATTCCCTCAGGGTTGCAGATTATTGTTTTCGCTACCATCCCCAGGTCAAGGCTGAAACCCACCTAGGACCCTATCCAACCGGTACCGGAGGGTCTTATCTTGGGGTTAAAGCGGCCGGAGAGTGACGATAATCACTAATTTCCATCTAGTGCCGAAGGAAAAGGAAGACTCGAGCTATACCTGCAGAGGAAGGCCAAGGCTCATAGAGGGCTGTAATGCCTTTATGCTACTCTGTCAATTCGGTGACGGACACAGATGTCGGGGCTCGATCCATATCTGAGGTGCCTGAACCTGGTTCTTTCTACAGTACGTGCAAGGGTGATTAATCGGGGGATAGGACCTGAAACTGACTTCGTGTCTCAATTAAGTTCCACGTTTGAGAACAGGTGGAGCGTCACCTTTACATCCCATATAGACCTTACACTTCTCAACTTGGTGTTTATGTTTTCACGTTAAGTGAAGAGAGGCCTTAAGACCTTCCTATATTGGGGATGAAGGGGTATATAATAATGATAAATACAATATTTCTTCGACTTTCAGACTGTGCATCAGTATCCCCTTACTACACTGTTGCTAATTAGCTTTCTGGTAGCAGAGGTACAAAACCGTTGATACAAAAGCACATCACTACATTCGATCCTGGGCCAGTTCCATCCAACTCTCATTTCACAGCCACTTTTTATGACATATATCTACATGTTATCCTACGACCGTCTTCGCGATCTTCCAACTGGAGAGTTTCCCAGGTTTCTCTGTGCAGAGTCCTCCACTATCAGAGCTACACGTCTAGTCCATCATAATCGCCTTACTTCTCTACTCTTAACAACGGCAGATGACCTATGTGAATGTTGAAGTTTTTCACATAACATCTCATATTAATAATTTATGCCTAATTAATCATTTTGGAACATAAATATTTTCCAGACCGCCGTATTATGCAATGTTCAATAGAATCATTAAAAAACCAGGTAAAAGGGTGCAGAGGACTGGCAGAACAGCCCGCTATGTGGGCTGGTGTTGCAAAGCTAAATTGTTGTGGGCATGGTCGAACGGTCAGAAAGACCGACTTCGGCTTAGAATGTGGAAAAAAATAAGACCTTCGAAAATATTTAGTCACGTCCGAGGCCACAGACATGATTAAAAATATGAAAAGTCATCAGTTTAGTTTCTCGTGGGTGGTACAGAGAAAGCAAGCAAACAAACAAATACACACAAAAACTCACCTCTTGGCGAAAACGCAAGCTTTGCAGGTCCATACTGCCCGTGTCTATTATTTTCGTAACTTGAAATGACGAAATCTATCTTTGTCCAAAATAGATTCGTTATGTTTGTCTTGAGTATAACAGTCAGAGTGCCGGTCACGGTAGCCGAGCTTGGAAACCGAGATCGTGGGTTCGAATCCCACTCAGGGCATGGATGTTTAGTTCGTGTGTGTGTGCATTTTCCTGTGTTTGTGTACAGGTAGAGGCCTTGCGACGAGCTGATCACCCGCCCAAGGAGTCCTACCGAATGTGTAAGATCTAGAAAAACCGAAGTGAACGGAGAAGTTCATGGAGGTAGGCCTAGGCCCACATAATACAGGATGGCCCAAAAGTCAGTTAACTGTTTAGTAAAGGTGCAATAAAACACGTTACAAATTCGTTTCATAATTCCTGAATTTATGAAAACTGTTCGAAATGAGATCCTCCACGTCCGATGCACAACTCACAACGCTGTGATACCGTTCTACGAACTAAATGACAGGTTATCTGGCTTATGGGCCAAACTGTATTATGAGTATTTTTATGTAGCCTACTTCGTTATGTGTTAAAAGTATATTCGGCCAGTGCGTTTAACTGAACGCTAATTACTATTTTTTTCTGGCCTACAGGATTTATTTCGCGAAAATTTTCGAACTCCTACCTCTTCGAAGTCACATCAGTTCCCCAAGCAAAAATATTCCCCCATCCCTAATACCCACATGTAAATGCTGTGTTCGCAAACATTCCTGTTTTTTACGTAACGGGAGCCTAAAAAGAGAACCTGGAACTCACACGATAGATACATGAGGGCTGATCAAATGAAACCCGTTCGGGAACGTTACAGATGGGCCCCGCGGACACTGAGACAAGTGCCCCACTGACTTATCGGCCTTGGATCCGTGGCGTAAAGAATTCCTGTGCTGCTAGTTGAACAATGTTGTCGTTTCGACCCAAATCTGCGGCCCTTCAAATTTTTCGAGGGGATGAACAAAAATCAACATGCGAACGAGCTACATTTGAACAACCCAAAAGGAAACATATATATATTTGTTACTGCAAGATCTTTAAACGCCCAGTCAGCCAAAAGAAGGGACTATTTTCTTCCTTCTCGCTCCCACTTTGGAGCATAGGGCTGATTTCATAGTTTCATTATCATTTTAAAGACGGTAGGACACCTTTTATGGGTGATCAGCTCGTCGCAAGGCCTCTACCTGAACAAAGGATAAAAGCCTACACATACCAAACATCCATGCCTTGTGTGGGATTCGAATCCACGATCTTGGCTTCCGAGCAAGCGAAAACAGTGCATCGCTTGACTACCGTGATCGGCAGAAGGGAGTATAAGAAACACAAATTATTTTAAAGTAAATGGTGGCTTATACGTGTACGTTTATTTGTTTTTGATATTTTCTTTGCATAACCGATATAACGTAAGGGCAAAACAAACCACAAGACCTTTCGTCCTCAGCTTTCCAATATTGGTTGCATTCTGTTTTTCCTTCGCCAAGGTAAGTTATAATCACATTTTTGAAATGATTAAATTGATTTCAATAGCTGACAGTGGTATCATTAACAATGTAATACACAGACCATATTTACCGTAGTACTAGCCACTTTCAGATCGATACAAGCCGCTCGTAGCGCACAAAGTTAATTATTACCTCCGTGGTCCTGCAGTGCCAGAGTATTAATTGATACAGTACTCATCTGAGAGATTATAAACATGATGCATCAACATAAAATGGTAACATATAAAGTTATCACCAAAGACAAAACTTTTAAACTAAAGTGTGTTATCAACTTGGTTTAAACATTCGCATCGTAACTAAAGAAGTAAACGAATCATAAGTGACCATCTCAAAATATAAATACGTTGAAGAAGAGTTTCTGTTGACAATATCTTATGCAATAGGTATACAAGGTAGGGCACGGGGATGTCCAGTCAACAAGATGGAAATTGCAACGATCCTGCGGTCCTCCAGTGACTCTCAAAGAGTTTAAACAGTATCCCTAACTTGAAGACAAGGGCATCAAGAATTATCTGTCTTTTAAATGATGTCGTTCCAAAGTTAAGTAATAAAAACAAAACTGCCTAGCTCAAGCTTGCTGTAGTTTTGTGACACTATCTCCACCCTTTCGTACATATGTCATCTCTCAAGATATTCTTTCTAAGAGCCACTCTTAAGAACCTAAGTAATTAAACCACATTTAACAAGTACGCAAGAACACTCAGTTTTCCTGGGTACGCAACGGTAGCGTAGTTGGTTGAGACACCATGCTACAAACCGGAAGGTAGCGGGTTCCAATTCCGATAAGGTCACTGGATTTTTCAGTTGACCTAATCCTTCCAGTCGCACTATGGTCCTGGGGTCGACTCAGCCTGTAACAGACATGCGTGCCAAGAATCTTCCTGGGGGTAAAGGGCGGACGGCGCTAAGGTTAACCTCACCTCCATCTATGAGCCGATTGTCTAGATAATGTCGGAGCCTCGACGTCTCACAACCCTATGGGCTTCCACGGCCTGTTACAGGGATACCTTTACCTTACCTTACTCAGCAACATATGGATACTGCTTACCGCTAAGAATACAAGCCTAAGTTAAATTGACAGAGTAGAAAAAGAATATACACGGAGAAATCAAGAGATGATGGAAGAAAAGACCTAAACAAATGAATGAAGGAAACTTAAGAAAATGGAACGAAGAATAAATGGACGAAAGAATGTAGGAATATATGAACTGACAGAAATTATGGCGTAACACATTCAGGGATTATTACTGCAGGACATTTTGCGCAATGCTGCTTACGGTATGCCACTGTACACCCCTTATCTACGAGACGTATTGTATATCTAGTTGAGATGGAAGAGGTGGAAGTCCGGACGTAGAGAAGTAACGTGAGTAGTCGATTTAGATGCAGCTCATGTACACCTCGTTAAGAAACAACCGGTACATCCCTTCCTCCTCCCACGCCATCACTTCATGACAGCGCCGTTGGCAGCAGAACACGCACCACTGAATTTCTGCTCCCACGAGCCCACACTACACAAAGCTTGTCGAGCGTCACTCCTGCTTCTTCTTTCGGAGGTCTCGAATTCGAATCTCGGTCGGCAGGCAACCGATCATCACGTGGTTCCTCGTGACTTCCTTCACTTTATCTAGCAAATTATGTGCCTAGTACCTAAAACTGAACACGAACACTTCTAGACCCACGTTTTTCCTACTTCGCCATTCACAATCATCCTATAATTCTACCTACTTACCACAAGCATTTGAGCAAAACTCGCTAAACAGACCAGCAATCAATATGACACCGAGTTTAATTACGTATGCAAGAGTAGCTGCTCAGTTGCACAGAGGAAATAGGCGAATTTAATTACATAATGGGAAGTTTCGCAATTTATTATTGTCAGGGCGATCGTCACAAAAAATGAATGGAATGAGCATGTAACGTTCATTGAAAACATAAGAAATGTACAGGTCTACAATGTATAGCTGTGTTTCGGTCATAAATATTGGCTCTTTCATTATAAATCAGCGTTCTTTTCACTAAATTTTGTCCGACATGATGCGAGGCCAGGAATAACTGCAAATTAACAATTAAGTTACATAGATCAATGACTTGGTCTTGTATATTGTACAATTTCCCTAAGTACAGAGTCCCACTGCGATAAATTTGCAAGATATAAGCAGAATGTTTCACATCGTCACCATTTATGTATCTATTAAAATACATGAATCTCAACAGACTAACCTTAACGTGGTTGGTCAGGTCATCAGGTACTGCCTCCAAACGGATAGTTAAATATAGATTTCGCGAGGTCGGCACGTCTCAAATCTATAATAAAGCCTAATCAATTCTTCGAAGATCTATTATTAAACAAAATTTCAAGATTCTACATTCTGTGGTAAAAAAAAAAACTAAACGCCGTGGTTTTAGTCCGCAAGTGAACTATACCGACCTAGCGGCCGTCACTTGTCGGCGGAGTTAGTGCCAATTTTAGCGGATAGAGGGTGTGGTGTGGTCAGCGCAACGAATCCCCACGGCTGTTAATTTCGGTTTTCTATACCGTATCAGCTATTTCCGTGAAATACCTCCTGAATTATCATCAAGAGGCTGAGTGGACCCTGTTCCAGACCCACTATTTCTCGGAAAATCTCGTAGCACGGGGAATCGAACCCGTGACCTCTGGATATGAAGCCAGGAATTCTTACCACTAGACCACAGAGGCGGTCCTACATTCTGTGTGTAGTTTAAATAGTGTAATTCCAACCTCAGAAGTTCGAACTGCCGACGAGTTGGTTATTACTGATGAAAGGAAACTGAAAAGTACAAAGGTCGGGTAGCCAGAAGTGACATAAATGTTACGTTAAGTTTCGTGAAAATGTGCACATTCGTTAAGAAATTAATAAGCAGGACAAATATGCCGACTGAAAAGAGGATGCGATAAGGAAGCTAGACTAGGAAATAAGTGAGGAGTTCAGAGACGAGCCAAACAAGCTTATTTTCTTACTGCTTAGATTTGTATAGTGTTTTCACTGGAATCGGCTTCTAATGCGCCCAATAGTCACACGTACTGCGACTCGGAAGGAAGTAAAGGAGGCTGGAGGAAGCATGGAAACATGGAACATACAGTGATGCCAAGTTCAGCAGTGCGGAACGCTGGTTTTTACTAAATGCGAATTGTTTTGTTAAATAAATTTGCTAAGAGTAACACTGGATTAAGCCGGCATATATGATGAAAGACACTGCGGTCATACATATCTGTTACAATTTTAACAGTGTGAAAACATTATTCTTTAAGTATATATCGTCTCTACACTGCATTTTTTCATACAACCTAAAATTATCGCAATGTCGCCACGTTTGTAACTGCTGATTTAAAACAATATTGCATACAAAGTGTGTAGATCTATTTATGCTCTATCTCCACACTAAATTTCACACGATTACTCCAGTGGTTCGCTAGTTACTGCAATTAAAAAGAAACCTGAAGACGATTCTCATATAGTGACAAGTAATTAATTGAAGAATGCAGTCTTCTGGAATGTGGCACCGTTTAGATATTGTGTTAACCGCCGTTTCGGAGGAACATGGCTGCAGCCACCTGCTCAAGCTGGTTCCTCGCTAGCGGATTTCTTGTACCTTGAAGATGGAGGCGATACGTTCCTCCGAAAAGTCGGTTAACACAATATGTATACGGTACCACATCCCACAAGACGGCATTCTTCATAGTCACCGCCGTGAAAAACTCAAATCTTACAAGTCTTTACTTTACTTTCTGAAAAAAAAAACTATCAACAAAAGTAGCATATTCTTCGAAGATCTGCTACCACGCATCATTTCAGGACTCTGACTTTGGGTGACACTAGTGCCGCTTCCGTCTCACAAATCCATGCGTCCGCCATGTTGTTATAACATAAACGTACGGTGCTGGTACTAGCCTCTAATGGTACAATATTGATGCCAGGTTTCGTGAAAATCGGCCACCTGGCTCAAAAGTTAAAATATGTCACACGCAGCACAGCCATAAGCCTGCTTTTATGCCAAAGGATGGAAAACCAAGCTAAAAACAATTTCCATTACGTGAAATTTAAGGTTCTCACAGAGGTCACTATGAAGGATATTATCGTCCTAGATTATAATACAGTGTAGTCTAGCAAAATCTTACAAACGTTTCGATGTAACATACTGATTCCAGCTTCGGATAAGTCTCTGACGTTGAAAGTGGTACGTTCTTCCGAAACGTGGGTCAATACTACCAGACTACACATCGTCCCACCCTAGAAGACAATATCCTTCTCTTTTCGTTACTTCCTTAGGGAAATGTATCGGGCCTCGGGGGCTCAGTCGGTCATTGGGTCCTTGTATACGGTCCTCGCAAGCTTATAAATATTCTGCTGGATCTCACGTTGCCACAGCGGTGGTTAAAAAAAGATCCATCTCCTGGGAAATGAACGCCGTGTAGTCCAGTAAAAATTAACTCCTGTTTCGGGGGAACATAACGCCTTCATCTTCAGGGTTGAACAGTAAGCCAAGCAAGAAACCAGCATTAAGCAGGCAGCAGGCAATGCTGTTTGCTTCATGCTGGTTTCTTACTTGGCTCAATGGTCGATCATGAAGATGTTCCCCCGAAACATGGGACTGACTTTCGCCGGACCACACGGCTTTATATCTCAGAAGATGGAACTGGGATCACAAAAATAATAAAATTTAGGACAGGGGCATCTGAGGAGGAGTTATCTGTGCAATTCTCATGCGATTGCTTGGGATGACGACATCGCCTCAGATGCCACGTGGGGACAGGCGCAGAGATAAGAGAATGTTGACACTGTTTATCGCGTTCAGATGCTTCCAAGCGCTGTACTTTTCTGAAGTGTAAGAGAAAGCAGAGCAGAGAATCCGGTAGGGGAAAACAATGATTCCTCAGGACTAGAAATGTTCGTGTCCATGCGAAAAGTTTTCGGGAGAATTTCTGTTCGTATCAGTCGAGTACTGGTTTGTGCAATGTATTTCCGTGAGGCTATCATCTGGGGAAATCCAACGTATTGCTCGAAAATCATTAGAACAATGATATGCCTAAAACAGAGACTCTCCTGTAAAGAACTGTTTAAGAAACGTAACCTACTTCCTTTAGCCTTAGAATTCTTACTCTGTCATTTGTTGTGGGAATTGAAAAGTTTAAAATAAGTCCTGGTATACAGCATACAAACGCTAGACACAAATATGGCCTTCGCAAGAAGAATTTTCTTCCAGTTATATTCTCACCAGTTATCAGAATTTAGTCCAACGTACAGGAAGAGTGGCTACGCCATAGCTCAAGCGGTTAGTCGCTGGCTTCCCACCGCGGCGGCCCGGATTCGATCCCAAGTCTGGTCAAGTGGGATTTGTGGTGGACAAAGTGGAGCTGGGGCAAATTTTCTCCGAGTACTTCGGTTTCCCTTGCCAATCTTAATTCCACCAATTGCTTCACAATCACCCTCACCTATCATCTGGGGCTGGTACAATAGGCCAGAAGTGGCCGCAGTACAAGGGACTTAGTCCCACCCCACTAGCAATAAAAAAAAAGGCCTACTCTAAAAATTAGGTTACCTACTGAAAAGAGACTCTACAACAGGAGACACGTCACACATTCATCCATGATTATGAGTAAGAATTCGCGTAAGACTTGACCCTTTAAAGGACAGCATAGGTTCCACGTTCTTTAAAACCTAAAACTCTAAACTTTGCCCGTTTTGTATTATTTACTTTCCGGTCTAGAAAATCTAGATTAACAGATGTGGGGTTCCGCTGCGCTGATCACGTGACACCCTCTATCCGCAAATTTGGCACTAACTTCGCCGACAAGCGACGGTCGCTCGGACGGTATAGTTCGCTTGCGGACTACAGGTCACGGAGTTTGTTTCTTTGTATATTTACTTATAGGTTCTAAGGTTCTCACAGCGGTGGTTATCGAGAATTCTATCTTCTGTGATTTAACGCCGTGTAGTCCGTTGAAAGTCAACCCGACGTTTCGAAGGAACATGTCTCCATCTACTGGGTCGAAGAATAAGGCAAGAAAGAAACTAGCGTGAATCACGTAGCAAGCAGACGTATATTTGCTTGTTTCATATGATCCTTAGAATAAATAGCAATTCCCCCCCACCCCGCAAAAATAATATTAACCGGTGCATCTTTCAAATAGAGATGTATTGTGTTTTCCATAAGGTAGGAACTGAATTCGTAAATCTTATTTAGTGCACGTTTAGTGAATCTCCCATATTCTTTCGTCTGCCGGACTGCTGGGTAGAAGTCAGTAGGCATCCGGCAGATTCTACGACTGGCCATCTGGACACAGGTTTTCCTCTGTCTTTCGGCAAATTCTGATACGGTTCCCAAGTTCCAAATAGCTACTGCGCGCTTCTCATGCAGCCCTCTCCACATCGTATTCACAAAAATTAAGCCTCACTGTTATCATAGCCACTAATATGCTTTCTTTTTTTTTTTTTAATTACACGGTCGACATTGATACAGACCTCAGAGGGTTAACGTGCAGCTCTGTGTTGAGCAACTGACCAGAATATATTACATCGCCACAATTATAAACATGGAGATTTGTTGTAAGATTATCAGCTCATCAGTTATCAGAGCGTAGTCCAAGCATAAGCTGTAGATAACATGGCCAAGGTCCGTCTGTGGTTTCCCACTGGTTTCAAAAGGCTTCTGTCTTACCCTCCATCTCGAATACTGAACTGTAACGGGTGATCAAAGTCAGTTTTTGTGGCCTTCCTTAGGGAGAGTGCAGTCGGTTTAACGACTCCCTATGGACTAGACGACCAAGTGGTGGGAGTTCAAGTCCCGGGGGGGGCAAAAGTTTTAATTTCTCCACCACGCCCAGATAAATTCTGAAATAAGCACCTAAAAGTAGCAGACTCCAACACTCTTATCGACTTATCAATCACAGTGATCCTGTTATTTGATGCCACAGGGCTGTATTTTCATCATCTGAAACAGCGTGTTTAAATAAGCCATGAATCACCCGGCTTGTGGTCCAACACGCAGACATTCAGTTTACTAACATTCCATAGAGCATCAGTGGTGATATAGATTGTGGCTTCTGGATTGTGATAGGGTTTGTACCCTCAAGAAACGGCAGCACGTTCCGTCGAAACGCTGGTAACCATCTACAAGGCTACACCGAGTTAAAAGCCAGAAGACCATAATCTACATTTTCACCACCTTGAAAACCTCAGACCCATATTTAATGATGATTTTTACTTCCTCATTTTCGTAGATTACGGAAGCAAACAGATCGCCTCCTAAATCCGAAAGAATGGTTTTCGGACTACTTTCGTATGTCTCTCTCTCTCTCTGTACGTGCGTATATGCATGTATGTATGTCCTCCGCCTCGCTACAGCCTGAACTTCCGGATGGGTTTTATTCATATTCAGTATTTGCGAGTTTATCCGGTAAATATGGACATCCTGGCTCTAAAAACAGGGGCACTTCAAATGAGTCCCAAAAAATAACAATACCATTCTACAGGGTGAATCGTATAGAACCGGCCCGATGAATTTGCTAATAATTCCGCAGGTGATGCATATAACCGCTCACAATTACGACATAATAATCCGTGGGCCGTGCTGAGTCGATTGGTGTGCTCATGATCCAGCAAGTGGCAGCCCTTATGCTGCAAGGTCAAGGACAATCCCTAAACGTGTCTGCAGTGCGCAGGCGACAGTCATGAAATACACTGTTGAACAGCGAGTGTTTTTAATGCCTACTTGAAAACGGCGAACATTTTCAACACCTGCTCTGATCACGGCACACAATCCAAGATAAGATATGTGTAAATTACTTTAATATCTGTATGGTATATTTTATATTACATCTCATTTCGTCGGGCCGGTTCTATATGAATCACCCTGTATTTTTCGAAAATGGCTCTAACGACTGTGCTTAAATTTCAACGGCTTATGAGGCTCATCACCCTAAATAAAAATGCAAAGGTGATATCTTCAAGAAAATGACGGTACACTCACTAGGAGCCCAAACGCGAGATGTCGATTACGTTGAAAACGACATTACAGATCAGATGGATTTAAATGTTTTTCAGTATTCAGTGACCAACAACATTCTACTCAGTAATAACCGATTTCGCTTAAAAGATAACGTAGTCAAGGTCAGTAGTATACTCGCATGAGAACGTGCATACAATATCTTTGCTTCGATTTTATTCATTCTTTATTTCTATTTTCCTCCACTTCAATGAAAGAAAGAACAAAACAAACGAAAGAAGAACGACAGAAAGAATATAATGTGACTAACGCCAGAGGGAGGAACATTTTGGGAGCAGAATCGATATCCTGTTTCACAAAACACAGTCACACGTGTAAGCCCGGAAGCCTACAGTATCCACGATCTGTGTACTACAATGAAAGACGTATAATTTCTACGGCGCAAGAAGCCGTTACGTACTGAGGTAACATTTCTTCGCCGTGGCGGTTCAATTCACGGGGCTTCAGTACCGCACACTATGGATGGCTGGCGGACAACGAATCTGGAAAGTATTTGGAATGATGAGGTCGCAGCTATTAGTTCAGCATCTTCTTGGAGTGGCTGAGGAAAGCTGCGAAACAGGATAGCCGATGTCCCGACTAAGTCCCATTGAGCNTACGTTCCTCCGAAACGTCGGTTAACACCACTTATACACGGTGCCAAATCCCAGAAGACTGCTTTCTTCACGTATACCTTCCATTTTAAACGTTTCTTTTAGTTTCATGAATAACGAAATATACGAGATTTTCTTGTTCTGCGTATTCTGATATTTGTAGCGAGATATGATCGCAGCATTGGATATATTTCTCCAATAAATGAACATCAAGGCCGATAAGTTCTGTAAAATAACGAAGAACGCATTTGGAAAATACGTACCTCAATTCTGAGCGCATGTGCAGTTCCGATATTTAATCATCTCTCAAACAGGAGATAATTAGTACATATTATGAAACTTTCCATTGTGCAACTGTCTTCATTTATCTGTTTACTATTACCTATCAGGTGAAAATTTATGTTTCACAGGTCTGTCGAAATTTCTGTAAGCACATTCGTTACGTAAACCGGCGTATGATGACGCAACTAAAATATTCATATAAGAATATAACTAAGTCGATTGAAAGACGTCACATCAACATGAGAAAAGTGGTTCGTTAACGTTCAGCATTTCAATAGGCGCCCGAATGTTCATTATACCATCTCGTACTGTGAAAGCGTACTCTTGTTTACATACTTGTTTTTATCTACTCCTTTCGTTAGGCCTATAACGATATGAATGCTGACGTAAAGCAAAACACACGTATTTTTTTATTATTCTCAATGGGGTGAGACGGAGTCTACTAGGGACTGTGGTACAGTGACAACCTCAAGTTGAAAGCACTTCAGGTAACCACAGGCCTAAAGAATCCTACAGCTGATAGGCCCTGTATCATAAAATCTCAATAAACTGTGATATTTGAGGTTCTCACAGCGATGATTATGAAGATTAATATCTTCTGGGACTTGAGACCGTGTAGTTTGATAGCTTTCTGCCCCGAATATGGTGGCAGTAGTAAAAGTTATATGGACCAGTGGTGGAAAATAATATATGGAGGATAGGATACAATGAAGAGATAGACACATTACTGAAAGGAGGGCATATAGTAAGATTTATCAAACCACAGAGAATAAGATGGTTGGGACATGTCGAAAGAATGGAAGATAATGCAATACCAAAATAACGTGGGTATAATAGAAACTTTAAAGGATTTTATCTGGTTTTACCCTTGAAAAGAGAACTACAGGGTGTGATTTAACACGGACTAAGACAGTGTAGCAGTTTTAACATAATTTAATAAAATATTTGTAACATTTCAAGACACGTGAAGATGGTCGTTTGGGGACGAAAAATGTAGTGTCAAAGTTTATAATGTTAAACTAAAATTAAAATTAAGTAGTGAATAAAAAAGTCTTGCAATATTTACGGACGATTAATAATGGACGTTGAGTTGATACAATTTGTATTTATGGGTTATAATTCATTACAGGTTCTCGATATTGAATACAAGGAAGAAATCAATTAATTCAATGAATGCTTAATATTATCAACGCCTAAATTTAAAACTGATTCAGTACGGTTCTCCCTAAGAGTGTACACGTATTTCCCTATGTAGACTATGTACTTTGCCGGTAACGGTTACTGAAATTTATTAGTAAATGACAAATACAATGGAAAGATTTTCCTACACTCACCAGGCAATATTTTCTGGTATCTCGGTCTGTGATTCGAGATGATTAAATGTTTCATATAAACATGCCATTCGTAAAAGGGGAAGCAATAAATATTCAGAATTATTAACTTGTCATTTTATTTGAGCCAGCGGGGGTTAGCGAGGCTTATGGCAGGCCGAAAGGCTGTCACCTGGGCCGTTGATAGAATTCCGCTTCTGAGCGATCATACTTCAATTCTCGGAAATGTTTTTACAGCTCTTTTGAAAAGTTTTGCGTCAGCTTTATATAACATTCTTATAGTCGATTATTTCAACAAATTATTTATTGAAATCGATAGCCTGCATCATTTTCAGGTAATTAAAATGTCCTTTCGGATATAACACTCTTTACTCTGGTTTTCAGTGACTTGGTTCTAACCTGTTACGACTTTATGGGTCGTTCTGTATACTTATCCTATTTCTTTATATCTTTCTGGATCGTAATAAAATGAAAGCTCTGGACTGAGGTCACCACGTTACACTGTGTTCACCTGTTCATTTATTCGCCATAGGGTATATACATCCACTTTTGACATTCTTTCGTATAGCTTCTTTCCAAACTTGCCTCATTCAGTACATCGCTTGAGACGCATTAAGATTTAATTTAATTTTACTATCAATCACACAGCCTCCCTAAACATGCCTGGAGTTATGAGGGAAGAAGAAGATAAACTGGTTGATGTAGTTAGTTAGTTATTGGAGAGGGTGCGTTTACCCCATGCACTTAGACCAGTATTGGTCCATTGTGCTTCCCTCTATGATATTCTACCAGTCTCTATACCCTACCGATATTGGTGCGTACCATCAGTCCCGACCGAGCCAGCGAGTTCGACCTCTACTGGCTTGGCGGTATCTATAATGCTTCCCCCATCTATCAGAGGCGTTAGAGACTACTGTTGGGCGGGAAATGTCCTTGAATTTGGCTCAGTGACCTCCTTTGGAGATATGAGGTTCTTTTACGTGCCGTAAAGCTACGACACGGGACCCACGGCTTAAAGTCCCTCCCGGAGGACTTGTTCCCTGAATTTTTCCGCCCTTAAAATTCGACGACCTCCGCCGGGTTTGAACCCGCGTACAACGAGTCATGAGGTGCGAACGATACCTCTAGACTACGGAGGCCGCTAACTGGCTGATGTAAGAAGAGATGTGTTGACTGGATAAACCGAAAAGGTACAGGCTGAACTACTGTCTGTTCTGTCAAGGTACTGAATAAATAAGTATATAAGGACCTGCATTTTGAACTGATGCACCAGGATTTTTTGGCTCCTCTGTACAGTGGTATCTACTTTGTAGTAGGGTAGCCTACAATACATCTCATATGCATGCTTTAACTATGGATGATTCGCACGGCAGGCAGGCAGTCAGCAGTAATTATATCTGGTTTCTGATGTGTGTGAAGTGGCTCACAGGCATGTACAAGTTGACGAAACATTCATCTGACAATTTTGCTATCCCCGTCAGATCGACCACTTTTGAAATGAAGATATTATGTCTGCAATCTTCGATCGCGTACCGCCGCAGAGGACAAGGGTGTCTGCATTTCAATCGCTGCCATAACGCATAATTTAGAGGTTGGGCTATTGATCCAGCATTCGGCTCCAGCCTTCGAGAGAACATACCACAAAATGCAGTCTATAATAGTCTTTCAGAGATAATCAGCTATGCTGGTTAGTCAGTCAGTCACTCTAAGTCTTTACGTCAGTTACCCAGCCAATGAGCAAGTCCCCCAGTCAGTACTGCAGTTAATTAGGCTTACTCTGCTGGCCAGGAACACTCTGTTCTATACTTGGGCTACTTCGGTAAGCATTTCACGTGCTGCTTATCGCAAGTGTGGACGATGGAATTACGTCAAAGAAACTATTTATACGAGACGTGTCTCAGTGTTAAGTAGGGACGTCTCTTGAAGAGGAGGGTACGCACCGGACTGCGCAGTTTCCAAATGGGTTGTCTGCACCTTGATATTCGTAATTCGAATTCAAGTGCATGTACATTTCCTAAAGCCCCAAATTTGTCAGTATGATTCCGTTGGATTACTATGGTTGCTGTCGTTACCATCTGGTTGCTACCGATACAGTGGTTAACATGACTACCGTACTTCTGCAGTTGCGCTAGTGTTCCTCCCACCTCACAAATTCGTGCACTTGTTACGTTAATATTATCTAACGTATGAAATTAAAAAAAAAAGTATGAATATGGGATGGACTCCAATGGCATAACGTTCATACCAAATTTCGTAAAAATCCGCCCAGTGGTTCTCATGTTGACACAGAAGGCCAAATAGAGGGTAATAAGAAATGATCGTCCCCATATCAGTTAATGTCTTGTTCAGTGTGCAATGAAAGCACAGCAAGGGCTACTGACAATGCAACTTTTCTCTCAAGAATGTTTTCGATTTGGGGGGGCGGGGGGGGGCTAATATCAATCATACGCATCACATCCCATAACTCTTGAGCAGTAAATATACATTTGCCTTTATGTCTATTAATCATAGAAGAACTATAACAAATACATGGTATGGATTCTAGACCTAGGCACTATATACAGAGCTGAGTGGTATTTCCCTCCAGCTAAAGACTCCGATACCCAACAGAAAGAAATTTGGGGTCTGCTGTACAGACAATCCCATAAACTGTCGTGATTCTTCCAGACAGAAGTTAGTAATGAAAAATGCACACAAACCTACGTTCCATGGGCTGAATTGGAAACCGCGTCAATGGAAGCACAGGACTCACAACAGTTATTTTTCTTTTCCATTATTCCTCGAAAGTAATGAATGAAAGACGAAAACAAAGAAAAATAAATAATATGCAGACATATAGAAAACAGAGAGAAAGAGCACACACGTTTTATCTGCCCATGTTAGGACCCCCACAGCGGAACTAACTCTTCTGATTCTGAAGCTCACCTAATTAATATTTAAAAGTTATATTCCTATGTCACAGAAAACATCGCGTCTCCGCTACGAAGACTAATCGGTTAACAATGAGTACGGATATTTCTTTCTCCTTGGCACTACAGCCCCAGTGGGCCTAGGCCTACCTCCATGAACCTCTCCGTTCTCTTCGGTTTTTCTAGATCTTACACATTCGGTAGGACTCCTTGGGCGGGTGATCAGCTCGTCGCAAGGCCTCTACCTGTACACAAACTAAAGATCCATACCTTGACTGGGATTCGAACCCACGATCCCGGTTTCCAAGCGAGCGAAGACAGTGCATGCCTTAGACCGCTTGGCTACCGTGACCGGCATGATTACGGATATAATCACTGTTTATTCTGGGATTTATACCAAACATATTGTCACGTATGAGGGATTAGCGTGACTAATAATAACGGGATCTAGATCCGATGATTGAGTTTCCTGAACACTTCTTCCCAATTACAGTCAATTATAGCGCTATCACTAATCTTCATAATTCACTGGGACATGCTCCATTCTCGTCCTTGCACTCTCGCTGCTCTGTAGCGCCGCTTGTCTTCAAGATAACTCCTCGGCACGGACCATGCACAGAAAATACATTGAGATCCATATCCTAGCAATCCTCTATTGTTACAGAGATGTGTTCGCGTTGCTGTTGCATAGAAACGGAAAGCATTTTATTGCTACCTGTGTATTTCTTGCCGCGAGAATATGTCTTAACAATGATCATATCTGCTTCTGCTATTATTCTGCCATGAGAATGTGTTTAACAATGGTCATATTTGCTTCTGCTATTATTCTGCCGCGAGAATGTGTTTTAACAATGATCATATCTGCTTCTGCTATTATTCTGCCATGAGAATGTGTTTTAACAATGGTCATATTTGCTTCTGTTATTATTCTGCCGCTAGAATGTGTTTTAACAATGATCATATTTCCTTCTGCTATTATTCTGCCGCGAGAATTTGTTTTAACAATGACCATATTTGCTTATGCTATTATTCTGCCAAGAGAATGTGTTTTAACAATTATCATATTTTCTTCGGCTATTATTCTGCCGCGAGAATTTGTTTTAACAATGACCATATTTGCTTCTGCTATTATTCTGCCGCGAGAATGTGTTTAAACAATGATCATATTTCCTTCTGTTATTATTCTGTTTTTTTAGAGACTTCACCTAACGGTTGCCTAGGAACGGCCCATGTCACAATATAAATGCTATGGGTGGGCAGAATGCAAAGATTTTGAATGTTAAAGTGGGAGGTACGTAATACGGGTTAAGGCGTTGGGCAGAGCGACTGGTGATGACCGAGAACCGTCTGTACGCTAATTAATGAAGCTGCATAATTCTCGTACAAGAGTGTAGTGAGAGATCAGAGGATTACGTATGCCATTTGCTGAGGGCTGTGGCTTAGGTCAATCTTGTCTAACAACATGACATTCGCATTAAGGTACTGAGAAAAATCACAAAAATTAACTCGGTTGCTTAGCATCGTTACTATTTCAGCAAAACCTACCGTTTTCTGCGGTGGTAAAAATTGCGTAAATCATCTAGGCGGGATTCAAACCCGGAGAAGCAAGTATTACGATTTGATATCTTTCCCTGTTGAGACAAAAAAGAGATTCTAAATTTCAAAATTACCTATGCCAGAAAATAGTTGGCAGTCACTCGTGATGGCGTCAATAAACGGAGACGACCAGCAGCAGATCTGACACCGAACCACTAGAGGCTTGAGGCGCCGATTGCAGACAGTTCCGATCTATAGATACATCAGGCTATGCCAATTAGCATCGTGCCTTGAAATGAACGATACGGTTTGATAAGTTAATGTCTTTCTGATGGTTTCCGACAGGAACAAGCATTCAGAAGTCTGCTATAATTGAAATCACAGACCGAAGTATTGCACTGTTTCTCTCTCTCTCTTTTTATTTTTATTTTTGTGGTCTTGCATCCTTCTTTGGTCTTCTTCTTTACAAATAGCAGATTCAAATTTAATGCTCACAAAGCCAACATATATATATATATATACATACAAAGTGTCATTATAAATGACTGGGTCACGCGGTAGCGTAGTTAATTGAGACATTATGCTACAAGTGGAAGGTCGCGGGTTCGATTCTTGATGTCATTGGATTTTTCAATTGATCTAATCCTTCCAGCCGCACTATGGCCCTGGGATCGACTCAGCCTCTAACATAAATGAGTATCAGGAATCTTCCTGGGGGTAAAGGGAGGCCGGCGAGTAAGACTGACAACCTCACCGCCATCTGTGAGCCGATTGTTTAGAAAATGTGGGAATCTTGACGTTTCACAACTCCATGGGCCTTCATGGCCTGTTAACAGGGATAGATTTATTTTTTCATTATACATAATTTGGGTGATAAGAAATTAGTATATTTTCGAAGCTGTTATAGAAACAAACATGAAACAACTTAAAAATAGTATGAGAGCTCATGGAGTTTATGCAGACATGTTCGATATGCTCTCCATTAGATACTCTGCAAATGTCAACGAGATATTCGAATTTCTCCCACGTGCCCGAGCAACTGTGACTCATCGGCGTTGGCAATGGCCTACGAAATTCGTTCTGGAAGGGCCGGTAGCATCAGAGGTTGGTACACCCAGTCTTTAACATATCCTCATAGGTAGAAGTCGCATGAAGGAATGGCTCTCGCTCATCCAGTTCAAGCCTACTGCACTAAGGAAATTTCTTTTGACAGCTATCAGAGCTGCTGACATATTACAATCAATGTTGCCAACGAAAACTCGATCAGTTTCCTTGATGTTTATCAAGTTTTTCGTGTTTGTGTGCGTAACCGTTTCGAAAATATACCAATGTCTTACGACCGAAATGATTTATAACAGGCCTGTATATGTGTAATAAAATTCTTATCAACTTTATAATTTATAGGTCCCGCACAGAATTATAATTATGAACATGTATACAGTATAGTGGATAAACTCTGTATGACAAAGAAATATGACCACAGACAGAGCTGTCCTACCGTCATGGTTGACGCCTCTTAACGCAGAAAAAAAAAAATCTATAAATATCAAAACAGGCTCAAAATCTGGCCATGAGCCACTCTCGGAACTAAGACGGAACGACAAGCAGATTGGTCAGTCGTTAGGTGATTTGGAATGGCAAATACTTGTACACAGTTATTAAGCATTGTTTCAAATGAAAGTCATGTGAAAATTGCGATCTTCTGAAATGTGACGTCATGTAACTTGGTAAAGATGTATGAACGTTTAAGAGGAATATCATGCTTCCATCTTCAAAGCAAAAGAGTAGCAGGTTCTTCGGGAATCAGCATTCTTCTAATAGTGTATACGATCAACGTTGTTTGTTAATTCCTTTCAACAGGTCTCAGCTGCTTCTACTCTTCCACGACATCCACACTGAAGAACATTGCAATGCACAAAGCGGTTCAAAGCCTTAAGTCGATCTTAAATATTAATTATCGGCCAATGCATTACTTTACACTTGAAGTGTACAGTGATTTGGAAAACCCGTAACTGGTTTCAAATATCTCTTCTTCTACCTTGAGGAATTAGGCTCCTAGGACTGTGTCCACTGAGAATTAATTACCCAGGAACAATAAATTAATTCTCAAATTTCAATCTTATAGACAGTTGGGAGGCCCCCATGGCCGCGTGGCCAACCCGTCTCACGGCCGCTACCTATAAAGGATAAAACAAATACAGAATAAACGCACACAAACATCCATGCATCGAGTGGATTCCAACCCACGACCCCAGTGTTTGAGTGGGCGAAGATATTTCATCCCTTAGACTGTGCTGCCACTGTGATCGGCTCAAATATCAAGTAAAATTTCAAAAATGAAGCACAATACGCAACAATTATTATTATTGGAGGGGGTGGATTTCCACATGCACCGTGACTAATAGTCTATTGTACGTCCCCCTTTGATATTCTACCAGTCGCCATACCCTACCGGTACTGGTGCGTACTATCAGCCCCGTTCAGCCAACGAGGTCGGCCCTCGGTACCTCGATACTTCCCCCATCTACCAGAGGCATTGGAAACTACTTGGGCGGGAAACTTGCCTAACTTTGCTCAGAGGATACGCAACAATTAGTCACATTATTATTTCCGCAAATTCCTTATTTGGGGAAGACCAAGGCGTAGGTAGCTGACAATATTAAAATGGATCTTAAGAGAGATAGGACGGTATGGATTGGATTGATCTGGCCAAGGATAGGGACCAGTGAAAGTCTCTTGTGAACACGGTGATGAACCTTCGGGTTCCATAAAATGCTGGGAAATTCTTGAGTAGCTTCAGAATTGGCTTCTCCTCAAGAAGGACCCAGCTCCATAAGTAAGTAAATTATCCAGTCATCTTTCACACCCACTGGTGATACAGAAGTCGGTTCCCGCGTTAGTCCTCGCTGCAGCTCACAGATGGCAGCCAAAAATGTTCAAGAAAAAAAGAAGAGGTCAGGATCGCCCTTCTGCTTCGCTCTCTCAGCTAATGACGCCACATCGGTGGGATGATTTCCTTCACACAATCAATCACCACTGACTCAACAATAAAAAACTAATATTCTCGTGATAGGAACATAATGTGTTCAGAGTACACCAAAGCTACTTCATTCCATGTGGTCCATTCGTTGTGCATGGCTAAGCCTTATCATCTTAGCGTATTCTACGCTATGTAGGGTGCTGGAAAATCGCTCCTACGGACTCCATGGCGGGACTCCTCGATGGATATAACGAAGACGAAAAAAAAAGAAAGGAGAAAAACCCTGACGACATTTCGACCTGCGCATACTTTTCATGGGAAATCCGATTGGCGCTGAATGTAATGCGGCAAAACAATACAAAGTAAAAAGTAAAGCTATCCCTGTAACAGACCGTGGAGGCCCATACGGTTGTGAGACGTCGAGGCTCCCAGATTTTCTAGGCAATTGACTCACAGATGGCGGTAAGGCTGTCAGCTGGCCGCCCTTTACCCCCCAGGAAGAGTCCAGGTACTCTGTTAGAGGCTGAGTCGACCCCAGGGACATAGTGCGGCTGGAAATATTAGGCAAATTAGAAAACCCAGTGACCTCATCGAGAATCGCACCCGCGACATCCCGGCTTGTAGCATAGTGCCTCAACTAACTATGCTACAGCGTGGCCGCTGGCAAAACAGTACCCCCACGCATATTCCTGATTACAGGGAACACGTATCGTGTCGAAACAAGAATTCATCTTTAATCGCGTTTTCCGCGAAAATCTAGAGTCAATCGAAGTGTCTTCAAGAGGCATACTCAATGTCCATCCAAGACTCGCGTGGGGAAATCAACGGATGCGAATTTCTGGACACCCTGCACACCTACAACTTGTGTAATTGACAAAGTGGCCTTCGACGAACCAAGAAATAAGGTTCATGCCTACGGTTATGAACACAGACAATAAAGCTAGAAGGATACTGACTAATCATACTAACTCGTACGTGACAACAATTCATGACAATAATAAGCAATACAAATCAAATCACTTCTCTTGCCACGCACCGCTTCTCAAAGGCTTTGAATGTAAGGGGGTAAAAGGATCCATCCTCTTCAGCCCTCTGTTACTTTTTAGAATTAACTTCATGAAGATCACAGTTGCCGCACGGTCTAAGGCAAGACATGTCTTCACCGGCACAAACACTGGGATCGTGGGTTCGAGTTCCAAAATCAAAGACATGGTGTCTGTCCGCGTTTGTTCCCTGTTCGTGTTGTCCTGTCTTCGGCCGCTCAAATACTGGGATCGTGGGTTCGATTCCACTCGAGGCATGGATGTCTCTCCGCGTTTGTTCCGTGTTCGTGTTGTCCTGTCTTCGGCCGCTCAAACACTGGGATCGTGGGTTCGATCCCACTCGAGGCACGGATGTCTGTCCGCGTTTGTTGTGTGTTCGTATATCATTTAGCTCTTCGGGGGATGGATAGGTGCATCGCAGGCACTAATGTGACAAAGGACAGCACAAACAGCGAGAAAGAAAAAAGCGGAGAGACATCCACGCCCTTAGTGTTCGAGCGGTCAAACATCCGATTGAAGCCGTGTCGCAATGGAAGCGAAACGGTCCCTGTCGTATCCGAAGAGAATCATGCCGACCGGTCGGTAAAGATCAAACCTTCATCTCTCAACAAGCGTCACAGAGCGCATCGGATCGCGGTTCAACTGACCAACTCCGGTGGAAAAAAAAAAAATGTTCCAGGATTATAGCTTTTCTTGGGGAGAGGGAACATTGTCCATCGTCCGGTATTCTGATAAACAAAACGTTTCGAACACTAGATATGTTTCCGTCTTCAGATGAGGGGATGGGAAGCTCCTACTCTTAGGGGTTAGTTAGAATGAGCTATTCTTAATTACTGGATCACCGAGTACGTGTCTCCCACCTCGTCATCTGAGGACGGAAAGAGATCCAGTTTCCGAAACGTTGTGTTTCCTACAATACCGGAAGGCAGACAAAGACTTAAAACCTAGTAATCCCGAATGTTATACATCATCGTCAGAACCCTTCGGACTTCACACACAAAAACTAGTTTGGTTTCCAGTAGATCAATCAGTCAGAACAAGGGATCAATACAGCATGTTGTACTGTTTCCTTGCGTAAGTGTGAAGGTTGCGTTTCTATGACGACTGAGACTGATAAATGTAAATTAAATTAGATACTGATTTCGACCGGCTATTGGACAACACTCAGGTCGGATATGATCCAGCCCGTTCCACGCAATATGACCACAGCCTTAGGGGGCCCATACACGTACGAGTCTGGCTCGCGAGTCCGACGCGGCTTGGGTTCCAATGAGCCAATCTCGTCCGTGTGTGGGTCGCCACGTTCATACGTGTGTGGTGAAATTAATCCGAGGCCGGCTCCTCGCCGAGCGGGACTCGTACGTGTATGGGACACCTAAGACCTCACGACCATTACGATCACCTGACCTCGTCAATAATGTCCTACACCGCTGACCGTGATGTACGCCGCTTACACATTGCAACAGCGGGTTCGGATCAAGAACTGGTATTTGTCAAGATATTTCTGTGTTATCTTAAGGTCTGATGATCCTACCACAACCCCTTGTATTAAGGAAAAGGAGGAAACGTGTTTCAAGACAGGTCACAGCTTCATTTCGGTTGTAGTGCCAAGAACTGCTCACTGGGAGTAAACTCACAAACGAAATGCTTAAATATTTACAAGAAAAGAGAACGGTACTTTAGTTACAGAACTTGGGAATTCTGTTTTTAAGCAAGGTGTGTAAAATAAAGCATTAACTCGTGTTAAATGGATCTGCGTCGTAAACAACTTTTCCTGTGTTCTTCAATTTTACAACTCTAGCACTTTCATTACTATCGTCAAAACACTTACTGCTAGTCACCTGACACAATATTTCTGCATTATCACCCCACCATGACTGTCATCACTATCATCATTAAACCAGGCCTGTTCGATTCCTCAGCGCTGTTATTGGAGCCCTATGGCACGTTAACATTTTAAGTGCAAATTGTTAAAAACGAACTTCATTAAAAGCTTATAATCTCAGCAACTAGAAAGGTTCTGGAAATACGGCTACATTTACACCATGACAGTGAGCGGCACCGCTATTCTCTGGAAATCTGGCCACTGTAATACCGATTCAAGTTTTCCTTCCTGCCATTTTGTGTTCATATTACGCTTATGAACATATTAAAAAAGTTGATTAAAAAAAAGGGACAGTTGCCCTTGTGCTTAACTAATTAAGCACAATGCCATGAAGACGTATGGAGGAGTTGGATGTATAGACCCACGTTTTCTTGACCTCGGCACTACTTGGAGGTGAGTGACCAGTTTCACGCCCAGGCCGCTTTACCCCCGGGGAGAAAGCCCCCGATACCCATTGGATAGGAGATTGGGTGGATCACAGAGCCGGTCTGCATGACATGGAGAAGTGAGAATTCTTAGCCCCACCGGGACTCGAATTCCGACTCCTTGGTAGTCCAACCCGTAGCCAGTCACTATACGCATTGAGCTATCCCGATATAACGGGATATAACGACTGAAAATATTAATCAGCCTTTTATACGGAGTGTCAAAGGAGGAAAAGTCAATATTCTGGGAGGTCATACTATCGGTCATTCTAAGCAAAAAATTGTATATGTACATGCGTCATATCCCGGTTTCCGATATAGTTATTTCACTGTACAGTTCCAAAATTGTTGATAAGAAAGAGACATTACGCACCGTTTCTAATACCGGTATTTAGTGTTCAAGTGACAAAGCTGGTACAGTTTACCTAGCTTCGAAAATTCCACCCTCAACAATAATACATTTTGCAACTCGTGTGAGGACAAGGCGTGTTGCTCATCTGAGTGCATCCAAACTATTGTACAGTGAAGTAGTTCTATCTCTGAAACCGTTCGGAATATGGCAAATGTACATATACACGTTTTTTTTCTTAGAATGACCGATGTTATGGCTTCTCAGAACATTGACCTCTCCTCCTGGGACACCCTGTAGAGCTCTATTACTACTATTCCATGGCCTGTAATCCGCAAGCGAATTATACCGACCGAGCGACCGCCGCTTGTCGGCGAAATTAGTGCCAACTTTTGAGGAAAGAGCCTGTCACGTGGTCAGCACAACGAATCCTCACGGCCGTTAATCTCTGTTTTCTAGACCGGATTCTGTATAGATGCATAAGGATTAATTTATATTAGTCGAGGTGTAATCTCACCTCTTCTGAATACCACCGTTCTGTAAGGTATTGATCTATATATACTCGAATTCGGTCTGCAACTCAAGCGGGTTACAAGGATGTCTTGACAGTAATTTATCACGTCTCCTTCAGCTCTCCAGACCAACGCCTGCTAAGCGCCTTCTAACAGCCTCGACGGTAATACTGTACGAGAAAATCCGCACTCGGTCACAACTGATGTCCATGCTTCCAGCTCATTCGACACTTTCCGGGCTATGATGACTTCAGCAGATGAGAAAGCGTCGTTAAAGATTCTACCACCGATTCCAGAAAGGGTCCAGACAGCTACTTAATAGGCTAAGGGATGGCTGACGGAGAAATCACGGCTCATCTTCTCTTCTCCACACGTCCAGACGGACCCTGGGACCCGCCAAGTCTCCTATCCAATATCGTGGTATGCATCATGCATATGTTATGGATAACAGAGTACAAAGTACTGGTAGATCAGCTTCATGGAAATATTTTTTCTAGGTTACGTGGGCACGGATGGGACCATAATACAGTAGAAGCAGTTTACTCATTGGACTATACGTGTAGTTTACATACGGGGAAATTTATTTCAAATCTTTAAATTTATTTCATATTGTCATGTATGAGGGGTTCCGTGACCAATAATAACGGGTTCTCGACCGGATGATTGGATTTATTGGCACTGCTATTACAAGTACAACCAATTATAACAGCTCACAATCGATGCCCGTCTCACACTCGCTCGATTCCTTGATGGACTACGAGTGTCTTCTCTTCCACTGTGACGTGACTTGGTTCTGATTTACGAATCGGTAATTTCTTCAGCTTCCGTTGTTCGCTGGTTAACATTCCGGGGCTGAACACTCGATTTCTTACGAATGAATTACGAGTAAATCATTGAAATCTGTTGAACTGAACTGAACTCTCGAGTGACGGCTACCTTGCGAATGTCAAAGTCAAAGTCACATTGTGACTGACGGTCGGCCAGTCAGTCAATCAGTCAGTTTTGGTGTCGAACCCAATCTGGAGCTTATTACCAGATATTTATTACTGTTTGACAGTTCTGGTCTTGTTACTGTGGGGCGCCCTCTTTGACGACAGGATGGGTCTGTCTTTTGTCAGAGTAATTTCCTGCAGTAGTAACTCATTTGTCATAATGTAAAGGATATTTACATTTTACATGTTAATAAATGTATATAAAATATATACAGGGCCTCTGTCAATCCAGGCTCAGTACAGCAGATTATGCACTATTTCTAGTAGCTTCCGCTACAACGGCAGTCTAGTCACTTGAACGGTCGTATGCTTGACCGCCGCGAATGAACTCTGAACTAACTCTTATAACTTCTGGGCGAACCGAATATAAGTCACTATGTCTTACAGTTCCTATGTTATTCTGTTTTATTCGTTGCAGCGGAAACGTGTGTTAGCGAGCCGTTGGCTAGCAATGGATTATTTCGGCGTTCAGGAGTCATATCACAATATTAATACTTTCAGTGAAAATGTATGAAATCGTACACGTTGAGGACTTATACGAGCAGACACAATTTCCTTCACGATTATAGATGCAGTACTAGATGCCCCTGCGATAAAGCATCACGCCACGCTTTACACCTGAGAAAAGAGATCCCTAGCTACCCACTGGATACGACGCCGAGTAGATCAAAGTGTCATTATGAACTTCTGGCGATTAAACAGGAGCTCGGGCACCTCAGTCATTACAGTAACTAGGCTACGGGTCGGACGATCAAAGAAGAGAGGTTCAGTTCCCAGCGAGAGCAGAGACTTTTCTCCTAGGCATCGCGCCAAGACCGGTCTTTCGTCTCCTATCCATTGGGTACCGTAGATGAAGCAGAGGGCATGTGAAGCTGGTCAGTCATCTCAATATAGTGTGGGAGGTTATATTTCCATTCTCTGGCGTCGTGCTTAAATGCAAGCAGAGAAGCAATTTTTAACTTTTGCCATTATCCTAATCACATCATGTTCTTAGACAGTCTGTCTTGTTGCTATCCTTTATCGAATTATACATTAGGCTGTTCAAGATAACATTAAACGAAATCTCATGCTTCCATATTTCTAAGTTGAAAATACATGGTAGCAAATATTTCATTTCGCTAATATTTTTGTCATGGTGAAAATACAGAAAAGAACATGAAGTTCTAGGGAAAACTGATACCCTACTTTCTTTTGATATGATATGGACAGAAAAAATGTATTTACTGAGCCGTTGCATAGCAACGATAGAAGAATACACAGACAGACCCACAGAACCCTCTTTGATAGGGCACGGATCGCAAAGAAAATGACGGGTCCAACACTTCTTCTACTGTTGCGTCTATTCGTTGTCGTGGCAAAGTGTTTACCGATCCGTTGCCTAGCAATGAAAGGAAGGATACACTTCGCCAAGCCTTTGCCTAGCAACGATAGGAGGGATACACACACAGACTAATGGGGGGGATTTATGAAGTACGCCGTTGAGATCATGATATATATATATATATACCAGGATCCATAAAGATTGATTCAAGCATCCAAAAGTTGTTGGGGGGAGGGGGAGGGAGATACAGGTACACAGACAAGATGGAGATAGCATAAGCCTATTTCAGGAAAGTAGGCTAAAGCGATGACACATATCAGGAAAACAAATAAAAATACGTCGTCTGAGTTGTGACGCCGTGTAGTTCCGACAGAAACCAACGTTTCGGAGGAATATTTCACCTCAATCGTCAGGGTCAGAGAGAAATACAAGCAAAAGAAACTAGGAACACGAAGGCGGAAAACAAGTTTGCATACTACTTGTTGGTTTGTCTGGCTTACTCTTAAACCCTGGAGATGGAATCAGTACATTCCTTCGAAAGAGCAGTGGACTTTACCACGCTACATGGCATTACATCTCACACGAGAGAACTTTTCATGGATACTGTAAACACTAACTGATCTATTGTCGTGAATGACAGTAAAAATATCAAGCCATTGCAGATATCACCGTCTTTACGCTTTTCTAAGGTCCCTTCAATATCAATATGGCGGCCGCACGAACTTGTGAAGTGAGACGAGCATCAGTACCACTCCATTTCGAAATATAAAATTCTGTGTAGTGATAAATAATTAAGTAGTTACTATAGGATTCTGACGATGGTGTATACCACATTGATATGTTGGGTTTTTGGACTTTATCCATCGTCCTGGTTTTTAAGATAACAAATAAAAACACGACGTTTCGGAAACTGGATCTGTTTCCGTCCTCAGGTGAAGGAAAACACCTATTCAGTTGGGTCCGTTAGAAAGAGCTAGCCTCAATCACTGGACAAACCGATGTCACAAAACATGAAGATTATAAAAACACCTGAGACCAGGCTAAGTCCATGAGAGTTAATAAGAAGAATATTCATAATAAATTGTAGCAAACACTTACAAGCGTGGAACCAGGATAGATAGATCTTTAGAAATTTATGCCACGAAACTAAACTCATAACCAGGTCCATGACCCCACGGCATGGAATAGAAAGAAGAACTAGTAACAAAAACTAATAGTGTCTAACTAGCGTCAACAGTGGAGTAAATCACGTCTATCTAATTTAGAACTTAATAGAAATAAATAAAAGCATATATCACGTCATACAGATATTCTATGTGAATTGGTGACTTCATTGCTGATAATGGGGATCCAAATGGGAGAAAAGTCCAAACTGGGTTGGCTAATTGGGTTGGCCGAGCATGCCATATGGGCCGCTTCCTTGTATTTCCTATACCTCATGTGGCTTTCAATATCCAAAATCTTAGCTTCATCCCAGCCTATCCTATGTCCCTCTTCATAGGCATGTTGGGCTAGTTTCGATTTTTCTAGAAGACCTTCTTTTAGGTTATGCCTATGTTCCCGGAGCCGCACGGCCAGAGGTCTGCCTGTTTCGCCAATGTAGCTTCTGCCACATTCACAGGGAATGTGAATTTGTTATGAATATTCTTCTTATTAGCTCTCATGGACTTAGCCTGATCTCAGGTTTTTATAATCTTCATGTTTTGTGACATCGGTTTGTCCAGTGATTGAGGCTAGCTCTTTCTAACGGACCCAACTGAATAGGTGTTTTCCTTCATCTGAGGACGGAAACAGATCCAGTTTCCGAAACGTCGTGTTTTTATTTGTTATCTTAAAAACCAGGACGATGGATAAGTCCAAAAACCCAACATATCAACGTGTCAATAAATAATTAAACATGGAAGAAGCGCGTTTCTGGCATACTTACAATTCAGGCTTAATAAACACTTGTAACTGAATACTTTGCGACTGGCTACGCGCTGGAAGGCCGAGGGGTCGAAGTTCGAGTCCCGTTAGGGGCAAGATTCTTCTCTTCACGTCGGCCAGACTGGATCTGGGGCCACCCAGCCTCCTATCCAATGGGTACCATTGGCTCGTTCCCATGGGGGTAAAGCGGCCGGGGTGTGAAGCTGACCATTCACCTCTAACTAGTGCCGCGGTCAAGAATACGTGGATCTATACATCCACTCCCCTATATGCCTTCATTGCGTAATGCTTAATTACTTAACGACGGGAACAACTTTACCTTTTACTAAATCTATGGAGTCTAGCCCTTGGTAGCTCTAAAATGCATTACTCCAACTGAAAGATGTTTTATTACCTGTTCCGTGGATGTCGATTTTGAATCCAAGAGTCATACGGCACTTCTAGTTTACAGGTTAATTACAACAGATAATTGCAATATACATCTGATACTCTGGGGATCCCAAGCAGTCTGTTCTGTGTCGGCGATACGTATGCTGCCCGCTCAGTTCACAAAGGAATCCCATCTGCTGAGCCGTAAGCGTCCGCAGTTTAAAGTAATGTGGTCTGAACAGATATGCAGAGACATAAATATCGTCAGCACAGCAACAAAATAAAAACAATGGAAAACCGTAGTTTTATGAGAACTGAAAATTACTTGGATTAATTAAAATTAGCGCCGGTCACGGTAGCCGAGCAGTCTAAGGCATGCACTGTCTTCGCTCGCTCGGAAGCCGGGATCGTGGGTTCGAATCCCACTCAGGGCATGGATGTTTGTGTGCGATTTTCTGTGTCTGTCTACAGGTAGAGGCCTTGCGACGAGCTGATCACTCGCCCAAGGAGTCCTACCGAATGTTTAAGATCGAAAAAAACCGAAGTGAGCGGAGCCCATGGAGGTAGGCCTAGGCCCACTGGGGCTGTAGTGCCAAGGAAAAAAGAAATTAAAATTAGCTTCTACGAACTCTATAGTAAGTTCCGTGAGCCGGGATAACTACGCAAGTCGCTACAGGGGAGGGCTTCACAGCCGGGTTTCGATTCCTGAAGCGGCAAGACATTTGTCCATAGTGCACAGCGTCCAGACCGGGTCCAAGGCCCAGCGAGCCTTCTATCCAAAAGGTAACGGGGCTCTATTCCCAAGCCTAAAGCGGCCGAGGCGTGAAGCTGACCACTCACCTCCATCTAGTGACGGAGTCAAGATTCTGGAGCTATAATCCATTCCTCCACATGTCGTCATGGCCTAATGCTTAATTAAGCACAGGGATAACTATATTTTTTATCTAAAGTTCCTGAAAGTAATCTTTTTCTGAAAAAATAATCCCTATTGGTCTCACAAAGAGGACTGCTCTTTCTACCCTCATTTTCAGTTTCGTTTCGGAATGTGACATTACGAAAGTCGACGACAGTAAGGAGGGGGTGGAACCGATTACAACACATCCAACTTCTCCTTTTATGCTCATGACGTAAATGTATTAGGTAGGAATATAGTATAATAAAGAATAACATAGAAACTTTATCAGAGACTAGTAAAAAAGTAAATTTGTCCCTGTGCTTAACTAATTAGGCACTAACCCATGAAGAAGCGGCCTCCTTAGTCTAGAGGTAACGTTCCCACCTCATGACTCGTGGTACGCGGGTTCAAACCCGGCGGAGGTCGTGGAATTTTTAAGGGCGGAAAAATTCAGGGAACAAGTCCTCCGGGAGGGACTTTAAGCCGTGGGTCCCGTGTCGTAGCTTTACGGCATGTAAAAGAACCTCATATCTCCAAAGGAGGTCACTGAGCCAAATTCAAGGACATTTCCCGCTCAAAAGTAGTCTCTAACGCCTCTGATAGATGGGGGAAGCATTATAGATCCCGCCAAGCCAGTAGAGGCCGAACTCGCTGGCTCGGTCGGGACTGATGGTACGCACCAATATCGGTAGGGTATAGAGACTGGTAGAATATCATAGAGGGAAGCACGATGGACCAATACTGGTCTAAGAGCATGGGGAAACCCACCCTCTCCAATAACTAACTAACTAACCAACCCATGAAAACATGTAGGGGAGTGGATGTATCAATCCACATTTTTTTTTATCTCGGCACTCGTTGGAGGTGAGTGGTCAGCTTCACGCCCTGGCCAAGGATCCTACATTGGTGCATCCTGTTGTAGTAGACTTATTTGGTAGGCTTTCTTACTAAACGCGGTGTGCTGAAGTCTCTTATGTTTGTCACTATTACTGTAAGAGTACAATCATAAATTAAAATACAATTCTACTTTCTTTTTCCTTGGCACTACAGCCCCAGTGGGCCTAGGCGTACCTCCATGAACTTCTCCGTTCACTTCGGTTTTTCTAGATCTTACACATGCGGTAGGACTCCTTGGGCGGGTGATCAGCTCGTCGCAAGGCTTCTACCTGTACACAAACACAGAAAAACCCACACACACAAATTAAACATCCATGCCCTGAGTGGGATTCGAACCCAAGATCTCTGTTTCCAAGCGAGCGAAGACAGTACAAGACTTAGACCGCTCGGCTACCGTGACCGGCACACAATTCTACTTACAGTAATAAAATAAAGCAGGATTAGTACATGTTTCGACTAGAAATCGGTATCTTTAAATTTTTAATATAACTACCCTACACTGAAACCAGCCTGTGAAGAACCAGAGATGGCATCCCAAGCTTAACACCGACGACATGGTAATATGTATGTAGCCTGGTCAGAGCTGTAACATGTCTCGGGGGGGGGGGGATGGCAGAAGAGATGGGATGACGATTAATAGGAAGAATCAGAAGAAACTCGGGGAAAAACCTATTCCATGCCACTTCGATCACCATGAACACGACATGAAGTCACCTGGGATTGCACCCGGACCTCCGATGTGAAAAGGCAGCGCTTACCAGCCTCAGATACAACACGGTCAGGATCTTTATAGCTCAGAATATTCGATACATGTTTGTTAACAATTTTATTGGGATATATAATTCTGAGACTCTGAAGACAGAATCACTAAAGGACTTCGAAACACTGGTACATACCCATCGAAGGTGTCATACCTCAGAGGGCCGTAATCTTAGGAGGTCTATACTGGTCTCAAGCGATTTGTACAAGGATAACGTCACTGATACCGCGTACTCTTGTCTCTCTCTCTCTCTCTCAAAATCGTTGTCGCTATCGTAACAGATCGCTTTTAATTTCGGATGATTTCAAAGATGAAATTACTCGTTGTGAATGTCCGAACTGGGCGCCCGCAACCACGATGGAACATCTTACAGAGGTAGCACGACTGCTGTTAAAATGTGACGATGCGACCCGTCCTGGAGCCCAACTCCGGGACCCACGAGAGCAGTTGACAATGTAAAGCACAGCGGCTGGGGGATTAACTTACTCGAAGGGTCTACACCCTTTTCAAATACTAGTACAGCGCCAAACTCATAAGCTCAAAGACCCAACCAGGGGGAAACTCGTTATTCATTAAGTACAGGCGTTCTTTAAGGAGCGGTTTAGAACCTAATGACGGCATTAATTTCAATACGCATTTAAGGATACAGCCAGGAGGGAGCTCATTATTTACTAACCACAGGCGTTCTTTACGGAGCGGTTTGGAAGATAATGACGATGCAAGTTTCACAGCATTTCTAATCCTATATCACCAAAGGAAACCTTGAAGTGAGTCTAAATGACCAACTATTTATCCGGTAGTAGAACTCAAAGGTTCAGTAACGTTGTTCCTGTGCTTAACTAATTAAACACCACACCATAAAGGCGAAGGGCGGAGTAGAAATATAGTTCCGCGATTTTATTTTTACCTCGGTTCTCGATAGAGGTGAGTGGTCTGCCTCGTGCCCCAGCCGTTTTACCACCGATGAACGTAAAAGGTTCAATTTCTTCCATCAACACAAAAGCCCGCCGTTACATAACATTCCATGTCAGGGTTTCCCAGTCTCTTAAGCTCCCACGATCCTTCGTTTTTTTCCAAAACATTCTTCTATCAAGCTACATGTCCAGCCCAAAATAACTACCTTTATTTCACTGTTTCAATGTCATAGGAAGAACCCCATCCCAAATTATATTGGTCCAGATATTTCTAGAATTCTGCTCGTCATGCATTCGTCTCTACGCAACATAAATAAATTTGACACATCCTGCAGAACTGTTCAAGGTCACATTAACTATAAAATAAACGCAATATTACTGTAATTGCGACAGGTAAAGCTAAATGCAGAATATGGACGTTATTTACGTGAAGTTTTTAACTGAAATTAAAGCAACGTTATACCGTATTTACGCATGTATAGGCCGCACATTTTTTGCCAGAAATTGAAGAGGAAAACTGGGGTGCGGCTTATATTCGAAATCACACTTCATTTAAAAAAAATATATTCATAATTAGTAATACAGGGTGTTCTACTCCTGAAATAATATTCCAAGAAAATTATTTTTTCTATAATTTGTCTGAAAATTGTGCTGCGGCCTATACATGCGTAAATACGGTATTTATATTATGGTTTCCAGAGCTTTTCCAGATTTCATTATGTATTCAAGGCTATTCGCCATTAATATGAGGAAAACATGTCAGAATTAGCACGTGGGCCGCAAGTTATACTCATTTACTTTTTATCAATAGTTTCCAATCTTCACTATTCCGATCCTAAACAGATCACTCTGAGGATAGCCAAATTCTGTTTCCTTTTGGAGTTTAGATTTTGTTAACTTTGCAAATGTCTCAATGTCATCCTCGTCTTGCGTCCCTACCTTGGGTACCATTAAGGGCAGGCACTCTCCTTCGTGAGGATGAACTGAATTAATCATACAGGAATATGCTCTCACACATACAGCTAAGTATGCAATTGCAAATGATTATTTTCATGCAACAATACGAATATCAACCTCAAAATGTTAATCTTCAAGGAATGTATCCTGCTATGTATTTATCAATGTATTGTCACGTGTAGGGGGGTACGCGTGAAAAAAATAACGGGTTCTAGTTCGGATGATTGGATTTATTAACACTTCTGTTATACGCTCTATTAATTACCATTAACACAGGGCTATCGCCGATTTACGCACTTTCTAGTTCACCGTTGCACACGCACTAGGATTCTTACTTTCCACTAGTCGTATCCTAGCAACGGATCTCAACACCGAAACTAGCACTTCAAATTATTATGGAGTCTTCTTGCTATTTCGTCTTCAATCACTCTGTAACCTCGGAACTAAAAATTCTTCTGGACTCACTCCTCCAGCTTACGGCTGAATCGTAACTGCCTCTGAACTACTTCTGATACTGTATTCTCTTCTCTTATAAGTACTCTGCACAGACCCCACGGAAAACACCGTCTATACTTCTGATGGTGTCACCGCTTACGCGGAACTCTGTTTACCGAACCGTTGCTTTGAAATTGGTTGCATAACCCCGGTGTTCCACCGCTTCTTGGCGCCGACGATATAGAAAACACAGCCTCGTCTATTGTTGCGTGTTGGTCGCTGTTTACAGAGCTGTTGTCTGGCAACGCGTTGATCAAATCGGTTACAGTATATATATACACACACTAATATATATATTTTTATACCTTTCCAACACAACAATCAATTAAAAACGAAACACAGCAGGATAACGTAAACAAGCTTAAGAGCGTAACACACCAACGACACCATATATAACATCAATACATCGCAAGAACAATTTAAGTAACTTAGAGAGGGATAGATATAAAAATATATACAAATCTCAGAATCAAGACAGCGGCATTTCTACTAGCCGTAACACAAAACACACTGGCAACTGGGCCCTACACGATATAAGCAGCATAACACTATACTCATCTTAAACATAATTTTATTTAACTAATTTAGAGAACATAGTCAAGTGTAAGTTATTTTTTATATATTTTAATATATTTTAAATACAGTTAAGCTCTAATTATTGAAACATAACTATAAATCTGTTCACACAAACTAATAAGAAATATTTTATATTATTAATAAATTTAAAGATTTGTAGATTGTATCGCCTGATGAAGGGTCCATGAGAGCCGAAACATGTTGCGACGTTACACTTCAATCTAAGAAATCGGTTGACACGATAGAGCGGAAGGGAGTTATTTCTATTGATTGTTGCGTTTGACCGCTATATATATATATAGTCAAGATGTTAACCTTCTGAACATTTCTTAGTAATAAAAATGAAAAAGAATCTTCTGATAACCTTTCGCGACCTCGCTAAATACTCATGGGCCGTTTTGCGCCAAGATCAAAGGTTGAGAATCGCCGCTGTGTGCTCTCATTTCCATTGTCACATAAATTTTCACATCAATATATCATCCATTAGTCCTTAGAAGCTTGAAGGCTCTCTTCTGTGCCTCTCATTTTGGCTTCTGAACCTGAGATTTGCTGCCCTATGGTCCTATACTTTTACTGCCAAATAATTTTCATATCAATGTATCACCCACTAGTCATTAAAAGCTTAACTTTCCAAAGAGTCTTCAGCATTAAAAATTGAAAATAATGTACCCCGTGACCGCAATTTAAGTCGCGTCCTAAAGTTGGGAACTATTCTTCCACAGTCTATTTCCATTGCCAAATATTTCCCTGGTACAGACAAAGGTCAAGGCTTCCTTGCTTATGAAACATCCACTAGAACTCCGTACTTGGTAAATACTGCATCAATGGTGTCTTGTTGTGTTTTCTTCACTAATGTGTACATGTACAACAGCAGTGTCCACGCCACTTCCCCTACACTGTACTTTGTGTTATTTAATGTGGCCTCAGTTATATAAAAATTACCCCTAACCTTCTTTAGTAATTCCTTTAAAAAGCGTTGGAGGTGAGGGGGCATGTGTCTGCCACACTGTAAAGCTATTTCATTAGTAGCATAAGTACGCAAGTCGTACCGTTTAGGGCCGTCGCGAGCCATGGATTCTCCACCACGCTGCTCTGCTATTGATTTTTGTATGAGCCCCAACCAGGCTATGTGGGGGGGGGCTGTGGGATGAGAGGGCGTTACACAGAGAGCAGAGAGGGTGCGAGAGAGACAGAAAGCCTGTATAGTTGGATCTATATAGCTGTTAGAGCCAGGAATCTGCCAACCTGCTGTTACATCCCGCCAAAACTGCCAACCTGATACTAACATTTCACTAACAAACTGGAATTTCAAAACTGTGTCATATTAAGAATCTACTGCCAAGATTTAAGCATTCTAGATGCATATTTACTGATACAATACCTCCTGGAACTTTGCAGTCTGTTACCTACATTCATACTTAAACGGTACGATTGCAGGCCGATCTTGACGTGTCCTGCTGCCTCTCCGGCTGGCTCATATTCAACCCGCTTATATACTCCCACTCATTCTATACCGCGACTCCGAACACTTCAGGGTATGAAGACACTTCACATCTCGCAGCTTCTACTTTTTTGCATTCTAGTCCCAGTCACTCTGTGAATCACAATTTGTAATCTGTTTATATATTGCCAGCCAGTCTGCATGTATCCTGGCATCTGCAATCTCCCACTCAGCATATAAACTGTAGTCATGCTGTTTGTATACAGACAGCCACTCTGCATGCAACATGGTCACTACAATGTCTCACTTTGTATAAAAACTTTAGTCATGCCGTTTACACACTGACAGCCACTCTGCATGAATCATGGTATTGGCACTGTCCCACTCTGCATATAAACTTTAGTCATACTGTTTCATACAACCAGCCACTCTTCATGCAACATGGTACCTGCACTGTCCCACTTCGCATACAAACTTTAGTCATACTGTTTACACACTGACAGCCACCCTGCATGCAACATGGTATCTGCACTGTCCCACTCTATATAGAAACTTTAGTCATATTGTTTACACACAGCCAGCCACTCTTCATGCAACATGGTATCTGCACTGTCCCACTTTGCATACAAACTTTAGTCATGGTGTTTACACACTGACGGCCACTCTGCATGCAACATGGTATCTGCACTGTCCCACTTTGCATACAAACTTTAATCATGGTGTTTACACACTGACAGCCACTCTGCATGCAACATGGTATCTGCACTGTCCCACTTTGCATACAAACTTTAGTCATGGTGTTTACACACTGACAGCCACTCTGCATGCAACATGGTATCTACACTGTCCCACTTTGCATACAAACTGTAATCATACTGTTTAAACACTGACAGCCACTCTGCCTGCAACATGGTATCTGCATTGTCCCATTTTGCATAAAACTTTAGTCATGCTGTTTACACACCGACAGCCACTCTGCATGCAATATGGTACCTGCACTGTCCCACTTTGCATGCAAAGTTTAGTCATGGTGTTTAAACACTGACAGCCTCTCTGCATGCAACATGGTATCTGCACTGACCCACTTTGCATACAAATTTAATCATACTGTTTACACACTGACAGCCCCTCTGCATGCAACATGGTATCTGCACTGACACACTTTGCATACAAATTTAATCATACTGTTTACACACTGACAGCCACTCTGCATGCAACATGGTATCTGCACTGTGTCACTTTGCATACAAAACTTTAGTCATGCTGTTTACAAACTGACAGCCACTCCGCCTGTATCCTGGTATCCCACTCTATATATCTTTTGTTTGCATTCCCTCAGACACCCTGTATCACGCCCTGAAACTATCTAGATACTTTCAGTAATTCTATATTTCGCACCTGTTTACTCGTAATAGGTGTGTATCTCATTTGGAGCCTACGAGTCTGCACACCCTGCATCCTCTGAAGCCTATACATCCCTCATTCCATGTGTGCACCCCCTCTCTGCATACTGCCAGCCACCACACATACCATACTCCCTGTATTACTTGCCTAATTACTCACAGCCACTCTGTATCTCATGCCTTCTATCATACTCTTCATGAGTCTGCGCTCATCTATATCCTTCTTCCAACATACTGTCAGAATGTATTTCATTTCTTACATCCTACTCCCACGCTCTCTCTATTATCTCTATAATCTTAGCTACTCGTGCCTTGTTACTACCAAGTTTTACGTAGCGAAATATTCCACTCTGATCCCCTACAACCATTGTGGACAGTCTGTAACGAGTTGCCCGCTGCTACCTGCTAAAACCACTGTATGTATCCGAGTGTCCATGTGCTGTCTGTCTGGGCTACATGCTCACTTCGGTCTGCCGGCTTGTATCCTACCAAAGAGGCGACCTTCGTCCCGCCGCTAATTTCATGGTCAAAGGAACACTCTGCCATCTGCACAATATTCACACTCCGTTTGTTTCTAGATTACGCCCTACATTAACTGACAAAGATAAAACTTTCAGCGTCTCTGATGTAAGTATGAATCGCCAAAATTTACGTTATAAGACCTTATTTCTTTTCCTCTTTCATTCCTCATATCCAATTGCCTTTCATAATTTCCCTTTATCATTCTTTCTCTGTGACTCTTATTCACTTATGACTTACATATTAACCTATTTCACACGTTTTCCTTTTGATTTCTTCATTTTTAAGGGGCGTGAAGCTGACCACTCACCTCCGACTAGTGCCGAGATCAAGAAAACGTGGATCTATATATCGCCTTCATAGCGAAGTCCTTAATTAGTTAAGCGCACAGGGACAACTTTACCTTTACCTTTGTACGTGTGGTAATGCAAATCGCCTTCCCAGCACTTCGCTTGTATTCTTTTATTGCTAGTGGGGTGGGACTAAGTCCCTTGTACTGTGGACACTTCTGGCCTATTGTATCAGGCCTAGATGATAGGTGAGGGTGATTGTGGAGCAATTGGTGGAATGAAGATTGGCAGGGGAAACCGAAGTACTCGGAGGAAACCTGCTCCAGCGCCTTTGTCCACCACAAATCCCACTTGAGCAGACCCGGGATCGAACCCGGGCCTCCGCGGTGGGAAGCCACCGACTAACCGCTTTTGCTAAGGCGCGGCCTTATTTCGCATGTAAGTATGATGTCTGTTCGCACTGCTGAACAGCTGTACCATGAAAATTCGTAACTTTAACAACTATTCTAAAGCCTCATCTCCTATTCTCACATGTATTGCCTTCCAGCGGTTTTAACGCATTTACCAGAGTACTACTATTCATCACCAACCACTACACATCCGAGTAATTAGAACTAAAAGTGTAAAATATTACACCTGAAATGCGGACTTACATGTACTACTAGGAATTCTGGGAATACAGGTTACTGCCGGTTTCCTTGTATTCTCATGCGAACTGAACATTACAATAGGAGATTGCTCACGTATGAACCAGTCGCCCTTGTTTATGGAGTTCGGACAGCCGTAGCTTTTAAAACAATTGCTCAGTATCAAAGCTTTGTGAACTCGTCTATTCTGGGTTACCATACTGAAAGAAGTGACTAACGGAGGTATATAAAGAGACACTGGTACAGACCGACAGAAGTTATATGCAGATCATTAAGTCCAGCATCGTACTGATTCCGAAGTTGAAGAAACTGTACAATTTCAACTCACTGTCGCTCCTGTGCCCAGGTAGGCCCACTACATCATGAAGCGTAGGCCTCTAACGGACGTGAAGTTATACTCCACGCATTCAGAGACCTCGGTACTACACGTAGGTGTTAGCTTCACGCTCCGACATTTTATTCCAAGCAAAATATCCCTCGGTACCCCCTGGATAGAAAAGATGATTTTCTAGCGGTTACATCGGACACCAGGGGGCACGCGGTAGCGTAGTTGGTTGATACACTATGCTACAAGTCGGAAGGTTGCGGGTTCAAGTCCCAATGAGGTCACTGGATTTTTTCAATTGACCTAATCCTTCCTGCCGCACTATGGCCCTGGGGTCGACTCAGACTCTAACAGAAATGAGTACCAGGAATATTCTTGGAATGTTCTTGGGGGTAAGGCCGACAACCTTACCGCCATCTATGAGCCGATTATCTAGAAAATGTGGGAACCTCATCATCTCACAACCTTATGGGCCTTCATGGCCTATTACAGGGAGAGCCTTACTTTACTTTTTACATCGGACTTCCACTTTCTTAAATTATTCTTTAAGACAAATTTAGCGGATAGAGGGTGTCGCGTGGTCAGCGCAACGAATCCCCACCGCCGTTAATTTCGGTTTTCTAGACCGGAGCCGCTATTTAATTGAAATAGCTCCTCAATTATCCTCAAGAGGCTGAATGGACCCCGTCCCAGACCCACTTCTTATCAGAAAATCTGGTAGCGCCGGTAATCCAACCACTGGACCTCAGGATCTGTAGCCAGGAAATCTGACTACTAGATCACAGCACCGACAGACGGCGGTCGCTCGGTCGGTATAGTTCGCTTGCAGACTCCAGCCACGGAGTTTGTTTGTTGTTTATTCCTTTAAGACGCGTTTTAATATTAGCATTCCATCTACTTACGGAACTCCCAAAATACTACATTTCTAAGAAATTTCACCAAATATGTGTATGCGTTTCTTGTTTCCTCATCCAAATTACAGCTATGTAAAGGTCATCATGACCAGCTTGTTGTCACTAGGAAAGTTCTATAATCGACGATTTTTCTCCTTGGGTAAGATCTTCATTTCCTGCTTGCTTAACTCTCTTGTAACGGAATATTAGTGTTTTCCCGAGCACTTGCAATTTATCTTGCTCATTGAAAGTAAGAAACTTACATCTCCCAACCATAGGCCTACGCGACAACTAGCTAATGTAACCGCAATTCAGCATTAAAGGAATAACAGTTTAGGATACTGAGAGAAATAGCAATGCAGGAATTAATAAATATAAGCTTTAATCCTTTGAAACATGACATTCATTTAAGTAACATCCGAAGATTACGTTCCTACCTCACAGAAAACAGTCTTTCCATTACAAAGGGCAATCGATTAACGTTGTTTCCGGAAATAATCGCTGCTAAGTATGAGAAACACAAAACCCATAAATACACTATCAGGGCAAGACACATTTTTATGTTAAAACAGTTGGAACACACATGAACCACTATTCTTAAGGCCGTGCCGTAGCCCAGACGGTTAGCTGCCGGCTTCCCACACTGGAGGTCCGGGTTCAACACCGGGACAGGTTTTCTCCCGAGTATTTCTGTTTCCCCTGCCAATTCGCATTCCACCGATTGTTCCATAACCATCATCGTCTATCAGCTGAGGCTGGTGCAATAGGCCAAACAGTGGCCGCAGTACCAAATGAACTCAAAACAAAAATGTAAAATAATAAAATAATAACCACTGTTCTTGAAATGGTTCGCGAATTCTCTTGTACAACGCTTTTGCTAAGCATTCGATGCAAGCACTTCTTGTATCGAATAAAGCATAAACAAACTTAACTGGCGAAGGGGCCCTACATCGACAAGCCCGCAACTATCTGACAGGCATAAATATCTGGTCTTGAACCCCAGATGGGGCTTGATGCCAAGAGAGACTGGCCGACTGACCGTCGGTCGTAACATAACTTCGATTTTGACTTGAGTTATGGTTGAGCCCGTTGAGAGTTGCAGTTCTGAGAAATGAGAAGTTGGTAGCCGAAGCCGGGGATTGTTCGAAAACCCAGACGAAGAGGAACGTCCGTCGTTGAAACCGCTACCAAGAAACGGCTAATGAGGCTGAGAAGACTTTATGTGTGTTTTAGTTACAGTGATCTTTGGAGTGTGTAACTCGCTGAGACTGTCATAGTTATGGATTTTAAAGAGTCCAATGAATCCGATTACCAATCCAAATAACGCTTACAGTCACTCGATCACGTGACAATATTATTACATAACTCGCGTCAGCGCCAGATCTCGCTGAAAACGCGTCAAGGACGCATACTTTCATGTCCTGAGCGGGATAATAAACATCTATTGCAGTGTCCGAGTGGTTTAAGACCGTACGAGCCGCTGATGGCCAAAATATTGAATATAAATTCCAAATACGATATGAACTAAAATTAAATTCGCCGGTAATTTATTAGGGCAGACTTCTTATAAGAGTTTCGTCAAAATATCTCAAGTTGACTGAGAGGTGACCTACAGATAGGCCTCACATTCACTTTCTCACAGTCGGCAAAAAGACAAAAACGAAACGGAAAAGGAGCTTTAAGAGTGATGTTTATCAGTTGATCATGATCAGTTGCAGTGGACTGTACACCGTAAGAACGATGTAAAAACGGTAGGGGGGTGGGGGATTTAGATGACGGGTAGTTTAACGCTCATTATAACGGTTGTATGGGGGTAAGAAATGTAAAAATAACTGCGGTATGAATCATCCCAATTATTGACAAACGAATCAGGTATAGCCTAACATGGTTAAAATTTGGACACGCTTGGTGTGAGGTCTAACCTAATTAAAACTTCATCTATACTCCATCTGCTACTGCAACGAGCGTGAGTCATCGTCAGTGACGCAGATCCTTACATTATGATTAGAATTTTACTAGATTCTATTTTCAACATATTTCCGATATTAATAAGCCGATGAGAAATTCACATATAATCTCCTTACACAGAATATTTTGTTTGGTAAGGAAGCATATGCCGGTCACGGTAGCCGAGAGGTCTAAGGCATGTACTGTCTTCGCTCGCTCGGAAGCCGGGATCGTGGGTTCGAATCCCACTCAGGGCATGGATGTTTGTGTGCGTTTTCTGTGTTTGTGTACAGGTAGAGGCCTTGCGACGAGCTGATCAGCCGCCCAAGGCGTCCTACCGAATGTCTCAGATCTAGTAAACCGAAGTGAAACGGAGAGTTTCATGGAGGTAGGCCTAGGCCCAAATAAGGGCTGTAGCGCCAAAGAAAAAAAAAAGGAAGCATATAGAAGGTACAAAGTACACTGGTTCGTAGAGTAGATGAACTGCAGCTAAATTACAGATTGGCTCAAAAGTCAGTTAACCTGTAACATTTTCACGTATTAAAGGGAATGTTAAGCGGCCGAAGCGTGACACTGACCACTCACATGCAGACAGTGTCGAGGTTAGGAATGCGTACATTTCTCTCACGTTTCCTGCTCATCCTTAATTCTTTGAAGCATGAATGAGAGGCAGAAAGATGAAAGAATTGAGGGAGAAGTAGTGAGAACATTTTCTGGTTTTGAAGGTTCCCAGGCTGTGTTCACTTGTCCTCTAGCTAAGGTACGGAGAACATATAGTAAAGATGGCATACAGCAGTCTGACTGACTGCTCACTAACTCATTTCACTCCACTGTGCTCAACTGCACTGTATTCACTAACTAAGCAATTCTTCACTTCCCTGCACTTCACTAACTGAACTGAACTCGGTAGGTGATATAGTTTCGGAGCGGACTATGTAGAAAACACATCCTTCAATAATAGTTTAATTGTTGAGAGGGGGACGCTGTCTAGCAACGGACTTTGTCTAGTTGTTTGTTTCGCGGTCGTTGCGTAGCAACGGGTCTACGTGCTACATTATATTCTTTGGGGAAAATACAGAGATTCTTAACGGTAAAGAAGGCGGTAAAGTTCCCACTGTGATTCAAAGATTAAAAAAATAATGTTGCACAGGTGGATATTTGCTTTTCATTTTGCCTCATTTCACAGTGCTGTTCGCAAGAACTTGAATATCACCGCATTCACTTACATTAATAAGAACTATTAATGAGATTAAAGACGACAGAAGAGGATGACAGATAGAATAATGTTGATGAACGTCATAATTTGTACTACTGACTCAGTGGCTCTTGGATGTAAATGATGAAGCTCAAGGCGGGTCTAAATGCTTACAAAATATTAATTGCAAACCCAACAGGTAAGAGACCATTTGGGGAAGCCTGACGTACACTGGAGGATAATATTAATACGGATAAATGGGGTGAAATGATCTGAAATGGGTTCAACTGCGTCAAAATTATGTCCGATGTCGAGAATCTATGTACACGCCAATGAATTTTTGTGTTCCCCAGACCGGGAAGTTGCTTGATCAGCTGAGGAAGAATCAACTCTTCCAAGAACCCTAAACGATTAAATTAATTTAATTGGGTCTATTCTCTCGTTCTCTTTCCTGTTACCCCCATTTTGAACAATAGGGCATCCGGTAGGACACCTTGGACGGGGGATCAGCCCATCGCGAGACACCTACCTATACAAATACAGAATAAACACAAACACCCATATCTTGAATGGGATTCGAACCCACGATCTCAGTGTTCGAACAGCCACTGTGATCGGCGTTAGGTCTATTAGGAACTGTAAAATTAAGATTGTGCCTTCTATTACTGTATCATCTAAATTAATGCTTACAGTTTTTGTCCCATGCTGTAGTCTGAAACATGACGATTGTGAAACGGCGAGAGGAAATGCCTAGTTGAACATGACCTCCATGTAGGAGCTTCCGCCCTCCTTGGCCCTAAGTGCTGTGTGGTGAGAACGAAATGCTTTATGGTGTGACTGTAATTCGTTGTCCACCGTTATCGCCCACTGAGAGCAATACAAATGGTAGAAACGCCCCACTGCACCCCAGTCCAAATATTGTTTTTTTAAACCCAAGAGTTGAAAAGTGCATACCAGTGGAGTTCAGAAACATTCAGGACGCGATCTTTGGTATTTTTCGTACCTTACTGGTCTTCACATTCAATATTGAAGACACAAATACAGGGTGTTTAAAAGAATGTTAACATCAATATGGTATTTTCTGTTATGAGAATGGCAACAAAGGCCGATTCCAGTGGCCGCACAATCATGAACTGTCTTCGTTCGCTCGAATGCTGAAATCATGGGATCCAATCCTACTCAAGGCATGGATGTCTGTATTGTGTGCGTTTATTTTGAGTTTGTGTTGTCCTGTGTGTAGGTAGAGGCCTTGCGACGGTTTAATCCCGCTTCTAAGGAGTCCCACCGGCTGTGTATAGGATCAGGAAAACTGAAAAAGCGGCCGAGGTCCAACAGAGGGATGTACAGTCATAATAATAATAATAATGGCAATAGAGCTGAGTTTCGAGGGAGGCCGAAAGCTGCGGCCTGGATAGAAGTGTATAAGCCTTCCACAGCACAGCCGGTATGATGCACTGCTTACGTAACAGAAATGTTTTGATATCAATCCTAATTTTTAAATCACCCTGTACATTGATGCACAGCTTTATCAAACAACACATATCAACTGAAGAATCAGATATTGTTCTCCTAGTATATCGCTAAATATGCATCACACAAAAATGTTTAAAATAAAGATGTTATATCTCGAGCCACGTACAAATGCTATGTTCGCTGCGCCTTTTTTTTTTTTTTTTACAAAATCAATTGTGTGCGAGCTTCATGCGAACAGGGACTTATATTGGCTCAATAAAGAACTAAAAATGGAATAGCGCAACGACGTTCAGTATATAAAAAAAAAACTCCGTGATTTTAGTCCACAAGCGAACTATACCGACCGAGCGACCGCAGCTTGTCGGCGAAGAGCCCAACGACGTTCAGTATAGGACCAATAAAATAACATAATTAGTTGAATCAGTTAAATAGTAATCCAGCAAAACACTCTCCCCGGCTTACACGACTTACACCATAACTGTATTCCCCGGAATGTTCGAGTAACTCAAAACTAATTTATTCCTCTGGTTTTACTCCATTTTAATGTAATTCATTTAACTTTAATAATATTTACGATTCCTAATTTTCTTGTTTTAGACAAATAATGTCATTACATTACTTCACTAAAAATAAATTTAAAAAATCATGTAAAATCGCGTAAAAGAAAATTTGAAGTACGTGTACTCGGTCGCGACATAGCTCAGGCAGCTAGTCGCTGGCTTCCAACAGCGGCGAACTGGGTTAGGTCATGTGGGATTTGAGGTGGACAAAGTATCAATGTGGCAGGTTTTCTGCGAGTACTTCGGTTTCCCCTGCAAATTCTCATTCCTCCTACTGCTCCACATTCATCATCTATAATCCGGGGCCGGTACAATAGGCCAATACTGGCCGCAGTAACAAGTGGACTCAGTCTCACCCCACTAAGAATAATAATAATAATAAAATAAAGTACCTGTACTCAATGGACAGAAGACTGAAGAATGTGAAGGCAAACAGAAATATCCCTGCACCTGCTGAGAATCAAACCCAGATCTCTAAACGGGAGTCACTATAATGGCAGCATTATTTTGGCTCTTAATTTCAGATGAAGTATGCCAATAATTCTTTTATAAAGTACAAAATATTCAACAGAGATTAAATCAGGATATAACGACTGGTGATTACATTCTTTCGTTTCGCCTCAGAATACAGGCATTCATAAATTCAATTTAAAAACATAATGCAACACTGGAAACTTCGCCATCTCCAAAGCAGTGTATTAAATTAATGGTTGCAAATGCAAATTAGTTTTAATAGTTAAACACACAGAAATGTTGCTGGTCAGTTTACACCGCAACGGTCTGTCTACATTTCCTGTAGAGACGTTAAAGCAGAGTGGTTACTATACCACTTTTTTTTATTGCTAGTGGGGTGGGACTAAGTCCCTTGTACTGCGGCCACTTCTGACCTATTGTACCAGCCCCAGGTCATTGGTGAGGGTGATTGTGGAGCAATTGGTGGAATGAAGATTGGCAGGGGAAACCGAAGTACTCAGAGAAAACCTACCCCAGTGCCACTTTGTCCACCACAAATCCCACTTGACCAGACCCCGGGATCGAACCCGGGCCACCACGGTGGGAAGCCAGCGACTACCCGCTTGAGCCATAGCGCGGCCTTACTATACCACTTAATCTAACAACATTTACAGACTCTACTTGTGTTTTGTATTACTCCCCTAATTTTACCTAAACAGCATTAACTGATTGGTCTTTGTAACATAGATGCTACATTTTCTGTGAGGTGGGAACTACATTTTTTTTTCAAAATGTTATTTAGATGAAGTAGCCTGAAGTCAGTTAACATCGAGTGAGAAGTCCGTGTGGAGGCGGAGTCAAATACCTCCACCGTAACCCTGTGAGTCGTAGGACACGACGAAAAGGGAAGCCCATGGTCTGGAGATTTAACTGGGCCAGCCTGTTCCTGTGGGATATAAATACGGGGACCTGGCCTTCCAGGTTGGGGGAGTCTAAAATCTGAGACAGTAAAATGTGGTCATGAGTCACGCTGGACTCGGACCTGAGAATAACTGCGCTGGCGAGGGCCGGAAACAATTGTAAACGGCAGACCCATCCTCTCATCAGAGAGGATGTTATACAAGGGCTACGACCGCATGTGTTCGATTGAAAAAAAAAATTGCTGGTTGTGAATCTTGAAGGTCTTGTGGCCAAGACGAAATGATTGGTGGCAAACCGCCAGTCGCAAAGTGACTCCGACTTTGAAAGTTTACATCCGGAAGGTCCTGCGACCGACAAGTTCGATCAAGTTTTTTTCCGTGGTTGTCCTCGATCATACAGCAAATTCTGACTTGGTACCCAAATTCCACGTTGCACTTCATGCTTCACACGCAGCCCTCCTAATGTTAAATCAAAATTTCGCTCTATTGTAGGCTTTCCAAGGTTAATATCAAATTAATTCCGGTATAGGCAGTAAAGCACTTGTTCGACTTTTCTCCTCTGCTCATAACAAAGTCAACATCATGACCCTTAACCTATCAAGTACTTCACTTCCTACAGCTGTTCTCTCCCTCAAACGCACCTCTACCAGAAAAACGGACAGTGTCTTCGAACCTTCAAAGCTGGGAAAAAATTATTTGCCCTTCCTCTTGGAGGTAGTATCTCCCGCTACTCGGTACCCACTCTCATCTCACCTCATCTGATCTCATCTCTCCTCTCCTCTGCTCTCTCCTTTCTCCTCTCCTCTTTTCTCTCAATATCTGTTTTTTTTTTGTGTGGTTTCAAAGGCAACAGAAGCAGCTCATGTTAATACTGATTTGCTATACCAACTTCAGCGGTATGAAGTGTCGCATAAGATGTGATGATATAAACGAGTTTCGAGGGACGTGAAAGTAATTAGCCTTAGTCCATTTTGAAAGCACTCTTCCGGCAATAACCAAGAGAGACTTAACTAAACCACGAAGGAGTTTATAACTTGTTAACTTGCCCGGGTTCAAACCATGTCTTTCCAAATATCCATCACATATATTATACTTGACCTAACCGGAAACATTTGCTGAAAGCATTTCCTCTAGATAATAGCACCGTTTAGTACATATTGTTATTGTAGCAAGTTCAGCAAGTTATAAATGTAGCTGTCTTCCCAGAGCGTCTCAAGTTAATGATGACAGTGATTGTTCACGGCCTCTTCTTTAGAGTTTTCTGTTGAAATGTCAACGGGATTGATCCTACTATTAAACGATCGTGGAAGCAGCTCTCTGAATAGTAATCATTTATGGTAACCACCTAACCTAACCTTAACTACCAAAATTGTCCCAGGCTCAACTGCAACGGCAACTGCTGATATCCGAAATATAACAATGACGAGCAGTTCTGGGAAGAACTAATCTCTTGCTTTCCTTAGATACGACATGAACCCCATATAAAGCGACGTCTGCAACAAATTTTCTATTGTTGTATTTATTGCCGTGGTAAAATTTTCACCGAGCCGTTGCCTAGCAACAATAGGGGCTACACATATAGACACAGATTGACGGAAAGGATTTATGAAATACGCCGTTAGATAGGCTCAGGTGCCATGATATAGACACAAAGTTTCATAAAGACTACTTCAGCCATTCAGAAGTTCAAATGGGGGCGACACACAGACAGCATGGTGACTGCATAATCCTACTGTTATTTTTTTTAATAAGGCAAGTAGGCTGAAAATACTTTTCTGTGCAGTAAACTATAAATACGTGTACATCCTGTCCGTTAAAGAGGAGCACAGCCATCTGCCGCAATACTGCATATGTGTAGCTAAGAATCTTTGCTACTTGCGTGGTGAGAGCTATATTACTATAAAATGTCTATAAACTACTCCACATGACAGCTCAGAGGTTTGTTTAAACTAACTCCATGGAGCAGAAAGTTTCTTGAGAAGCTAACAGTTGCTCAGGTAGTCAAGGTATTATGTGCATTTAATGGAACCCAAAGGTTCATTGCCCTCTTCTCAGGAGTCCGGAACTGTCACCATTTTCAATCCAGTCTACACTCTACCGCCCTGTTTCTTTAACATTAATTTTAATATTATCCTCTCATCTATGCCCATGTCCTCCAAGTCGCCTTTTTCTTAACGTTTTCCTAATCTCTGTACGCATTTCCGTTCTTTCTCATGCGTGCTACATGCCTCGCCCATCGAACCCTTTATTTAATAAACCTAACACTATTTTGCGAGGAGCACAAATTATGAAGCTGCTCATTATGCAATTTTCTATGTCCTCCTGTTGATTCCTCCCTCTGATATCCAAACATTCGCCTCAGCAATCCGATCTCAACATTCTGTCTACAATTTCCTTTATTGATGAAAGACTTAGTTTCAAAAAGTAAAAAAATATAAAGGTATCCCTGTAACAGGCCGTGAAGGCCCAGAGGGTTGTGAGATGTTGAGGCTCCCACATTTTCTAGACAATCGGCTCGCAGATGGCGGTGAGGTTGTCAGCCTTACGCACCGGCCGCCCATTACCCTAAGGAATATTTCTGGTACTCATTTCTGTTAGAGGCTGAGTCGACCCCAGGGCCATACTGCGGCTGGAAGAATTAGGTAAATGGAAACAAATCCACCTCATCGGGATTCGATCCCGCGACCTTCCGGCTTGTAGCATAGTGCCTCAACCAACTACACTACCGCGTACCCCCAAGTTTCATTGTAATTTTGTTTTTGTTTTGCATACCCATACAAAAGAAATCAAAATTAGAGGTTCATATATTTTAATCTTTATGATACGACTAGACAGACCGAAGGGTACCAGCAGACCATGAATTAAACAGAACCGTTAAATCTAACAATTTCCAACCTTCATTTCAAGTGTAGACCTCCTGTAATAAAGTAACAAGCATTAAGCCGGTAGGTTCGAACTGAGATTCTCACAGCAGTGATGATTAAGAATTATACCTTCTGGGATGTAGAAATTTAACCGACGTTTCGAAGGTACATATCGCCTGCATATTCAGGGTTAAACCAGAAGCCCAAGCAAGAAATCAGCATGGAATAACAGGAAAACCAAACAAGTTTTGTTTGGGTTGTCTGCCTCATGCTGGTTTTTTTTGTCTGGTTTACTCTTCAACCCTGAAGATGGAGGCGAATATTCCCTCCAAAACATCGGATGACTTTCAACATAACTCTTCATATTTGGCGAGGACGCCGATTTAAAACGATCCAGTTCATAACAACGAGAGGTACGAGTTAAACGCACACTGTATTGTAAGAACAGAGCGCTTTAGATTTTATGGTTTAATGTGTTTCAACCAGTCGCATGCAAATGCTGACCCAGCGAGCTCCAGAATAACGCCCATCCTGCGGTTACAATTGCTGGAACACAACTGTAGCTTTTATTCGTTAACACGCAGAAATGGTAATAAAAGACCTGAATTTCATTTTATTTTTATTGCAAGTTAGATTTAGAACCGCAGGTGAGCATTATTACAATCTGTCCCAAAGCGGGGTTTCTCGAAGCCTCTATCCATGCTTTTGTGCACTCCACAAATTTAGGGTTCCTTTTTAATTTCAGACGAAATCTTGCTTGGTCAAACGTTTGTATAACACGAATTGGAATATATCCATTAGGCTCACAATATGGATTAGCGGTAGGCTGTTGTGAAAACGGCAATGAACACTCAGATTCTAAGGTAGGCGTGGATATTCTGGAGTAGCGACGCGATTATTAGTTTCTAAAGAATAGATCTGCTCCATGAAGCAAGTGAGTGCTAAGTAAGTAAGTTAGTTAGTTTGCTTAGTCGCCGGCTTCCCAACGCGGCGACCCGGGTTCGAGCCCAAGTCAAGTCATGTGCGATTTGTGGTGGATAAAGTGTCACTGGGGCAGGTTCTCTACGAGTACTTCGGATTCCTCTGTCAGTTCTCAATCTACCGACTGCCCCACATTCATCTCTATCATCCGTGGCCGGTATATTAGGCCAGTTAGTGACCACCATACTAAGTGGACTCAGTCTCACCCCACCCCAATAAACCGAAAACAAAAACTAATTAGCTAGTATCAACAATGGGCTGCGTCACAGGTCGGGCGGTAAGTCCACAGCGACGGCCCCAGTTCGATCCCAAGTCAGGTAATGTGGGATTTGTGGTAGACAAAGTGGCACTGAAGCGGGTTTTCTCAGAGAACAACGTTTTTTCCTACCAATTCTCATTTCATCGTCAGTTCTACAGCCGTCTCTCAGTAGCCGCCGTACCGACTGAGCTGTCTCAAACCACCTCACGAATTAAAGGCAATTACAACAGAGAATAATTATATTTAACAAAAAATTCATATCTAGAAATTTTAATACTGAAGTATTTACAAATTTCGTTACTATCTATGGCTCCATAGTCTTTTGTTGGGCCTTGGCCGCTTTTTCAGTTTCTTAATAGTATACACAGCCGGTAGGACTCCTTGGGACGGGGGACCAGCCCGTAGCAAGGCCGCTACCTGCACACAGGACAGCATAAACACAGAATAATCGCACACATACATCAATGCATTGAGTGGGATTCGAAACAACGATCCAAGTGTTTGAGCGGACGAAGACAGTTCTTGCTTTAGACGGCGCGGCTACTATGATTGGCACATTTCCTTACTACTTCCAAGAAAATACACGACTTCTCCGTTACAGACAATAGTCAGTGTTTAAGGTAACAATCATTGTTTACTGTGAGAATATTACGAAACTTGTAAATTCACAGATTCTCTATACATTATGGTTACGGATGTGCTTTAAGAACTGAGTAATTGAGGCTGTCAGGTAAAACGGAAGAACAACCTCTTAGAAGGGCAAAGTAATTATTTTTATTTGAAGGATTATGCCGTTTCGATGAAAGCCTCGAGAGAAAATTCTATACTTCAAAATTGTCAAGTGATTACCAAGTATTCGCAATGATTCAACATAACTCTACTGTAGAGATATTCCAAAACATACCTTCTCCATTATGTAATACACCACTCCACACCTGACGTATAAATATTATCTAAAAAAAAATTCAGTCTATCCCTGTAACAGTCCACGGAGGCCTACAGAACAGGGAGACGTCGAGGCTCCCACATTTTCTAGGCAATCGGCTCACAGATGGCGGTGAGGTTGTCAGCCTTACACGCCGGGAGCCCTTTACTCCTCAGGAAGATCCCTGGTACTCATTTCTGTGAGTCAAGCCCATGACCATAGTGCGGCTGGAAGGACTGCGTCAATTGAAAAATTCAATAACCCCATCGGGAATCGAACCCGCGACCTTCCGGCTAGAAGCATAGTGCCGTAACCAACTATGCTGCTGCTTTCCCCAATTATCAACTAATTGTATACAATCTATTTGCTTTTCTCTCGAATTACACAACTGAGTTCCTGCACTGTATTCAAAATCGTCTTTCCATCGCTTCCTTGATCTTCCTCTTATACTTCTCCCTGTACGCTTATTATCCAATGCCATCCTTCGCCACCTGTCCACAAGGTACCCAGTGTTACTCTTATGGATCTCATTCTAATGTATTTTCATTCTCCTTTTCTCTGGCCATATTATATTCAACTAAGTGTCTTAAAAGTTTTCATATTCGCCTTTTCTGTATGTGTTTTGTTTTTCTACCTGTACCCCTGTCTCTACCTACTCCCGTCTAAGTATAATATTTTACCAAACGCTTTAAGCAATATTTTATATACTTTCAAATCTCTCTCGTCATATCGACTTACTAGATTTTCAATTTAAAATCACGCAGGTCCTACATTTTTCTCTTGGTTATGCCATGCAGGTCTCATTTTAAGGGCATGCTCACGTTTATGGGGCCTGTTCAGCTTAACCCGACATGTACTCAGTACCGACGAAAGTAAGCCCCGCCTAACGAACCTTCAAACAGTAATACGAGAAAATTTCTTCAGCGTAAAAAATTACCGGTAACATCAGTAGTTCTCCTTTTTTCCTCACAAAAATAAAAATAAAAGAAACGCTAAGGCTTGAAATGGGCGTTCCCTAAGAGCCTTTCCAGCTTCAGAAAAATCACGGTACACATTTATTTTACGCCATTCGAAGCTCCGGCAAAATTAGTGCCCTCAGAATATTACGCTGGTCTAGACTGTATTTTGAAGCGAGAAGCAATGAATTTTATTTCAAACATAATTGCTTTTAAGTTACAATTTTATTTCGAGCACCGTGACCTGATACTTCTGTCATTTGGCACACGATCGCTTTCTGAAGTTTGTAAAGGTATTTGGTGGGGTGAGGGAGGGGGGGGAAGAGTTGACGTTATATTCAAGAAAATATTGTTAAGTGAATTCTGTGTGTTTCAGTGGAAGGCTTATATGGAAGTACACAGCAAGGAGAAAGGATGTTAAGTAATTCTCCGAAAAGACTGAACAAAGTTAGGAACTGTCTTACGACTTTATATTTTAAAGTTAATGGTACGACAATGGGGAAACGAAATTCCTGCAGCCCATATGAAGGCACGGAGGGGAAAGTAAAAGTCGCTCACTTGTTAGATACTAACGAGATAAAAGCCATCACCCGACCCCCTCCCGCTCTGCATGCAACTGGGTAAGGCAATTTAGTTCCTCCACTAAAACGAGAGTGCACGGTGCACAGGGAAACTGGAGGGATGACCCGGTAATTAACACTGTATTTCTTCAGTCACTCTAAGTAGCTATAAGCTATATGTAAGGAGCCAGGATAGCTCAGTCGGTATAGTGACGAGCTACGGGTTTGACGGACAGGGCTCGGTTCCAGGCAAGGGCAAGAAATTTTTCGCTACTCCAAAACGTCCAGACCGACTCTGAGACCCATTCAAACTCCTACGCAATGGGCACCGAGAATTAAGCGGCTTCAGCGTGAAGCTGACCACTCGCTTCCATATAATGCCGACGGCAAGCATGGATGGACTAAACCTCCACTACCCCATACGCCTTCGTGGCATAAATTAATTAAACACAGGAACAACTTTGTCTTTTGTCTCATGGGCTATATGTAACTCCATGCTGGAGAATTTTTCGAAAATTTAATGGTTGCTCAGCTGGTCAAAAGTTAAGTACTTCTATAGAACCGGAAATTTCATTTCAGAGATCATAAACCTCCGTCACTGAACACTATCAACAGCCAGTTCAATTCCTACGATACATTTTCATATATTTCTCCCGTCTGCAAATAATTCCCCTATGTGGCCCCCTTCTTGAGTCTTTCCGAGCAAAATTTTGGGTACATTTTTCTTTTCCACATGTGTCGGTTTAACTTTACGATACGCCCCGCCAAACTGAACCTTCTTGATTGAATCGCCTTAGTAATATCGAGAGCAGAGCACAAATTATCAAGATATCTTACTATTATACGTCAACTTCCTCTTCCTGTTACTCTACCTCGCTCTGCCAATAGCTAGGGACAGTTGCCTTCGCACAAGACGAGATTCTGATTATGTTCTATGAAGGGAAACAGAAGAAATGTCCATGGACTACTTGCAAGTACTGTTCTCGCATTTGAACACAGACTGAGGGTGTTTCAGTACAGGGCACTGAGGATATACGCGTATTTATCTATGGTTTACTTAGCTCAGAGTATATGGCGTATGTAACAGGATTAGTTAATTGCAAAGGACGTGGAAAGCAGTCATCGCCTAACTACACGTACAATCTCGGAGTTTTCCTGGAGGGAATGAAGAAAAACGGGAGACAGCTCAGGATAGTCGACGTTCCGGCCGAGAAACGAACCAGGTTCGTCCAGAGCATAATCCGGAAGCAGCACCGTTTGACTCAATTTGCTCGGTGGATGCTGAGGACATCAGAAACAGAGGCATGAAGTGACAGTCAGCAGGAGAAACTGCTTCACAATTCGAACTCCCAGCAAATATTATTAGCGTGATCAACTCAAGGCTGATGAAATGGGAGGGGCTTCCAGCATGCATGGAACACATGAGAAATACATACAAAATGTTGGCCCTGAAACATGAAGTCAAAGTTCTTTGGCAGGCAACGACTCGGTAAACACATTCCCGCGGCAATGAATACGCAAGCTACAATCGTATAACTGACGTTTCTATGGAACGGCGAGGTAAACACACCACTACAACAATAAATTGTTAGGAAATGGTGTTTTCTGTGGTGCTGACTGGACTCAGCTGGCAGCGAGAAGTGGGAGGTTCTTGTCAAAAAGGTTATGATTCTTCGGATTCCAGAACAGGCAGGAAATTTGATTAGATGAATGATTATTAGCTATGAAGAAGAACTGTGCTACATGGAGTTAGTTATTCCTGCGTTTCTGGAATGACTAAGGAAAATCACGAAGACAAATTACTCGTATACCTCTCGAATACAAGCAAAGGTATTACCGCTCGAACTAATAACCCAGCTCCCTTTGTTCGGTTCTGAATGCTGAAATTAAATGAATTATCTCACAGCACTAATGACAGCAGGCCTGCGTATCCAACAGCGGCTGGAGGCTCAGAAACTTCTAAGATCCTCCTGGACGCCTATGGCTTCCGGGCATCATTCCTTCTTCAGTAAAACCTTGAAAGTTACTTCACAGTTGGTGTCAATTCTACCTGTTTTCCGCATGTGTCACCGAGTCGGTTATACAAAGACTTTATTCTACTCAGTCACCTTTAGTTCGTAGTGTTTTCTTATGATGCAGTCCCACGGCAAATGTGATATAGTGACCATTCTCCATAATTCTAAAGATATCCTTTCCATCAGGATACAATATTAAAGTCAATATATCCGTTTAAAATCCACGTTAGAAGGTAGACAGAATACTAAAAACTAAACTACGTGGTTTGAGTCCGCAAGCGAACTATACCGACCGAGCCACCGCCGCTTGTCTGCGAAGTTAGTGCCAAATTTATCGGCTAGAGGGCGTCGCGTGGTCAGCGCAACGAATCCACACGGCCGTTAATTTCGGTTTTCTAGACCGGAGTCGCTATTTCCTTGAAATAGATCCTCAATTATCTTTATGAGGCTGAGTGAACCCCCTTCCAGACCCACTACTTCTCAGAAAACCTGGTAGCACCGGGAATCGAACCCGAGACCTCTGGATCTGTAGCCAGGAACTCTGACCATTAGACCACAGAGGCGAACATGGGAATATCCTGATGGAAGCCAACACTTTCACTCACATAAGCCACTACAGAGATACCGCAAGGCACTATCAAATAGACATTTCAGAGATGATTAAGAGCCTAATTTATACAAGATATACTGCAAAAAATATAATGCTGCAAAATTAACCATACTAAATACCATCACATAGTTTAGTGACTATACACGGGGTTCGGATTGGTAATTGGTTTTCTGCACACTTACAAATCGTAACTACAACTAATTATAGCGCTCTCGCTAATTCACACATTCGATTTCTCACTAAACCACACACCTGCAGTTGCTTGGTAACGGATCCCAACAATATAGATTCCTCAGCTTCCGTGTTCAAGGACTCCTGTGCTCGTAAGCTGGCGACTCCCATAATTAACCCATGATTAAGAGCCTAGCTCATAGCAGATGCAGAGTAAACGGATCATACTAAACGCTCGTATTGTACAATTCATGTAATTGTAAGTTCTTATTGTTGTCGTTTTTGTTCATTATTATTACGATTATTAATATTTCCTTACACAGACCATAATGAAGGGAATTCTTATAGGCCTACTATCCTCATGGCTGACATTATTATGTCGTTATGTACGCTAACAATCAGGCTCAGTAGTAATTAGAGGCCATGCTATAAGCTCAAGCGGTTAGTCGCCAGCTTCCCATCGCGGCGGTCCGTGTTTGAGCCCTGGTCAGATCATGTGGGATTTGTGGTGGACGAAGTGACATTGGGGCAGGTTATCTCCGAGTACTTCGGTTTTCCTTGCCAATTATGATTCCACCGACTGCCCCAAATTCATCATCTAACCATCCGAGGCTGGTGTAATGGGGCAGTTAATGTCCGCCGTACGAAGAGGACTCAGTCTCACCTCACGAAATAATAAAAAAAAAAAAACATAGTAGTTACGAATAAGAGCAGACGATGGCGGCATTAAACGGCAGTAGAAGGCATGATGATCAGGAACTGAAATGTTCATCTTTGACGAGGAAGGTCACAGTATATTTTTAGAGGGCAGCATTAATGGATCTTGTTATTACATTAAGTTTAGTATTTTTCTATAAACACAGCTGTCTTTCCAGAGTTTCTCAAGTTCACAGCGTGCACATTCAGTAAAATCGTTTCCTCAAAGTGGCTGTCAAGGTCTGTAAACGTGGATCACAGTAAAATTTGTATACTGAGACAGTCTCACTGTCACTCCAAATCACACATGTGAAGTCTTCTTTTCACATCCTAATTCCTTTCTTGCCATTATTGTGCAACTGCTAACTCAACTAAATTCCTCTGCTTCCAAGCTCATCCTGGCAGGCTGGCGTCTCGAAACTCAACTCTTCTCAATTTAACTCTTCCTTATCACCACTTTGCACGGATCACGCAGAAAACATAGCCTCTCTATTGTTGGGAAGGAATGTTTACAGGGCCGTGGCATAGTAGCGGAAGTTACTCGACTGTTGCTTGCGTATTCTTTGACACGGGAATGTGTTCACTGAGTCGTTGCCTAGCAATGAACATCTACATTCTGACTTCACTATTTCGGCTTTGGGGCGTCATGTGACAATATTATGTCAGATTTGTTTGAATCTGCCAATATCGACCACGGGCGCACTTTATTTTCTTGTTTCGAATGATTGCTATGGACCTTGTACATAACGTATTATTATAATTTTAGTGGCAACAGTACTCAGCGGCTAAAATAATCAGCAACACAGTCGTGACGTTGGAAACGGAGAAGTTTCAACTTCTGAGGCCGTTTCTTCCGAGTACAATGTCAGCCTGTACGGGTAGCAGATGTGAGTGTACTAATCCCGCTATATGCCAACCTCACCTGTGCATTATTTATCTCCTGTGAAAGTGCTTCAAGGGGTAGTGGGCCTCTGAAAGTACATGACATAATTTATAGTAACAGGTCACTTTCTCAAAGCAAACTGCTTGCGTAATTTCACTTCACGCAAATCCCGAAACAGAAAGGGCTAGGCATACAGATAATGCGACAGATGAGCATTTCAAAGATAGTATGTTCATACCCCGATTGAAACCTTTCTCTCAATCTTATTATAAGCCTTTATGGTGTAATCGAAACAAAAGGTGTAAATCTGCCTTACACATCTCCCTATATTAGTATTCATACCGTTGCTAAAGACGTGCAGTCGTTGCTTTAATATTTAAAAATATGTGTTTTGCTGTGGTCTACTGGCCAGCGTGCCTGGCTACAGATCCAGAGGTCCGGGTTCGATTCCCGACGCTACCATATTTTCTGAGTAGTAGTGGTTCTGGAACGGGGTCCACTCAGCCTCGTCAGGATATCTGACGAGATATTTCAAGGAAATAGCGGTTCCGGTCTAGAAAACCGAAATTTATGGCCGTGGGGATCCAATGCGCTGACCATGCGACACCCTCTAACCGCAATAGTTGGCACTAACTTCGCCGACAAGCGGCGGTGGCTCGGTCGGTATAGTTCGCTTGCGGACTACAGGCCATGGAGTTTGTTTTTGCTTCGCTAACAGAATACATTTATGGGTTTCGTACAACTCTCAGAATAAATGTCGAGCATTTCACTAAACACTGTCTTGGAATGGAGAGCGGATGGGTATTATGTGACGTAGTAACTTAATTATTGTAGACGAAGGTTGTTCAATAAGTGATATTCCCCAGTCCATATAAATTAAATGGGAAGTCGTCGTTACGTTAAACGTACTGTAGACGGAAAACAAAATTCTTGATTACCATAAACATTACAGGCTAGGGAACCGTATTTATTGAACCCTCGTATTTGAATTTCAGGCTTGAAGGGGTTGACAGAATTGGGATTGATAATTGGATTCATTGAACACTTATAACTCGTAACTACAGGTAACTGTAACAATTTCAAGGAACTGTGCACTCTACAAATCACGGTACTGCACCATACATAAAGCATTCTACTCTTCACCAGTCGTTACATAGTAAATGCTACCAATAATATAGATCCCTCAACTTCCGTACTAATGTCCTTACTGACTTGCGACTGCCTAGCAAGTCCTCATGGCTGAAACTCCTGGCCAATGACTCACAGCCGCGCCTGGCCTCCATCGGCTACCATTCGTTACCGCTGGCTAGTGCTGGCTGAAGAAATTTCCGCTCTATTGTTGCGTGCCTAACTGTTGCTGCGATCACGTGATGGTTACCGGCTGTTGCGTAGCAACGAATGCTCGCTTAATAGCGCCACTGTGTTTATTGTGCCGTAACCTTGTAGTGGATATTCCTTCTAGCTCCAGAATTCTGGCTTTGAGCCCTCAAGTCACAATAACTTCTACTGGGGTCAAAATAGGATTTTAAACATACCTATAAAGGTTCTAGTATGAAAAAATAAGGATAGATAACGATGATGATTACATATCCAAAATCGCTGTCTAATTGTTAGTATGGCTACTCCTCCGTATTTTGGATGTCGCTTCTTCAAATCTCGTCCTGAAGATGACTACCCTAACTGAGGCCTTTTCGTGTTCTTTCCTCACTTCCTCCGAGCAAATGCACAAATAGTGTCTCTAATTACTCCAAGACGGCTTCCTACCACTTCCGTTCCAATTCAACAATCCATTCCACGATACAGGCTACGTTATGAGACTCCGATAGTCTCATTAGGTAAACCATAAATGAAATTCTTTATTTATTTATTTACGTGCTGACTCCACAGCCTAGCGACCAGCTACAGAGACATCTCAAATAGAAACACACAAGAACCAAAGCAGCGCACGAAAGCGAGTATTATAAAGTACGAGAAATAATAATTATTCGACAATTGGAAGAACTGATCGCCTACTTTCTTTTGACATGACACGGACAGCATAAAAAACGACGCCTCCAACAAATCATCCTTGCGTCTGGAACGCGTTTACCAAGCCGTTGCCTAACAACGATAGGGAGATAGACATATAGCCCCACAGAATCTCCTTTGATATACGTAACACGAACCCCATGTAAGACGACAAACTCTTCTACTGTTGTGGGCGTATTCGTTGTTGCGGTAACGTTTTTACCAAGCCGTTGCCTAGCATAGACATACTGATGGTAGGCATTTATGAAGTATGCCTTTCAGATGGGCTCAGGTGCCATGACATGCATACCAAATTTCACACAAATTTGTTCAGGCATTCAAAAGTTAATGTGATGGATACACAGATAGGAAGGAGATAGCAAAGCAGTCTAAGAAGAGGATCAGAAGGAGAAGGGATAGGAGAAGTCAGAGGAGAAGTAGAGAAGAAAAATAAACAAAAAGCAGAAATTTGATTTTAGACGGGAGAAAATAAACCACTAGGTGATGTTTACAGACAGCTGCAGAATGTCCATCCCGAAGTGGCGCTGGACAATGGCAGTAAAGCATATGATATCCTTCGGCTGCTTATCAGCATCTTCCATTTGTTCCTTTGTATGCTCTCTTAACATCCATCCACTGCACTTTATATCCATGCATGACGTCACTGCTAAATACGAATATATTATCGCGCTGTGTGTGACGAAAATTCTGAAGTAGCTGAAAGGTCCAATTTCACTGGACTCAAAATACGAGCTTCTTCGCTTTTTTTATTTTTGCAATGATGTGTGACATTTGTGTTCTCCCGCTCTCAATAGGGCTTACAATTTGTCACTTAGAGATCTTCTTATTATTGGTACGGCATCGGTGTCTCATACTTACACAAGTTTTATAAATACCACTGTTAGCTATGTCGCAGAAATCTACATAGGGGATCAGTCCATGAAACCTACAACAGACAAAACAAACTCCGTGGCTTTAGTCTGCAAGCGAACTATACCGACCGAGCGACCGCCGCTTGTCGGTCAAGTTCCCTGTGGTCTAGTGGTCAAGAGTTCCTGACTACAGATCCAGAGGTCCAAGGTACGAATCCCGGCACTAACGGATTTCCTGAGAAGTAGTGGGTCTAGAACGGGTTCCACTCACCTCGTTAAAGACAACTGCGAAGATACTTGAATGGAAAAGTAGCGACTCCGGTCTAGAAAACCGAAATTAACGGCCGCGGGGATTCGTTGCGCTGACCATGCGACACCCTCTATCCACTAAAGTTGGTCTTGAAACCTATACTTCAACGATATAAAAACATAACATGCGCCAACCTTTCACTTCTAGGGCTTGATTCAAACCATATAAAGTGTTTTCACACGCCTCACACTGCACAAGGCTACTGGGATGAAAAATTTGAATTCTCAGTCCTCCTAATCGTTGCGGGCCTAAATGAGGTTTTGTTAACAAAAAGACTCACGACTCTTATTAACGTGGAGGTCTAAATACTGGAGCCACATCATCGTTCGTGCCTTCATTCTCTCTCAGTTAGATACTGGAGCCACATCATCGTTCGTGCCTTCCTTCTCTCTGTTAAATACTGGATCCACATCATCGTTCGTTCCTTCATTCTCTCTCAGTTAAATACTGGAGCCACATCATCGTTCGTTCCTTCATTCTCTCTCAGTTAAATACTGGAGCCACATCATCGTTCGTTCCTTCATTCTCTCTCAGTTAAATACTGGAGCCACATCATCGTTCGTTCCTTCATTCTCTCTCAGTTAAATACTGGAGCCACATCATCGTTCGTTCCTTCATTCTCTCTCAGTTAAATACTGGAGCCACATCATCGTTCGTTCCTTCATTCTCTCTCAGTTAAATACTGGAGCCACATCATCGTTCGTTCCTTCATTCTCTCTCAGTTAAATACTGGAGCCACATCATCGTTCGTTCCTTCATTCTCTCTCAGTTAAATACTGGAGCCACATCATCGTTCGTTCCTTCATTCTCTCTCAGTTAAATACTGGAGCCACATCATCGTTCGTTCCTTCATTCTCTCTCAGTTAAATACTGGAGCCACATCATCGTTCGTTCCTTCATTCTCTCTCAGTTAAATACTGGAGCCACATCATCGTTCGTTCCTTCATTCTCTCTCAGTTAAATACTGGATCCACATCAGCGTTCGTTCCTTCATTCTCTCTCAGTTCATCACTTGCCGTATTCGTATCCACGCAGTAATAAGTTCTAATCATTGAATTCCTGAATGGGGCTGTTACTTTCTCTCACTCTGCGTATTGCTTACAGTAGGAAAGATCTGCTGCAATCTTCATCGTTCCGCGGCTGAAAGACGGTGTATCCTGAACTTACTACTGCGTTACGTATTTATTTATCTTTTGATTAGTCAGTCTGCATTCAGCGAACCTTCTCACGGTCACGATCAAGACCTTTGCGCCTGTCTTTCGTTAAGACGCAACTGCCTATAAGTCGGATTAAACTACTAGTTCGGTCGCTCGCAACAAAGTTAACTCTTCTCCAAAATAAGCCACGATGCGTGACTAAAACTGTTGTTATTTTGTATTCACTGGTTTGTAAGTGCATATCTCAGCTCACAACACACGCGCTAGATGTTTGAATGTCAACTGGCAAAGCTCTTCCCAATAATCCGTGAGAAATGTGATCTCGAGATGTAAAACTATTTATCTCTGTTATCTGGCAGTTAAACGGATAAATTACGACAACCCTGAAAACATCCAGTTTCAAGATATTTCAACAGATCGCTTTATGGAGCACAACACAAACTGTTTCAGATGGGCTAAAGTTCTAGGCACTGATAATAAAATTTCTTAGTATCGCCAACTGTTTTTTAGATACAGACTATAAAATATGAAATTACAATTAATAAATATGCATACATTAAACACGTCCATTTGTGATAAACTGTTTATTTTGCAAAATATACTAATTATTCTCGTGGTAAAAGTAATTTTTTAAAGAAGTGCTATTTTCTGTGCCTGTATTTCTATGGTATCTTCCCAATTTAAACTGTCGGAAACCTATAAACCCTTGGCTTATAGTATTGTGAACAGACAGCAAGGAGACTTTATGTTCCTTTTAATACAGTATTTCTTGAGGAGATAACTTCTTGCTGGCATTGAAAGGAGTCCGCTTTTCGACTGGTCTGTGTAGATAACCCTCGTGTAAATGCACTCTCTTCGGCCAGAACTGCATAATCCATTTCCAGCCATAACAGAAACGTCATGAACACAAGAAAAATTTTCTTTGGGGGAGGGCTGACACAATTTCGGTGAAGATGGATTATGAAGTTGTACATAAACGACGCTGACCTGTTGCATTTGTTCGACTGTTTATCTAGTGTTGTATTTCATACTGTTCGTAAACAAAAAGAAAAGGGGTCACTATAAAGGGTCATCAAGAAATGACGCAGAAGTTGTACGGTAATTAATAAATTTCATATCACAGGACAAAGTGTAAATTGGGAGTTTATCACCAGTCATTGATAGCACTAGCAGGTAGAAGTGAAGGCATGAACTACTGTGGGAAGCATCACAAAAGAAACGGGCAACAGTTATCGAAATCTTCAGTTTCTTTCCTGCAAACGATATTGGATATATATGGATCACAAACCAGATATATTTTTAAGCGAATCTGTCCTGTTTTATTCGTTTTCTGACATCATATAATACATCAATTACTATTAGCACTGATAAGTAGAGGGCCTTTTCTTTGACCCTGTGTATGAGGTCTACAAATATTGTCAGATGAAGCAACTATGTAGCGAGTGAGTATTTGAAACAATTCAGTGGATCAAGAAATTATATGTTGTTATGGATCCCATAACCCATAACTGTAATCATAAGATCCAAGACCGAGGAACAGACAGATGTGTAGGGATTACGTTCGAATCTAGACATAGTTGTAACAAAGAGTCTAAAGGGTCATATCAAATGCCCATGGATTTTTATTCAGAACCCTTAATAGCGTAGTTGGTTGAGGCACTACGCTACATGCCGGAAGGTTGCGGGTTCAAGTCCCGATGAGCTCATTGGATTTTTTCAATTGACCTAATCCTTCCAGCCGCACTATGACCCTGGGGTCGACTCAGCCTCTAACAGAAACCAGTACCAGGAATATTCTTGGAATGTTCTTGGGAGTAAAGGGCGGCCGGCGTGTAAGGCTGAAAACCTTGCCGCCATCTATGAGCCGATTGTATAGAAAATGTGGGAACCTCAACATCTCATAACCCTATGGGCTTCCAGGGCCTGTTACAGGGATACCTTTAATTTTTTTTCTTACCGTTAAGGTTCGGCCACACAGAGCGCTACGTACGCTATACGACCAGAAAAATATCTCCCTTTATTGCCAATGTGACTGGCCATACAGACTTCCGTACGTTACGTACGATGTGTTCGCTATGTTAGCTGCGTCGCAGTGTGTACACAGCGTACTAGCGTACGTAGCGAAAATAGCGTAGCGCTCTGTGTGGCCGAACCCTAAATCGTAGGGCGCGCCATAGCTCAAGCGGCTAGTCGCTGGGTTCCCACCGCGGCGGCCCGGGTTCGATCCCGGGTCTGGTCAAGTAGGATTTGTGGTGGACAAAGTGGCGCTGGGGCAGGTTTTCTCTGAGTACTTCGGTTTCCCCTGCCAATCTTCAATCCACCAATTGCTCCACAATCACCCTCACCTATCATCTGGGGCGGGTACAATAGGCCAGAAGTGGCCGCAGTACAAGGGACTTAGTCCCGCCCCACTAGCAATAAAAAAATACCCTTAATCGTAATATACCAAGTACACGAGTAAGTTTTTTTTTTCACGAGAGGAGAGATGATAAAATAAGACTCTGACCTGAATTTGGCTTAAATAAGGCATATTGTTCTTGTGCATAGGGACAAACAATAATTGTGAGAACTTAATCACGAAGCTCAAAAATGAGAGAGTTTGAGGATGGAGGCAATCAGTCGGAAATTTCATCTCATACGATATAGGAAGTAATTAAAATCGCACGTCCCTCAACAGACAAAGTTTACTCTTGACATTTAACATCCCATCTCTCCTCCCTTTCACCACAGATGAAAGCCAGAGACAAACACCAGATGGTGGGATTTTATTTGCTACCTGCAATGCCAGCTGAGAACATCAAAAGCTCCATTTTCACGCGTATATAACGGAGAGTTCTACCAGGGGTTTAAACCGAGCTGAAATGTTGCGTTATCACAACTTCATACGTAAGATTTTCTTGAAACTAGAATGTGTTTAACTGCTGATTAACACTTCATTAAAAGTATAAATTGCACGAGCCTATTAACACCTGCCATTACGTCTGCCTACAGCCCACTATCGTGACTGAAAACTATTAACATTCATCTAATAGTGCAGTACGAATAAATAAGAATCATAGGAGAGATACATGTAGATGGAGGAATAATAGTAAAATGGATCTTAAAAGAGCAAATTGTAATAGGGTGAAGTCGATTAACTTGGCTCAGAGTGTACTGATGGGCTCTTGTAAAAATGGCAATGTGCTAATGAGTCCCATGTAAGCGGGGCATATTTTGAGCAGACTAACTCTTTAAGTATTCCATGTTAGTTGGGTCCCTTGTCACCACGGCATGGCGCGTCGTCAGGTTGCGGATGGAGCAGACGCCCTCCAAGTATGGAGGGAAGCTACGAATATACTGAATAAGCAGTCGCGCACAGCCAACAAGGGGTGGTGATACAGCTTGGGGGTTGGGAGTGGGATTAACTCGGATGGTATGGATTGGATTGATCTGGCTCGGGATAGGGACCAGTGGAAGGTTCTTGTGAACACGGCAATGAACCTTCGGGTTCCATAAAATAGTGGGAAGTTCTTGAGTAACTGCACAATTGGCGGCTTCTCAAGAAGGGCTCAGCTCCTTGAGTGATTTCAACGAAGATTCTTACACACGGAGGTTACTTAAATTAAAAAATTATACAAGCGGGTAACTTCAGTACAATTATAAGAGGAAAGAGACGCAAAGGTAAGCCTAATGGAAGGGACCGCTCTGGGTACCTAGATACAAACCGGAGAACAGGCCTGATATTAAACCTGATCTTACAGAAGTTCGGTAGTTTTAGAGGCTGACATCCACCGAAACCCTGATAATATTCATGGTGAAAGTATGATACGTCAACTTCAGACGAAGAGACCCAATGGTTTTTTCTCAAAGTTGAGCAATGAAGCTCTTCCACTAGCAAACAGCATACAGCCAATGGGTGTAGTGTTGCTACATCATTACCCACTTCACTGCTTGCAAACTAGACATGCTTCTAATTAAACGCAACTGGTTTTGCAATCAAAGTAAGCAGAAAGGCGATACTACACACAAGTGTCTCGAGTATTTGCTTATTTATGGTTTATTTATTTAAGGTTCTCTCTGCAGTTCACGCTATAGACTGATTCAAAGTCTTAAGGTAAAACTTCAGAAGGTTCTTGGGATGATAATTCGGAGCAGAAAATATAAATGAACTCTTGTTTATTTCATAACCCTTGTCGAGTTATGACGTTCTGTCACTAATTAATAAAATTAAATAACTGTCCATTCATATATGCATTCGGTTAATTATATTTAAATTCTTTAATTTATTATTTAATAGAGGGGGCACGTGGTAGCGTAGTTGGTTGAGGCACTGTGCTACAAGCCGGAAGGTCAAGGGTTCAAGTCCCGATGAGGTCATTGGAATTTTTCAATTGAACTAATACTTCCAGCCTCACTATGGCCCTGGGGTCGACGCAGCCTCTAACAGAAATGAGTACCAGGAATATTCCTGGTGGTAAAGTTGGCCGGTGCGTAGGGCTGACAACCTCACCGCCATTTGTGAGCAGATTGTTTAGAAAATGTGGGAACCTAAACATCTCACAAACCTATGGGACTCCGCGGCCTGTTACAGGGATACCTTTACTTTTCTTACTTTATTATTTATTTAGAATGAACGAAAAGCAAATATTCCGAAGTTAGAAACCAGTGAGGACTTGCGCAGAGTGCTGGACATTTCTTCACAATAACTGCACAAATTGACCTCCTCCAGCGCATGGTTACACTTAGCAGCAACGTCCAAATGAGTCCGACACGGAGCATTTGTCTAGGCCAGCCCCTGTGCCTGCCACAGCTACCTGCGTTGCGCCTGTTCATGTCGTCGGGATCCTGTACTTCCGTACCACCTCTAATGCATGTCCTTAGTGAAGAATGAAGTGCGTTCAGATCAGGAGAACATGGAAGTCAATGGCGATTGGCTGATCTATGTGTCCGAAAGACGGGCGTTCAACCAACTGCAGACTCGACGTTGGTAGGAGCAGGCGCCGTCGTGCTCAAATCACATTCATTTGTGAACATTAAGAGGTGCCTCCTCCAGTAAACTGGGAAATTTCTTTTCTAGGAAATCGGCGAACTCCATTCCACTGAAACTATTTGCTATCAAGCATGGTATGGTTCAATGCTGTGGCGGTCCACGACTCGGGGCCGAACGTTGACGATAAATCCTTACTGAAATGAAGAGGGTCGAGCGGCATTCGGATTCTCCAGTATTCTTTCATATTGGATTTAGATGTTGTTTACTTCACTCTGTGGTCTGGTGGTCAGAGTTCCTGGCTACAGATCCAGAGGTGCCGGGTTCGTTTCCCGGGGCTACTAGATTTTCTGAGAAGAGGAACGGGGTACACTCAGCCTCGTGAGGATAACTGAGGAGCTGTTTCAAGGAAATAGCAGTTCCGGTCTAGAAAACCGAGATTAACGGCCGTGGGGATTCGTTGCGCAGACCACACGACACCCTCTATCCGGTAAAGTTGGAATTAACTTCGCCGACAAGCGGCGGTCGCTCGGTCGGTATAGTTCGCTTGTGGACTACAGGCCACGAAGTTTTTTTTATTTCACTTTGTGGATGTCTCCTCATCAGTCCATAATGCACGGTAGAGAAAATCCTGTTCATCAGTTTTATATATCAGTCATCGAGAGAAATGGAATAGATTATTTCCCCTCGACAGACCTTCTCTAAGTTATACATGAAAAGAACATAGCTGCTCCTAGGGCAGTGTACAGTAAACTGCATTCTGTGACAGGTTGACCACTTCCTCTTCATTCTGCACATTGTGTCTGCTGCGGACACTGCGTGCTGGTGGCATGAGTGCACCTGTGTCCCACAGACTGTCGCATAACTTTGCAAACACATGTCTGTTGGGTTGCCTCCAATACGGACACCTACTCCAGTATTCCGTCGGTGCAGCTCCGGCATTTCCATCACAAGAGCAGTACAATAAATTCATATCAGTAATTCCGAATTAGTAAATCGCGTCGTTTCGCCTCGCTATCACTACTTTACCGCCGGACGCAATGTGAGCCGCCAGTGAATGTAGTGTGAACTCCGTCGTTATGCGCTATGGAAGCGCCATCACGCGTTTATACAAACAATACTGAGTTTCTGTGCTTCCTCTACAGTCCGGTATTGTAAAGAACACAAAGTTTCGGAAACGGGACGTCTTTGGATCCTCAGATGAATGGGTGGGGGGCACCCAGTCCATTGGATCCGTTAGAAAATGCTAACCTCAATGACAGGTTCGACAGGCGTTGTGTTCTTTAGAATCCCGGACGGTCGAAAAAGTCCAAAACCTCGGTAATCTCTCGTGTTATGCACCACCGTCAGAACCCTGTAGAGTCGAAAGACAATCAGCACTAAGTCTGAACGCCGTAATTCTAAGAAAAGTTTCAAAATTATCTCCTCAAAATGTCCTACAGTTTCACCCTGCTTATCGGTACGATTTTGTGAACCTTTAGAGTAAAGCTGCCCTGCGCTTAACTAATTAAGCAGTATGTCACGAAGACATCTGGGGGAGTGGAAGTATAGCACAATTCTTGACCTCGACACCAGATTGAGGTGAGTGGTCAGCTACACGTCCCAACCGCTTTACCCCCGGGGAAAGAGCATCCAGTACCCATTGGATACGTGGCTGGGTGGGTCCCAGAAGCGGTCTAAACGACGTGAAGAGGAGAAAAACCTTCACTCTACCAGGGCTCGAACTCAGACCCCTTGGCGGTCCAGCCCGTAGTCTTTCACTATACCGACTACGCTATCCGAACCGTTTTTTAAGTTAAACAGTTTAATAAGATTAAATTGAGTCTCGATATTCAAATGGATACTGCAGAAAGTGTTGGAAAGCACAGCGGTACACGACTGAATAACTGTAACATTGCAGGGTAGATCTTCTTTCACGGAGTTACTCAGACGAGAACTAGATTAAACTGACCTAGGGCGGAGTCCAATGGCAAGAGTTAAAAAAAACAATAGATGTTAGAATAACAATAACATATCAAGCAATTCACCGCGTCAGGAGGTTACGCGCATGATAGCCGGACTCAACTGGCCCACAGTAGCGTTCAATGGCGTGTGTTTAAAAACTCGGCAGTTGATTACTTCGGCCCCAAAAGTAATCGAAGTTCACCTGTCAGGCGAATAAAAATAATCGATTCAAGAAAAATCCCATTCCGCAGTTAGTATTTGCTGAAACTAGTGCTATATTTTCCTACGCTTTGAAACCTTGATGACGTCACGCTCCTAGACAAGAGGTTCAAATGCAGGTCACGTCAACCATCTCCCCTTCGAACCGTCCACTTGTCTGGAAGATAGGCTGGTCCAGTCCTTTTTGCTGTCTTCGTATCTGGACCCCCTCCCTAGAATCCCCATTATGAGAAACGTTAACAGACAGCTTTCCCACTACTTACGTTGACCACTCAATTTGTCGCCCCTAAACAGTTTTTGAATGTATTAAACTGAATTACATATGGGGCTCCACGAACTTTGTAAGTATAATTTAAACACTGGCGTAAAAGCAGGTAGTATGCAGGAGATACAAAGCTGAAGGATTTGCTCCTTGGCATAACACATATTTCTCAAATCGGTTATCTGCAATTTTTCGTACCCTACTGGCCTTAATGTTCATTTATTGCAGATAATCCCGTTAACGTAAAACTACTCGCATTACATACATCTTATAGTATCACCATCATCGGCAAAATAGCCCTTTCTGAGCCACAGCCTTCCTCAGATATTTCACTATTCACTATTTCCGGCTGTTTTCCCAGTATCTCACTGCACAGTCTTATGAACTATGCTTCCATGTCTTATATTTCGAAGTAGTCGGTCTGGAACGAGGTCCACTCAGCCACGTGAGGATAAATGAGGAGCTATTCCAAGGAAATGGCGGCTCCGGCCTAGAAAACCGAAATTAACAGCCGTGGGGATTCGGTGCGCTGACCCCGCGACCCCCTCTATCCGCTAAAGTTTGCACTAACTTCGCCGACAAGCGGCGGTCGCTCGGTCGGTATAGTCATATCCCATATTTACCGTCGTGAGAACCTAGTACAATATCTCATATCCAACGAAAAAGTTTCGCATATAAAACATGAGAACGAACAGACGGACGTGACGTCCACTATATGAGTCTCTTCGTACATAATAATGCTGCGGTGGTTATGGACACAAAGAGGGGCTGGAAAAGCATGATGTCCAAAATAACCAATTCACTTTACACTAACGGCAAAACGTGAAAGAGAAATAGAGAAAAAACAGTGGTTACAGAAAATGTATAAAAGAACGAAAGAAATGGGACATGACTGACGGACAAGTGCCGAATTGTGGGCATCGGAAAACCTCAAAAAGAAGAAGCAGAGAGAAACAGGCCTTTCGGTGGAGTGGGTGGAATCAGCTGCCAAAGAAAAAAAAAAGGAGGGGGGGGGAAATGGAGGAAAAGGAATCACCGTGCACAGAAGAGACAATAACATGTTGTCCAGACGTACGGTCGCATACGGATGGAAAGAATATGGCGGTCACACTACTACATCACTCGACAACATGAAATGGGGAAATGAAAAACACAGTAAAAAGTAATGTTGTCTCTGTGGTTAATTAATTAAGCACTATGTCAAGAAGACATAGGGGGGAGTGGAGGTATACCTCCACCATTCTCGACCTCGGCATCAGATGAAGGCGAGTGGTCAGATACACGCCCCAGCCGCTTTATCCCCAGGAAAATCGCCCCCGGTACTCATTCGATATGTTGGATGCGTCCCGGGGCCGGTCTGCATGCTGTGAGGAAGAGAAAAATCTTGCCCGTGCCGTCCAGCCAGTAACCCGTTGCTATATCGACTACGCTATCACGACTCCAACGAAATATGTGGTAGAGTCATTAAGTTCGGGGACTGTGGTTTTATCGCATCATATTATAAGGTATTCACATACACTTACACAGATCCATATCGGCCCTCAAAATAGTTGCCGCTGGCCGCTATGCAAGTCGGCCAACGTTGATATAGCTGCCGAAAACACTGCTGAAACCTAGTGGCAGGAAATTCCCGTATGGCGTCTCTTGTGGCACTGACCAACTCCTCGGACGACTGAACTCTACGACCACGTAGCTTTGCTTTCAAGCGGTGAAAGAGAAAGAATCTCATGGTGGGAGATCAGGTGAGTACGGAGGGTGTGGCAAAACGGTGACCTGTTGCCTTGTCAGTTCCTCTTGGACAAGAACAGAGCGATGTGCAGGGGCGTTGTCGTGTAGCAACAGCCAATTCTTCCTATGCCAAATGTTTCACTATGGGATTTGCCTAGTTTTTGGCAGAACTTGATGTTTGCCCATTGTTCAAACTGCCACATTTTCAATTTCCGCCATTTGCATTTAACTGCATTTCACAACAGAGGTCGTAGTTCTACTTACACTGTTTGCACACAACTGCCTCTTGCTGTGACGACAGGGCATCATATCGTGCCTCAATCTACCAGCTGTAGTGCACTGCAACAATGCTTTGCGGCCAGTCCACGAACTTATTGACTCTGGTAGTATATTGGGGTTACAGGGAAAGTACGGCGATGGGAGGACGCAAGGGAGCAGGAAAATCGAAAGTCACGATAGAATACGTGAACAGAGATGATTTTAAAAGCCAAAGAGAAGCATATAGGTACAATTCGTGGTGCACGGCAAAATTCTGACATATGACCCCGCCTTCGCATCTCGTCTGGAGTGTGATTTTCTGTAAAATACAGCAATAAGGCGTTTGTGGTCTGCACTCGAAAGAAACTGTATTCCAGTCATTTAATACGTCCATTTTGAAAACAAGATATCACTATAGACACAGCGTGTGTCAGTTTACCTCCAAGTTCCTATGTCCAATCCATCACGGTTGTCAAATCATCTATGTCCTTAGCAGATCTGGGTGGAAAAACTGACGTACAAAATGCTACTTTAATTTAATTTAATTTAATTTCGGCCTATTACGCACTCTGTGCATAAAGTGAATACTTAATGGAAAGTCAGTAAGTTTGTCAAGTTTAATCTCTTAAAACACTCAGCAGACGCCGCTTAAATTTAGTAATGGAGGGTTTACACTAAAAGTTGTCAGATGAATTTCATTTTGATCCACACAGATCCTCTCTTACTATACTGAGGCCAAGTAAAGAGGCTTCTCTCCTCTTTGTATACTGTTGTATCCACTTTCAGTCCCGTAGCCTATGTCAACCGGCTCACAATTCTTATAGCTGGTGAAGATTATCATTATCTGCATTCGTTTGAATATAATCACTAGAATTAAGGTACTTCATAAACATGAATACAACAGTAAAATTGATATTAAAGCATGTTAATACTTGTTTTATTGAGTATATTGAGTATATACTCAATAAAAAGTATTAACATGTCTTAATATCAGGGCTAATTGTTGTGTTGTCGGTCACAAAGTACCTTGATTACGTTATACACAACAGGATGCAACAAATAAAGAGAATGACTAAGTGACTGGAGGGAAATGTAGGGATGTGCTCAGTCGTCGCAGTGACCAGACTACGGGCTGGAAGTTCACAGGATGTGGTCCTTAATTACATGATGATTTTCATCTTTATATTTACTTTGTTAAATATTCACTATATGGAGAAATATCCCAATGAAGATCCTATATCTTAACGATAACTGTACTTTACGGCATGTAGGTCTTTCTGTCTTTTGTACATTGAACGTATTTTCAGAAATCTGTTCGAGTGCACGTGAGTACTATGTCTATACCGAGGTCCCGGAAAGAAGTCCCATGGATCGAACCCCTCCACATGTCCCTTGGGGCCGTTACCTCCTCCGTACCACGCGTTCTACCTATCGTATGCGCATCACACCAGGAAGATATAAAAGATGAGTTCCAGGGCGGGCGGGGGAATCATTTATATATAGACTGCACAATGTCGGGGCATGGACGGAACCTTGAGGAATCCATGCCGCTATTTTTCTTGGAGTAGAGAAATTCATCTTCTTGAACTCTCTTTCAGTGATAAAAGAAGCAAATGATTTAATTAGACTTATCAAAAAATCCTAATTCTGACAATTTATATGGTGTCCTCGTTAAACAATCTTGGCACGGACAGCACAGAAAACACCGCTCTTCTACTGCTACGTATTTATTCGTTGCTTAGCAATGGCTCACTTGTCTGATGACATAAGAACGTGTTTACTGTGCCACTGTCTAACAACGGATGGCGTCTCTTAAGCATTTCGGTCATGTCACAATATCCTTATTCACTATACGCATCAGTAACACAAGCGTCAGAGTGTTGTGAAATGTGTATAGGCCTATATGTCGCTAAATATTCCCACATAACTTAGAACCCAGCTGCGTGGATCGTTTGCTTCTGAAAATCCTCTCTCTCCCAGCCCGCATCTGTAGAAGTTTCATCCACTTACAATCGGCCAAACAAAAATGTACCCATACCCGCATTAACTGCAACACGCAGTATTAATTAATGATGGTGTTTGAGAGAACGCGTGCTGACGAGAGTATCTGGACTTGAGAGAGGAAGAGATATATAGAAAATTACAGGATGAGATGCTCCACTTGATATTCTTAGCGCAATTAAAGTAAAATGAATCGGATGGGAATTATGTGGCACACATGAGGGAAATAAAGAAGCACATAAAACTGTAATCGAAAAATCAAAATGGAAGGGTTCACGTCGGAGACTTGGTATATGCAAGGACGGTTTTAAAACAAAGCATTTAGAGCGGACTCATAAAGACCACTTTCCTACTGCACAGGTTTCTGGTCCTACAGACCTACTGCTATTACTGTTATTAATGTGACATGCAGATACATTGCCGAGCAACAGCTATGTAAACAGGCGACAGTACAACGGCCATTGCTAGGGAACATCTCTGTGGATACGATGTTCCTTGCCAAAGAGAGAACATGCAATAATGAAAGGGACGTTTTCTGTGAGGTCCGTGTCGGGGCTGTATTTAGCAGCTCCTCCCGTCCTCTACCTAATCTCCATTACTATTACTTGGGACGGTAGCTGCATTTATCCCTGGATAAAATTGTTGCGTTCACAGTGCTCCCCAGATGGAATGGGGTGTCCAAGCTTATCTTTCAGTAAGAAGAGGCCGAATCTCCAAAATAACAAGTACTTAAAAACAGTTATAACCTAAATTCATGACATATGAATAATACGTACAATAACAATAAAGAAATAATAAGACTCAAACCATTACTTTCGTATTCTAAATATGCATCTGAAACAAACTGTGCCCTCGACCACCTCGGTAGGTCCAGGCCAAAAGAAAGTAACCTACCCCAGACCTAGAAAGTGATCAAAATTCCTGTAACACTGCGAGTTAACCAGATTGCAATGTTACCCCATTATGTGGACTAAGACTAGTACTTCAGTTGAGAGAGTTGAGGTTTGCAGTTGTGACAAGTTCAGGAACCCAGAGGAAGGGGAACATCCGCTGTTGCAAGCAGATACCAAGCAACGGCTAGTGAAGACTGAGAATACTTTATGTTGTGCTGTAGTTGCCGTCATCTTTGCAGTGTGAAACTCAGTGAGACTATCGTAGTTATTTGTAGTTACAAGTGCAAGTGTCCAATACGTTAGTTTTTTTCAATGGCTCTTCCAGCCCATTCAGGGCCCTGGCCTCTTATGCAGTTCCACAATAATTTTTCACGGACGGTAGCACTGTTTGGGCGAGTGATCAGCTCGTCGCAAAGCCTCTACCTAGACACAGGACAACACATACNGTTCAGATCTTATTACTTAGATACAAAGTTTACATTAAATTTTCTGAAAACATTTTCAAAGTTTCACATCGTTCACTTACAAACAATATTTCATAACTGCGGATGTATGTTTATGATATATAGTGAAACCTCACTTACTCGGAAAACTGTTTTTGCGCATTTCGACCTTGATGATCACATTGCCGCTACCTAAAATGTTTTAAGGCTGATGTGAAAACTTACATGTTTACATTTTATGACAAGTAAATTTATTTTATAAGATGAAGAACAGAGAGTAGTGGAGCCTGGTTGTAGAGGAGGCCAAGGCTCACCCAGGGCTGTAGCGCCGAGTGGTAGGTATAGGTAGGTAGGTAAATTTATTTTATAACATGCAATATAAGTTTCAAAACAACGTCGTATTGCCTAAAAATACGCGTAAAATCCATTTTATAATTTTCCTGAACATGTTTTCAGTAGCACTTCTGTAAGTCTGACTTTCACTAATTTGGACAATGTTTCGCCCCAAGTTAGTCAGAATCAGTGAGGTCTTATTGTATTTCCATACTAAATTTCATATACCTATCTCCGACCGCCTCTGTGGTCTAGTGGTCAGAGTTCCTGGCTACAGATTCAGAGGTCCCGGGTTCGATTCCCGGCGCCACCAGATTTTCTGAGAAGTAGTGGGCCTGAAACGGAGTCCACTCAGCCTCGTGAGGATAACTGAGGAGCTAATTCAAGGAAATGGTGGCTCCAGTCTAGAAAACCGAAATTAACGGCCGTGGGGTTCCATTGGGCTGACCACGCGACACCCTCTATCCCCTAAACTTGGAACTAACTTCGCCGACAAGTGGCGGTCGCTCGGTCGGTATGGTTCGCTTGCGGACGGAGTTTGTTTGTTTGTTAATTAATTACTATGTCAAGAAGACATATTGGGGATTGGAGGTATAACTCCACCATTCTTGATCTCAGCATTAGATGGAGGTGAGCTGTCAGCTTCACACTCTAGCGCCCGGTTCCCAATGGACAGGAGGCTCGGTGGGGCCCAAGGGGCGGTCTGGACGTTGTGGAGAATGGAAAAATCTTTCCCTTGCCGGAATTCGAATCCCGGTCGTCCAGCCCGCAGCTTGCTGCTATATGGACTGGGCTATCTTCACTCCTGCCTGACATGGTAAGAATGTAAAATACATCATACTGACTTAAATGACTTTGGAACGTCAGATGACCGACGATTTAACTACTGTATTAGGGGAATTCTGCAGGCTACAAGAAACACATCCAAATGAATCGATTTTCTCAAAAGTGGTTCATCATTTGTCGGGTAAAATACTGTAAATAACAGTGCACAAAATCGCGGATATGTAGGAAAGAGAAAGAAGAAATATGCACAATTTCGGTTATGGGAAGAGATTACGTAAGAAACGTCAGCAAGGACACGAAAATGTTATTAAAAGAAATCATACAGTAATATAATGAGACCATGAGAAGATCGAAGCAAATCATGACAACTGTCCAATGGAAGATTTTTATGAACAATGTGATGACTGAAGTGTAATATACTCCGCGATGTAACGCCGTGGGTCCGGCAAAAGTTCATCGACAACTCGGAGGAAAATATTGCCTCCATCTTCAGGGTCGACCAGTAAGGCAATCAAGAATCCAGCAGGAGATTGTTTGTTTCCTGTTAGGCTTATTCTTCAACCCTGAAGAAGGAAACAGCGTGTTCCTCTAAAACGCCAGTGAACGCCTGCCGGACTAAACGCCGTTACATACCAGAAGATGATATTCCTCATAGTGACCGCTGTAAGAACCAGGTATCCAACAGAGTTATGAGTCATCAAGTTCCAGTAGAAGGAATTGCTTGACGAGTTGAATCAACCTTTCCTGCTTAACCGTTTCCTTGTAGAGCTCTTTCTTAATATAAAAAATACGTATCTTCTTCTGTATGTTTCTTTGTATGGCAAACTCACGATTACTATTGTTGAAAAGCAAATATTAGTTCGAAATACAGAAAGCTGACAGGAGAGGTTTCAGTTTACTGGCATTATTGAATAATAAACAGCACAGCGGCACGAAGACGGTAATGTATGTAACGAAACAGTTCGTCTTCTGCATTTAAGAGCTAGTGGGACCGGTGTGTTAGGGAGTTATACACGTACATGCTTACAGAGAAAGGCAAACCAACTGCATATTGATAAGTTCTATTTGAAGTGCAGCACGAATAGTTATTTAGCAGGAAGTACAGGAAGGAGACATGTATAGCATACTCTGTCTAAAATATCTTTGAGGGTACGTCACATTTTGAGTAAGTAACCTTAAATTAAAATCCGTGGCTTAAGTCCGCAAGCGAACTATACTGACCGAGCGACCGCCGCTTGTCGGCGAAGTTAGTGCCAAATTTGCGGATAGAGGTGTCGCGTGGTCAGCGCAACGAATCCCCACGGCCTTTAATTTCGGTTTTCTAGACCCAAGTTTATCTTTCAGACTGATACATCTCACAGGGCATTTCACAATTCAAAGTCACGTAAAAGCGGATACACAGTTTGGGTTCTTCGTCATAAAATTTAAAAAGAAATTTCAGCTACATATGTCACAAATGCACGCAATGTAAGGCCTTCATGAGGTCACAAATTTCATTGCAATACAGCTGGGTTAAAAGTAAGGTATCCCTGTTGGCGGAGCCAACCACCAGTCATAGTGAGGCTGGAAGGATTAGGTAAATAGAAAAACCGAATGACTTAATCGGGAATCGAACCCGCGACCTTCCGGCTTGTAGCATAGTGCCTCAATCAACTACGCTAAATGCAGCTGGGGTACGACATCAAAAGGCTTTGGATGGGTAAATATTAGTAAAATTTTTATTCCTCATTAAAGAGAAACCACAAGAAATGAAGTCTGACAGATTAGCATGAGCGGCAGTGTGACTGACATGCATTCGAGAGGTGTCCGATTCGAATCTCGATCGATATGCCAGAAATTATTACAGAAGTATCTTAGTTCACTCCATTTCCCTAGGTATATAATGGGATAGCAGCTTGAAGTAGGCAAGGTCACTTCCTCCATAATCATTTCGCCATAATCTATGGGAAATAGCCTCTTCAGTTGATCGTATCAGAGCGCATCTGAAATATATAAAATATATTGTGACGTGTTGCGCTATGCAGGACACCCCTCCCCCCGCCAGCGGTGACGTAACACCATCAGAGCGCTGTCGTTACTAGGGTAGCAGGCGAGTCAACACTCCTTCCCTTACCCCGCCAGCGGTGATGTGACCAAGGTATGCCGCGGTTGCTATGCAGCCGTAAACAACTCTCGACAGCGTTGCTAGCAACACGGCGTCAGACAACAGTGGTGCCTATTACGTGGCTGTTTTCTGTGTTGTCCGGAACGAGGCTAAATAAGGAGCGCGAAGACTATTCACAGTTAGTTACAGTTCTCAGCGAGTGAAATAAAATTCGCTATATCCAGCACGGCGTGAATTTATCTGTCGCGTTATACATCCAACACGTGACAATATCTTTCATTTCATTTAAACGAGTATTCAGAAGATCTGTTGTAATATTATGTACGAGTATTCTCTCGTCATCTTTTCTGTGTTCTAAGTGGTCATTTTCCACGGGGGTTTCTCTCCAAAATTCTATTTGCATTCACTTTTTCTCCTACGCGAACCATGAGCCGATTTATAATCATGCTTTCTCACGAATCATGTGATAGCACAGTGAAGTGATATCATAACATTAGTCCCATTCACTTTGTGGATGTGCTTCGTGTTATTTGATTCAGTAGACCGCGCCGACGATAGATTATAAAATCAGTTACTATTACAAGCAAGTAAATTTCCATTAGGACGTCGAATCAAATTATGAATAATGGCTTAAAATGTTCTACATTTTTATGATGTCCATAACACGTCGATAAAGATTTCGATATATAGAACACAAACACATTCCTGTATTACAAATGGAAGAAGTATTGCACAATCAGATGATGTTTATAAACCGCCTCTTGTATTTACAGAAGGGGTATGCAGGTTGACAATAAATGGATCTACCTCCATCGTCCGTATACGCCTGGTATGATATTTAGGCCCAAGGTAATTTTTAGTTATACAGATAATATCTGTAAATGAAATAAGTCCAGGTATTCAATATTTTGCAGACAAAGTACAAGTTGTTGCACTGGTTTGGCAGTACTTACTTACTTATGGAGCCGAACCCTTCTTGAGGAGCCGCCAAATCTGCAGCTACTCAAGAATTTTCCAGCATTTTATGGAACCGGATGTTTCATTGCTGTGTTCACAAGAGCCCTCCACTAGTCCCTATCCTGAGCCAGATCAATCCAGTCCATACCATACCATACCATAACATCCTATCTCTCTAAGATCAATTTTAATATTGTCCACTCACGCCTTGGTCTTCCAAGTGGTCTATTTCCTTCTGGCTTTCCCACTAATGTTCTATATTCATTCCTCTTCTTCCCCATTCGTGCTACATGCCCTGCCCACCTCGTCCTTCAATTGATCATTCTAATTATACTTGAGGTATGGTCAAGTACACAAAGAACCTGGAGACACAATCAAAACAGTCAGCAATTTGCAAACTTCCAAAAAGTTATAAAGTGATGAAAGGAAGGCAACAGGAATGATCGATAGTTATCGAGTATGCGAACGGGAAACCTGATAAAATGGGAATACCTAAGGGAACACGGCTAAAGGAAATTATGAGCTGGTGGAACGAGGGAATTCCAAAGATGGTTGACACACACGAAGCATGAGGAGAAAGAAACCACGTAAGCAGAAAAATCTAATAAGGGGGGGAAGAAAGCTAAATACAAAGATTTAATACTTGGCATTATAATAACCTGGAACAAGGAGAGAAAATGCAGACAAATAGAGAGTTAACATTTCGTTCAATCATCTCCTGGGATTAGAATTGGAAAGTCAGAAAAAAATCGATTTAAAATTTCATATAATTACATCCCAAGAGGCGAAGGCGAAGGGTGCATGAATCTAGATTTAAAATGTGATATAAATACATCCTAGGAGGTGGAGGGGGGGAAGACAGACAAATGAAGACTTAAAATTTGGTATTATTATACCTTAGTCTGTTGACAGACACTCATAATATATGAATTTTATTGTGGCAAAATAGCAGGATTCGTTTCTGAATATACTCGTAAATATTTATCATAGAATGACCATTCCTTCACGGTCTATTGTACTCAGTTCTTATGTTCACTTTAGTTCATGCGTCTAATAGCAAAAAAAAAAAAAATCCGCATTTATATAAAAAGGGAAATTCTGGGAATCTCGACCACTGGATTCCGTTTTTGACTTTCATATGACTTTTTTTTTTTGAGATATACGAATATGGGATGAATTCATAAACGGAAAAAAGAACTTCATCTCCAGCGTTTAGCATTATCACGACACAGAAAGTCACTTCAATACGATTACAAATTTGCTACAGTTATGCGTCCTGACATTTATCAGGATGACACCCATCGTAAAGAGGTAAGCTAAAACTGTCACTGTGCCTCAGAACTGGGCCAAGGAAGAAGGAAGGTGGAGTGAAGGTAAAGCTCGATACATTCTTAGTCTCGACACGCCACTGAGGTGAGTGGTCAGTTTCACGTTCCGATCGATTTACCCTCGGGAATAAGTCTTCGGTACCCATGGGACAGGAAACTGCGTAAGCTCAGAGCCAGTCCGGACGAGGAGAAGTGAAATGTCCTGTGAACCTGTCAAAACTCGTCCAACTCATTGCCACGCGCTTTTGCTGAACACTCACAGGACAGTAGTCTGGCCAGGGTGGTGTTTCTGCGCTGTTCTGCATGCCGGGGGAACTGTGCCACTCTTACTATGGACAGATGTTTTCAAACGTAGGCGGCGGCTAATAAAGCTAATAAAGAAACTCCGCCTTTAAAGCACTTACTATTTCAAATAAAAACCGATACTTTTCCTTCACGGGACCCAGAGCCTATTTTTATGATATTTGAAATGAGATGAAGAAAGCAGTCTTCTGGGATTTGGCACCGTGTATAAGTGGTGTTAACCAACGTTTCGGAGGAACGTATCGCCTCCATCTTCAGGGTAGAAGGAAAATATATTAATCCGCAAGCGAAGAGACCGTGAGAACCGGTAAACGCAGACTGCTTTTACCGGTTCTCACGGNAAACGTTGGTTAACACCACTTATACACGGTACCAAATCCTAGAAGACTGCTTTCTTCATAGTCACCGCCGAGAAAGCCTCAAATCTTACATTGAAATGAGATGTTTAAAATTACTTTTATCAAAGGGTTTATATATAACGGAAATATAATAACTTTCAGTATGTTTAATTCCGATCTTCTCCCCAATTTGTAACGGGTCATAGGCCCATGATAACACCAATACTCTTAGATTCTAAACGGTTCTGACAATGTTGTATAAAACACAGAATTACTGGGCTTTTGGACTCTTACCATCGTCCGGTATTCTAGAGAACAGATTGTCCAATGTTTGAGATTAGCTCTTTCTAAAGAGCCCAACTGAGGTGTCTTCTACCCCTTCACCTGATTATGGAAACAGATCCAATTTCCGAAACGTCGTGTTTTCTCTAGAATACCGGACGATGAAAAAAAGTAAAAAAAAAACAGTATTTCTGTGAGTAATATTCTTGTCCGAAACACTTCCCGTTCTTTAATAATATATGTGCACTTTTACAATACGAATGAACAAATTCCCTGGTGCGTTAGAAGAGTTTCGAGAGGGTACGTCTATACGCCCCTCGTTTGGACCTAGTGACGCGCGGCACTCATTTTCAAGAAGGTTAAGCTTCGCTGTGTCCTGCACAAATATAACTCACGGTCATATGACGAATTTCGGAACAAACACAGTGGCTTAAGTATTAGCACGGACCGCGGCAGTCTGTCGGCGAATAGCGAAGAACGGAGGCATACTGTGCTAATACGCAGAAGTTTCACTGCAGCTTATATTCGCTGTGACACAACATGCAAGTTTCGGGGTGGATTGTAATCACTGACTTTGCTAACGTAAAGCAATGAGCAAGATTCTGCATGAATTATAGGCCTTAATTGTTCTATAACAGTCTTATTCAAACAAACTCGTATTTTCGCTTTCTTTAGCGACGCAATCGATAGCCTAGATTGGGTGTGTTAACACGGAATTTGCTTGAAGAGACAGAACAAAACCATAAAAAATACCGTCCCCAGACCGAGATTTGAAAGCGGAGCTCCGAATACGAAAGTACGTGCTCCAACGATTCGACTGAGACTAATCTGCAACATTAAGTTACGTCCAGAGTCAAGAAAAAGTATGACAGATACTTCTCGTATTTAGCGGAAGACTTTACACCTCTGAAGAGTACTATCATCTGGGAAATAACGCCGTGTAGTCCGTTGAATGTCAACCGACGTTTCGGAGGAACAAATCGCCTCCATCTTCTGGGTCGAATACGCCGAGCAAGAAACGAGTGTGAAAGCAAGTAGCAAGACGAGTAATGGGCTGGCCGGAAATTTCGGATTACATAGAAAGCGGAAAGGAAATGGTAGAGTGGACTTCAGTTCCCACTAGCTCGCCGTGGGACAGAATGAAATCGCTCGGCGCTCACAAGCCCACCGAGCGAACCAATAGGAGAAAAGAACTGAAGATTAGGAAGGCTCTGAAAAGGAGCGGTTTTGTTTGTCTAGGAAAAATAGAGGGGAAAAAGTGTAACGGTGTGTTGGGTAGGGAACCGACGTGTAAGAGAGAGAGAGCTCGGCTTATTCAATCCTGAAGATTGAGGCGATGTTCCTCCGAAACGTCGGTTTACTTTCAATGGACTACACAGTGTTATATCCCAGAAGCCAGCACTCTCCAATATCACCACTGTAAGAATTTCAAAACCTATAAATTAACATGGCCGGTCACGGTAGCCGAGCGGTCTAAGGCATGTACTGTCTTCGCTCGCTTGGAAACCGAGATCGTGGGTTCGAATCCCACTCAGGGCATGGATGTTTAGTTTATGTGTGTATGTTTTTCTGTGTTTGTGTACAGGTAGAGGCCTTGCGACGAGCTGATCACCCGCCCAAGGAGTCCTACCGAATGTGTAAGGTCTAGAAAAACCGAAGTGAACGGAGAAGTTCATGGAGGTAGGTCTAGGCCCACTGGGGCTGTAGTGCCAAGGAAAAAAAAAAAATAACATGGCTGTCTCTTCAGGCACACATCCGTTCAGCTCTGTCCATCACATTACTGACCTCCTAAACCGTACTCCGATTTCGTCTAAAATTCTTGCAATAAATAAATAAACTAAATATAAATATTGAAAATGTAGTCTTGACACTTTACTTGAGTACTTAAACAAACCTCAATATTTACATCTTTAATTGTACATTTCATGTAACTTCCTCAGCATGAAATTCTTTTGATAAAACTTCCGATTACAGAGCCTCTATGGACACTTGAATCCTTTCCAGGATACGAACAAAGTGTCTCCCTCGGAATTACTGAGAACCTACTTTGAAAAACTCTTGATGTTTAATAACATTGCTTAAAATATACTTCGACCGCCTCTGTGGTCTAGTGGTCAGAGTTCCTGGCTACAGATCCAGAGGTCCCGGGTTCGGTTACCGGCGCTACCAGATTTCTTTAGAAGTAGTGGGTCTGGGACAGGGTCCACTCAGTCTCGTGAGGATAATTGAGGAGGTATTTCAAGGAAATAGAGGCTCCGGTCTAAAAAACCGAAATTAACGGCCGTGGGGATTTGTTGCGCTGATCACGTGACACCCTACACCCGCAAAAGTTGGCACTAACTTCGCAGACAAGCGGCGGTTGCTAGGTTGGTATAGTTCGCTTGCGGACTAAAACCACAGAGTTTGTTTGTTTTTGTAAAATATACTTCTCTTTTCGCTTCTGTCTACATGCTTGAGTTGCTACGTTTCGGAAGTGCAAATTGTACTGCAGTTTAGTTTTATATTCTGGTTATCACGGACACCTAGAATAACAAACTGGATCTTTCCTGAGAAGAAAAAATGCATGGGACTGTCAGGTAGGAAAACACCTTTTGGTATCCTAACTACATAAATTAAGACGACCATCCGGTATGAATCAATCTGCCATTCTTGAGAGGTGTGAACTATTTCATCTGTAGATAAATTTACAGATGGTGTCCCCAGTGTTTTAGGAACTCCCTATAGCTTACAGAAAAGCAATAGGCGAGAATTTACAGAAAGAATGTTGCAGAAACAGCAAGGTAGAATGACTTGAAAATTCTACGTGAGACACCTTGCCAGTACCGGAGTCAAGGCAACAAATAAAATGAGCACATCTCGAATGGTCTGAAATTCTAGCGACTCTTGAGGATTTGTGTTTCCTATGAACAGACGATAATAGAGTCATGTGAAGCTATTAGGCAAGACAGAAGCATTACAAGTAGTTACTATAGGAGTCTGACGATGGTGTATAACACACTGATATATTGGGTTTTTGGACTTTATCCATCGTCCTGGTTTTTAAGATTGAAGCTAGCTCTTTCTAACGGACCCAACAGAATAGGTGTTTTCCTTCACCTGAGGACGGAAACAGATTCAGTTTCCGAAACGTCGTGTTTTTATTAGTTATCTTAAAAAACAGGACGATGGATAAAGTCCAAAAACCCAATATATCAGTGAGAAGCATTACAGTCTTTACATGGTGAACATTTTTAGAAAATATGCTTACTTAATGATACTGATCAGTTTAAGACACCACACAAGGATTATAATGATAAGTCTGCAATTTCTAAACCTTCCTGTGACAATAAAATGCCGAATGAAGTCTTCTCTCGTTCTTCGGAAGAATGGTTATGGAGATGCATAAAGGTAAGATTACTTCCTAATTGAAGCATGACGCCATCAAGTATGGAGACCGGTGGTAAAACAGTCGTACCGGATGTGCATTTACACTATGAATACAAAACAAAATACGAGTAAAGAGAAATAACGAAATTATTAACGTTTTCATGAATATACAAAAAATATTACATTGAAGAGCGGAAATCAAAAACAAAGAAATATTCTGGAAGGAATTATGACACCTATATAATGCTTCCCGGGGTGTGAAGCTGACCAGTGACCGCCAACTAGTGCTGAGGTCAAGAAAATGTGGATCTATACATTCACTCCCCCATACGCCTTCATGGCGTAGTGCTTCAATATTTAAGCACAGGGGCAATTTTACCTCTACCTTTTACATAATGCTTCCACCGTACAAATGGAGGATAAATTATAAATGAATAGTTGCAAAACTAAGTGATCAATTTCAATCTATAATTTTTCCTTGTGTGGAGTATCTTCACGGTATGCATCCTGCTGTGTGTCATAATCGTATATGTATAAGGTTAGCCGTCATAACAACAAATGATTTTATAATCAATCAGTATTTTACAGGCTGAATATTTATTTCCTGCTACATGTTTCGGTCCTCATGGGACCATCATCATCAGGCAGTGATATATGAATACGTCTATGGTCACTGAACTCCTTATAAACAAATTCCATGGCTTTAGTCTGCAAGCGAACTATACCGACCGAGTGTCTGCCGCTTGACAGCGAAGTTAGTGCCAACTTTAGCGGATAGAGGGTGTCGCGTAGTCAGCGCAACGGATCCCCACGGCCGTTAATTTCGGTTTTCTAGACCCGAGCCGCTATTTCCTTTAAATATGTCCTCAATTATCCTCACGAGGCTGAGTGAACCCCGTTCCAGACCCACTACTTCTCAGAAAATCTGGTAGAGCCGGGAATCGAACCCGGGACCTCTGGATCTGTAACCAGGAACTCTGACCACTAGAACACAGAGACGGTCTTAATAGGGACCCATATTTCGTGCAACGCGTCATACCCTACAACAGATTATGTCTCGAGTTACAATGTAAGTATTAACATTAAATATAACTGGAGATTATCGATAAATAAATGTATTTATGAATTCTGTATGACTCTTCTCTTCCTGTGTTAGCAATCGCAAACATGGTGACGGTATGAAACTTTGAGATAATATCCGTTAAATTTAATTGGCAGAAATCATATAAACAAATAGATAACTTAATTAAATAACTATTAATTTATAGTAACTCATACTTTTCTAGCCTGACCATACGATTAAACCATCTAAAGAAATGTATGCATCATGCAGTGTCCCCCAAAGCTTCGCTCCTTTTAACCTTATTTACCGTCGACAGCTGCAGTGCAGATTCAAGCCATTAGCACTAGTTATAACTACAAACATACGAATCACCTGCTTTAACGTTCAGTAACTCAACAATTTACTCTCCGAATGTGATAACGAGTTTAGTTTCATTCTCAGAATAAACAGTGTTTCCTTATACATCATTAAACGACGGAACTTCGTCAGAGGTACTGTGTGTTTTCTTGGAGACAGAAGCCGAATAGTTATATACGTGTATTATTCAAATAGGCTGTATATCTCGCTGATTAGCGGACAGATTCAATCGTTAAGAAAATTCTACGAAGAGTATATTCGAGTTCTTTCTCAAGTCACATTTTAACAAATATCTGCACAGCAACCATGACTAAAAAATGTGTTCGCTGGTCCAGATAACTATGTGGTGACTGGAAACCGCGGTTCAAACCACAACAGTCTGGTTGCTTCTCTCATCTGTCATTTCACAGCGATCAATGATTCCCAAACCGAATCAACTTCTCTAATGAGGAAATTTCTATCAAAGTTTCAATTCCGAAAGCTGATTATATTACCAACTAATCCTTTCAGATGGAGTTTCAGTCAAACAGCACGAAATGGAAGAAAAATCCCGAATGATTTCCGTTCGTGGAAATTTTAAACAAAGAGGAGTGTTTCTGAAAGAAACGATTTTCATGTTCCCTGTGAGGTACGAACTGAACTTGAAGAGATGAAGCATCCAGGAGCAGCTGGCAAAGGCTAGTGGTAAGTTATTGCTGTGCTCTACTCAAAGCGCGCAAGAGGAAGACCAACCCCTCCTCTCGTCGAAGAGGAGACCCTACATAATTTATCTTGGAACGAGCAAAACATATGGTCATGGGTCCCGACGGGGCCCAAAAACAAGAATGACTGTGCTGGCGAAGTCAGTCGCAAATTACTGCTTACTGCAACCATCCAGTATAAAGCTATCTCTGTCACAGGTCATGAAGACTCATAGGGTTGTGAGACGTCGAGGCTCCCACATTCTCTGGACAATCGACTCCCAGATGGCGGTAAAGTTGTCAGCCTTACTCGCCGGCCGCCCTTTACCCCCCAGGAAAATTCTTGGTACTCATTTATGTTAGAGGCTGAGTCGACGGCAGGGCCAGTGTGCGACTGGAAGGGTTAGGTCAACTGAAAATCCACCTCCTCGGGAATCGAACTCGAGACCTTCCGGCTTGTAGCATACTGCCTCAACCAGCTACACTACCGCGTGCCTCCACCATCCAATATAAAAAAGTGTAATTAAACTGTTTAATACGAGTAGTTGTTTAATAAACTTTTTTTACACTAGAAGATTTGTAATTTCGAGACTCTCAGTTCATATATGGAACATATTGCGTCTCTGCTGCAAAGATCATGAAAATAATCTGTTTCTTGTGAGAACCATATGAAACATACAAATAAATTCTGTGGGCAAAATGCAGAGTTTATGCATGGTACAGAAGGTCATACGAACACTAACCACTGTACTTTAAAGAATTAAACACAGAAGTGTATTTTCTTGGCGCGGTACTGAACCTGGATACGTCTCCATGGCGTTGTACATAACTAAGCACGGAGGCAACTTAATTTTTTTATTTACATGAATGTAATCAAACTAGACCTTCTTACTGTAAATCCAGCCAATTTCCAAGCTGAGCTATCATCTAGACCCTTGTACATGATAATGAGTCGGTTGGAAAGTCCTGTTGTCCCACACCTCTGAAGTATGGTACCGTAATGATGACTGACCGACGAATATCGACACAGCCCGAGAGAACTGTCCACTGTCACTTTCGCCACTGTAAACCTCATATATAGGGCTACTGCAATTAAAATTAGGCAGGATCTGGGTATATACAACTGCCTGTGGTACAGCACGTCTTGCATGCCGTCAATCCTCTGACAGCAAACAAGTTCCCTAAGCGTCGAAATGAAACTGCTGTGTGTAAAACCTCGTTGTATTTTACTGCAGGGCACATTGAACCCGAGAGAAAATTTCTATAGTTGAATAATCATGAACCTTGAAGCCTGAAGCTCTTTTAAATAATATTTAAACATTCACAGAAATCACATTGCGTCTACATTACAAAACCTAATCGCTTAACACTGCTTAGGGAAATGATCACGTTAGTAAACATGTGTATTAGGACCCCCAATATTATAAAATTAGACGTTTATTGCGAATATTTTTGCGCTTACAATGCTCTATGTGTATTATGTATGAGAAAATATTTAAGACAAGTTCTATTATTACCAAGAATGTATTCCGAAACTGAGGCACACGCATAATCCAAAATCTCTGTCACTTCGACGCCACGCAGGCCTATACATATTACTAACTAGCAAAGAGCTCGTTCAAATAAAAAAAATATTTTCATTAACGTCATTACTTAATTATCATCATAAAATCTACCGAGAAACGCTGAACTAACAAAATTTCTCGACTATGAAAAACAACCCTTGTCCAAAACACCTAACCTCATAACGGAACTAGAAAGTCACCTGTATGATACAAAACTGAGGGAATAACAACACTGATTACAGGTGCTGCTCTGTAGAAACATTCTATGAACTTAACCGGCAAAGGTGGACACTGCAATATCGACCCAAGCGTCCTTTTCACTGCAGTTTATTGCTACCAACTTGTCTTCATATTTGTATTTAACACATAAACGACAAAACAGCAAGTGCTAGTACTTTAGATAGAAGGATACACATCCTGAAGAAGAACGTCTAATCCCACAAACTTAAGTACGAAACACCCGACCTGAATTAAACCAAATTCCTTGATATTCTCTCTTTTGTTGTTATTTGCTACCGCCATTTATACTATTTAAATGTGTCTCCTTGTGTTATATAACACCAAAAGTTACTTCAAATGCAGGACACCCGATGCCACATTTCGAACGGTACCGGTAAACCCGATTTCAGTTTCATGTGACTAACTCCATGGAGTAGTCTATTTGAGGCGTCAAAATTCGAGGAGCTACTGGAAAAATTCCCAGCTTTTTATGGAGCCTGAATGTTCAATACCGTGTTCAAAACAGCCAACCACTGGACCACATCCTGAACTCGATGAACCCAGTGCACACCCTCATACCCGTTTCTTTTTAAATGTTTTCGACCTATGTCTCGTACAAACCTGAAGCACGGGTTATATTCACTCGATACGAACTGACTTTTGGTAGACTTCGATGAAAGATTTAGAAAACGGAGTTCGATTCCCAGCAGGGACAAGGTATTTTCTTCTCCACAGCGTAGAGACAGCCTCTGGGGTCCATCCAGCTTCCCATAAAAAAAAATACCGATAGCTCTTTCCCCAAGGGCAAAGCACCCTAGATGTTCAGTTCAACAATCCCTTTTACTGCCGAGGTTAAGTACGTGTCCTCCTTACGACTTTATGGCATGGTGCTTAATCAAGCACAGGCACAATTTTACTTTTATTTCCACAATACCAAATGTTATTGAAGTCTGTCGAATAGTTTATAAGACGAAACATGTGGTCGTATGTATTTATTTTTATGCACTTTTGACAAAAGGCTACTCACTACGTCGGTAACCAGACATAAACCTTTCTGCTTTAAGGAATACGAGGGAATAGTGACAAAGCACCACGCCATGAAGGCGTATGCTTCCATAGAGAAAAACCCCTCCGGATACTTAACCTTGGCAGTGGATGGAAATTCGTGGTGAACTTCACTTCTGGCCGCTTTAAGTCCAGGGAAAAGCATCCAGTACCCTATGGATAGGGTAGTGGGCGGGCCCAAGAGCCTGCCTGAACGTGGTGCCAAAGAGAAAAATACCTATCCTTAATGAGCATCGAACTCCAGTCGTCCTGCCTGTAGTCAATTACGTTCCACAGAGAGTTATACCGGATCAACAGAATAATTTCTAAACGATGTTTAGCACAAAGATGATTTAAAATCGCCAGGCCCAAAGCTGCACAGAGAATGACCTTGTGTGCATGTCTAGTCTTACCTGGACTAGTTTGCCAGCTAAGCCCTCCGATGAACATCTTCCTGCAACAGAAGAAACGTGTTTTATTAGTCTGGGTCGCAGCCACTCTATATTCTTTGCAAAGTGCTGCAAGACAAACTCACATCTGACAGAGAAAAGGGACAGGAAGGTCCTGTAAGGAGCAAAGAGAGGAAGGAAAACACCACTAAGTATATTATGTTCGTAATGTCACAGACCTAGCGACACAACAGGTTGCGCCATAGCTCAAGCCGTTAGTCGCTCGCCTCCCACCGCTGCGGCCCGGGTTCGAGCCCGGGTCTGGTCATGTGGGATTTGCGGTGGACAAAGTGGCGCTGGGGCAAGTTTTATCCGAGTACTTCGGTTTCCCCTGCCAATCTTCATTCCGCCAATTGCTCCAGTCATCATAATCTGGGGCAAGAGTGACCGCAGAACCAACTGGACTCAGTCTCACCCAATTAATAATAATAATAATAATAACCCAATTAAAATAATTCAATTATTATTTATGTGCCGAATCAACAGCCGCAAGGCCAATTACAGACAGAGCACAGTGTAGATACAACTAATTACATTATGGACAAACACATTATAAAGTCAAAGACGAATTACAGGCAAGCACTGGGCAAAACACAATAATGCAGAAAAGTAAACAAACAAATAATAATAGCAATAATAGTAATTTAAATAATAATAGCAATAATAGTAATTTAATTAACATAAATCTAAGCGTTATTAAGAAATGAGAAATGAAACATATAAATATTTAATTAAGAAATGAAAAGTATAGATTTTCAGAGGATAATAATAATAATTCAGTTTATTGCTGTTTACTGTACATGCAAATAATAACAATTCTAACAATAATAATAATAATAATAATAGCGCTATAACTGCCTCTATTTATCTCCATGCATCCGTTTCGCTTTCTTTGTTTATTTATGTATATATCTATCCATCCATCCATCTACAGGCTCCAAGGTGCACCCCTGTTTCAGCAATATCCAGAAATGTATGGTATGCTCGTATATTAATATCAGCTGTGTCAGTATTACACTGAATAACAGGGCGTATCTCTTATTTGTATCTCGTTATGTAAAGACCTGGTCGGTCAAGGTAACTGAGCGGTCTAAGTCTTCGCTTGCTCGGAATCCGGGATCGTGGGTTCGAATTCCACACAAGGCATGGATGTTTGGTGTTTGTGTGTATATATGTGTGCGCGCGCGTTTTTCTGTGTTTGTGTTCAGGTATAGGCCTTGCTACGAGCTGATCACTCGCCCAAGGAGTCCTACCGAATGTCTAATATCTAGTAAACAGAAGTGAAACGGAGAGTTTCATGGAGGTAAGCCAAGGCCCAAATTGAGGCTGCAGCGTCAAAGGAAATATACAGACCTACGTGACATTGCTTTATATTTAAATACGTTTACATTACTTCTATTCTGTATCATCTTATAAATAAATTGTGTCTAAAACATTTCTGAGGGTGTCATCGTTTCTGACGAATAGCCTTTGTCATAAATTATATCAAGTTCGATTTAAGAATCGACAAAGCAGGGTCAGCTAAGGGCCGATACGTACAGAAAACATAATCACTTAAACAACATTTAGAGCAAACATATCTCGCCAAAAGTTATGGAAAAGTTCTGTAAAAGCGGCCTCCGTAGTCTAGGGGTAACGTTCTCACCTCAGGACTCAAGGTACGCGGGTTCAAACCCGGCGGAGGTCGTGGAATTTTTAAGGGCGGAAAAATTCAGGGAACAAGTCCTCCGAGAGGGACTTTAAGCCGTGTGTCCCGTGTCGTAGATTTACGGCACGTAAAAGAACCTCATGTCTCTAGGAGACCTCTGAGCTAAATTAGGCAAAAAAGTTTCCCGCCCAAGTAATTTCCAATGCCTTCGGTAGATGGGGAAGTATTAGGTACCGCTGCCAGAGGAGGGCCGACCTCGCTGACAGAAAGGGACTAATTATCAGATACCACACTGCCAGTAGAGTGTCGAAACCTCGCTGGCAGAAAGGGGCTGATAGCGAGCACCAGTACCGGTAGGGTATGGAGACAGTAGAAAATAAAAGGGGGACGTACAATAGACTATTAGTCGCGGTGCATGGGGAAACCCACCCCCTCAATACTGGATAACTGGATAAGTTCTGTAAAAGAAATATTACGCCATTTGTTCTAAATATTTCGTGCTGCAACAGAAGAACGGACTATGACCAGTCCATGAACATCAGAAATTGTTAAATCTCTTCTACCCTGAAGCTGGAGAAGCAGGTTCCTTCGAAATGTTGGTATCCTTCTAACAGACTATGTGACGACACATTCCAGAAGACCACAATATCAATATTCATCACTGTGAGAACCTTAAGATGAAGGGAGAAGATTCCTCTAGAACGTTTTCACCTCATTACCAAACAACATGGCGTCACATTCCACAAGACCATAATCTTAATATTCAGTGTCGTGGTAATCCTGAGGCTGAGCCAGCAGGTTCCTCCGAAACGTTGCTACCGTTCCATCAAATTACACGGTGTCACGTCCCATAAAACCGTAATCTTATTTCAGGAACTTTCATCCAGGTTTTACTAGGTTATAACCTATTTTGCATGACTTGTTTCTCTATCTGTTCCAAGGCCTGTCTATGTTATTTAAATGGCATTAGCAGCAACGACATTTCAACGAGGGGGCTACATTGGGATTAATCTACAATTTGTATACTACTCTTCCACGTTTCTTGTCATTTCAAATTATCACATTCCAGTGTTATGTGAATTCACATATCCATCAATTTTATGTTCTTACAGCAGTGCAAAGGTCTAGCTGAGCATCGTTGAAAATAACAATTGAACATTCAAACTAATTACCATCAACAAAAATCATACAGTTAGAAGCAGTAAGTTCTGGTGCTTATTTGCCCCTAGGCAAAACGCTGAGGTGAACATAAGCCACGCCAATAATTACAGAATTTAGTGACATATCTGCACTTAATTTCCACTAGCACCGTAAAATTATGTCCAATTTTCCAATGTATAATCGAAGTTTCAAACTGTCATCAAGTTAGAAATTTTTAAGTTGTCTCTGCTCTTAATTAGTTACGTACTATGCCATGAATGCATATGGGAACGGGATACGGGCTATGGGCTGTACGGCTCCGGTTCCAATTCCCGGTAGTGCAAGATTTTTATCTTCGCCAGTGTGTCCACGTCGTCCAGACCGGCACTGGGACCCATCCAGCCTCCTATCTAGACTCCTTCCTTGGGGGTGAAGCTGACCACTCGCGTAAATCTAGTGCCGAGGTCAAGTACGGTGGAGCTATACTTCTACTCCTCCATACGTCACATGTTATTCTTAGCAAATAAAAGTGTTCCTTAGGAAATACGTGTACCTGCACGTTCACTTCCTATCTCCATACGAAATTTCAGATGTCTATCGTTAATGGCTTACTAGTTATCACTATCAAATTAGAAACTGCAAGTATTCCTTCTGCTGCCATCTTGTTTTACATGTAGGCCTAATCTCAACCGATGTTTCACATTTTACTCAGTTCCACGAGACACAAATGATGATCCCACTTCAGTAGTCAGCAAAATCATCATGTTCGCATGATCGATTGTACGAAATCGAAAGCATAGAGGCATGTGGCTTCTAGAATCGTAATGATCTTAAAGAACATCACCCATTCGTTCAAAAACGATTAGTTGCTACAAACAAAGAAACATGAAACCATACGCTTTTATTACAAAATACGGAAAATGAACCGAAAAACAAAGACGTGAATAAAAGGGGCTGGGTTAGGAACCTAACAACAGCAATGACGTTAGATGCTGAACTATTACAAGAAAGAACGAGAAAGATTCACACCTCGGACGGATCGGACAATATCGTATAGAATGGAAAATGAGATACCGTAAGAAAATGTCTAAGTAAACAATGAAGGCCTAACGCAGCAGGGGATGCGCCAAGCCTCATAAGAGAGGTATGTGGGAAAGATTTCGTACACAGAATTACTGGGTTTGGGACTTTTTCCATCGTCCGGAATTCTAGGTAACAGAGGACACGACGTTTCGGAAACTGGATCTGTCTCCGTCTTCAAGAGAGAAAGGAAGACACCTACTCAGTTGGGCTCCTTAGAAAGAGCTACTCTCAATCACTGAACAACTCCTGTGAGATTTACCCAGCTATTTCAACATACTAGACTAGGCTAGTTCTGAGGGAGATAACAACAAACCATAAAATAAAAATTGTGATAGGGCATGCGCATACGTGGAACTTGGATCTAAATGGGTGTACAAATTTGTGTTAGAAACCTAGCTGACAAAAACCAAGTGCATGAGCACGATTGCGAAGAAATATGAAGAAATTGTGAAGACATGTAATATATACCACTAGTGCCATCTGTGGAGTAAAAAAAAAAGATTTCATAGCTGTCAACACAGAAAGTGTATGAAAACGTCTCGAAAACCTTCCTTGGTAGAACAGTCTTGCGCAGTACTAGCAATGTCACTAGGCACCAAGGAGTGTATGAAGTTTGACTCTGAAGCCAGAAAGTGATAAGTCAACCGAAATAGGTTCAGAAGAGCTGTGAGGGAGATATGAAATAACTTGTACACAGAAAATACTGTGAGCAAAGGAAAAGGAAGAAAATGAGTATCCTGAGGACATGGAGAAACCCAGATGAGGTTTCCGGAGAGAAAAACAGGATGGAAAATGAAATATACCCTCAGATATGGCAGGAAAGTCAAGAACAGCTAGCTAAAGGAAGACCCACACAAATCTTGAAAGAGGGTAGGCCTGTTCAGAACACACTGCGAGGGAAAGGAATTAGGATGGAATGAGGCCAAAATCCATGCCAAGAACCAGAACAAAAAATGGCGAGCTTCTTGCATCTCTACATAATTTGGTAGAAGAGGATGGTCTCAGACAGAAATGTATGTTCCCTGCAAGTTCATCCTTGGAACTTTCTATAAGAAACTCATTTATCGTGGCAAATTACATGCTTCAATGTAACATGAAGATCGACAACATCGAGTTGAGGAGACTGGAAATATTTTAAAAATTATTACAGGGTTCCTAGCGACAAATACAAGAATGAAAACCTTTTCCGTTTTCTAACACATATCGTGTGAACTGCCCTTATGAGGAATTCCATAATTAGCAGACAAGTATGAGGTCAGCATTCTAACGCTAATTGCTTATATGTATTTATGTTTACTCTATACACATCGTAAACGACGTTTTGTGATGAACATAATAATACGAGAACTTTGCCAGGAATCAAACCCAGGCTGGAAACCGTTAATTCACTGAGCTATCATGTTTATGGGCCGCGCCATAGCTCAAGCGGTTAGTCGCTGGCTTCCCACCGCGGCGGCCTGGGTTCGATCCCGGGTCTGGTCAAGTGGGATTTGTGGTGGACAAAGTGGCGCTGGGGCAGGTTTTCTCAGAGTACTTCGGTTTCCCCTGCCAATCTTCATTCCACCAACTGCTCCACAGTCACCCTCACCTATCATCTGGGGCTGGTACAATAGGCCAGAAGTGGCGGCAGTACAAGGGACTTAGTCCCACCCCACTAGCAATAAAAAATCATGTTTATAGCGAAGTTAAAAAAAGTAAAGTTGTCCCTTAATTAATTAAGCAAGGAGCCATGAAGACGTATGGGCGAGTGGATGTATAGCTCCATCATTCTTGACCTCGGCACTAGATGGTGGTGAGTGGTCAGCTCCACGCTCCAGCCGCTCTACGCCCAAGGAAAGAGTTCACGTTGTTATTATAAACGTAAAACTTTCTCTGTGCTTAATTAACCACCAAATCACGATGAAGTGCGGGATTGTGGAGGTGATGCTCCACGCATTCTTAACCTGGGCATTAGACGCAGGTGAGTGGTCAGCTTTACGCGTCGGCAGCTTTACCTCCAGTATCGATCGGATAGAAGCCTGAGTGGGGGCCAAGGGTCAGACTAGATGCTGCGGAGAAGAGTAAAATTTCCGTCTTTAGCGGGATTAGGTTCCGGATTCTCAATCATTCAGGCCGTTTCCTAGTCACTATACTGACTGAGCTATCCCGGATCATTATTATTATCATCATCATCATCAATGCGTGTCAACCATACTCCTGGTGTTCTACAATTTGGTTAGAAAATGTGGAAAATTTTTATTAATGTAATGCAGCAAAACGCTGTAACATTTCGTCTCCCATGACGAAGTTTTTCAATGTTTGAAAAATAAAAAAAAACTTGTTAATTTCATGATTGTCTTTCTAAAAATAACTGCAAGTAAAATAAATAATGACGGGTTAAAATAATAAGACTGTAAAATTGTTTTCTTTCTAAACGCACTCTTTGGAATTCAGCATAGCAAAGAACAATTTTTAATTTATAATTACGGATATGAATATGTTATGATATGGCTAATCACGCTACAGGCACAATTAAGAGTGATAATTTATTTTTAATTTCATTCCGTTACATACGCAGAATACTGGAAACATACTTCCAGTAGAAGATGTAGAACTGAATAATTTCACAGTAGATGTCACGTACCAATTTCTTGTAAGATGAATATCCCTTCTGTACACAGATAAAACAATATCTGGGCCTCGTGCAAAATAGTTTTTGTACTGCACTGACACGAACCAAAATTCAATTTATCGACATTTTAATCTACAATTCTTATAATACATGTAATTAAAATTAATACAATATTTAACCCTTTGACGTATTGTTTATCTAAATAACATTTAAAAATTAATTCAATTACTACCTCTCAGAGAACAGGTTGCGCTCTGTAACAAAGATCAGCTGATATATGCTGGTTAGGGAAATAATTGATGTTTATTACAAAAATCGTTGGAACACGTACTTACACTATAGGGAAGGGCCGAGCCATACCTCAAGCGGTAAGTCGGTGGCTTCCCACCGCGGCGGCCCGGGTTCGATCCCGGGTCTAATCAAGTGGGATTTGTGGTGGACAGGCAGGTTTTCTCCGAGTACTTCGGTTTCCCCTGCCAATCCTCATTCCACCAATTGCTCCACAACCACCCTCACCTATCATCTGGGGCTGGTACAATAGGCCAGAAGTGGTCGCAGTACAAGGGACTTAGTCCCACCCCACAAGCAATAAAAAAAATACACTATGGGGAAAATGCCAAGTTTCTGAATATTAAAACACACAGACGTATAGACACTGTTGTGCGTTAAATGAGAAAAACGCAGCCACTACTTTCCCAATATAAGCAAAAAATGAGCTGGATATCTTTCACAAATCGAAATTAAAATTTCGTTAGTATCTCTTTAGGAGCCCGGATAGCTCAATCGGTAGCGACGGACTGGACAACCGAGGTTCGATTCCCGGCAGGGGAACGATTTTTCTCTTCTTCATAGCGTAGAGACCGATTCTAGGGCCCACCCTAGGGCTAATAAGACTTTACGCTACATACACGGAACTCATTTTATGTGCATTCAATTGTACAACGTATAGAAAATGTAGTTCAGCTCTGAAGATAGAGGCAGTATCTTCCTTCGAAATTTTGCTACATAAATATCAGACTTCAGTATATGACAACCCAGATGACCACAGTAGGCTTCCATATAGACAGCCATTACAAAAGGGTGTTTTATATCTTAATAATTTTTAGGACCTACACTTCTCGCCAGACAGAAACTTCACGTACAAAGATCGGCATTTTTACGATTGAACTTCTTGTGCAAAGTTGGAGTTGTGTTGACAAGTCTTAATGTTAACAAGCCAGTGCCCAATTTCACTGAAATAA
>NW_019731221.1:2364700-2421746 GCF_002891405.2 Cryptotermes secundus | reverse complement strand
AGCGTCGGCTAGAAGGAAGAGGAGAGAGAGCATCTACGGTTGCTTATCACAAGGCCACAGGATTTATTCACACAGCTCCCGTGAAGTTACTTTCAGCTCTACTACATCACTGACCGTTTCTTCTTTGCGCGCGGCTTACTCTTATACCCTGAAGACGCAAGTTAAGTTCCTCCGAAACGTTGATGCTACCGGACTACATGGCGCCACATCCTAGAAGGCAATAAGCTCCACATTCATCGCAGGGAAAACCTCAAAACACACAAATTAAGGAACAGAATGTTTATATACGTGTATTTACCAAGTTANGATGAGACATGATCTCTCCTCCTCCTCAACCTTGAGCCCCCGCATAAAGCACAGACCTTCAATGTCATGTGACTGCAATGCCGACTAACCTCACACTGGTATTTAAAAAAATGGTCCTATCGCGTTGTCATGCCCCCTTGTTACATTAGCATCCCGTAGTATTCACAAAAACAGACTGTATGGCCGAGGGCACACCAAGGAAACTGGAAACCGCAACGCAACCGCGATTTCCGAGAACTATTATCAGCCTGTGTTGAACACATGTTACCGAACAGAGCAGTACAAATAAAAGAAACAGCAACGCAGTTTCCTCAATTTGCGCTACTCCATTCAATAAAATATGTTCAACTCAGGCTCGGCAATTGCGGTTGCGTTGCGGTTGCCAGTTTCCTTGGTGTGCCCTCGCTCTCATTCAAAGTACAGCGCCAGAGGCGGAAGACTCCGACGATGTAAGCACCAGTGTAACTACAGAACCACTGGTGGGTGCAGTGTCTGCCGTTCTTCAGTATGGTGCCTAGGCCAGAAGTCGGCAATTACCCTACTACCACAGGCCACTTTGACCTCTCTTGTGACTCTTACTGCGTAAGGAAGAAGCGAAGAGGGAAATGCGTGGGGGGGTTATACGTGAAAGATGAAAGAAAATTACAGCGGTAACTGGGATGACGCCCCACAGTTTGGTAGTGGCGTTTCAAAGGAACGTAAGGCCTCCACCTTCAGTTTTGAAGGGCAAGCCTAGCAAGAATACAAGCAGAAGGCGAAGTGCTGCTTGCTAATTGTGTGTTTGCTCTTCGACCCTGAAAGTAAAGTCATCAGGTTCCTCTGAAACGTCAGAATACATATAGCAAACGGCATCAAACCGGATAATATAGTACCTATTTCACGAACAAATCATCTAATGACTACATGCAAGTCTTATATAGAGTAAAAGTTAACTGCAGAATTGTTACAAAAGGGTGAAGAACCATTTTTGTGACGAATCACAGAATGTAAAATGTAAAGTTTTCCCTGTGCTTAACCAATTAAGCACTACGCCATGAAGGCGTATGGGGGAGTGGATGTACAGATCAACATGTTCTTGACCTCGGCATTAGTTGGAGATGAGTGGTCAGCTTCACAACCCTGCCACTTTACCCCCTGAGAAAGAGCCCCGGTACCTATTGGATACTAGGTTGGGTGGGCCCCAGAGCCGGTCTGGGCTAGGTGGAGAAGAGAAAATTCTGATCCTACCGGGACTCGAACTCCGACCACTCGGTCGTCCAGGCCGTAACCAGTCGCTATACCGACTGAACTATTCTGGCTCGTGTCATAGATTGTACAGTTCAAGAATTAATATACAGCTAGTAAATATCGCATTACACAGAAATGCTCTACATCAAAACATATGAAATTAGCTTTAACAGTGATTAAGTCAAACAGAACATCTTCAGTTGGTTCCCCGGAAGAATCTGAGCATTTATTATGTCGAATCTGGGATGAACTCCACTTAGCTTTCTTACACTCAAATGCAGGAATGGCAATTTAAAATTCCGGGCAGTAAATGTATGCAGTAAACTACATTTGCCAAAATCTGGATTTTTATTTGTTTATGGCTAGGTTTACGATAACATCTCTACAGCATGTATGGGAACATAAACCGGCAAAGGGCCGTATGTATATATATATATACACACACACACACACACACGAGAGCCAGTCAGTAAATGGGTCACAAATGGATATAAAACGTAAAATATGTGATAACTGATCCTGGAATAAATATTTATTTCTCGACATATCCTCCACCAACACTGATACACTTGTCCCATCGCTTTACCAGTGCATCAAAACACGCGAAGTCTTTTGGCTGCTGTCTCAGCCACTTCCGCACCTCCATTTCAACCTCTTCGTCATTAGCGAAAAGTCTGCCATATTTCTCGAACCAGCTGTGAACCGCTTTACGCGACAAACACTTGCCATAGTAAACAGAAAACAATTCTTTATGACTATCGTTTGTATTGAGTCATTTTTGCCCACAAAAAGAAGCGCAAACAACGCTGTTCTTCGATAGTACACTCCTCAAGCACGGCCACCATTTTGACTATTGAAAACAGCCTCTGAACATGCGCATGCGCGTCTGCTACTTACGCTGTCATGAAGCTGGTCTGTGCTGTGACCTAGCGATACACACAGAAAACCTATTATGTCCATTAAAACTGATTTACTTCAATTTGTGACTTATTTACTGACTCCCTCGTACAAAGGACGGCTGTTTATGGCTATCTATGTGTGTTTCCTCTGCGTGCAGGCCTATGTTATATCTTTCTCACGCCGTAGTAATTCTCCCGTACTTACAAACGTATTGGCAGCATGTTCGAAACTGTGCCATCTGGAGGATAAAGACGTAACTTCAGTGTTTTAACAGAGAAAGCAGGAAACGTGATAAAGTTATGAGAGGGATGAAGGGAAGGATAAAAATATACGGAGAATAACGATACAAAATAAATTATTTTCTGGTCGAATTTCAAGGAAATTCCTGACAAGTTAAAAATAATATCTGAAAGTCGCGTCTGACCGCACCAGTCATCTTACTAACCGATTTTTCATTGCCTAGATATGGAGAGCATCGTAAATAAACAAAAAATAAACGAGGATACAGAGAAGGATAATAAAAATAAATTTTATAAGATAGAGGTCTAAAGGTTCGGCCACACAGAGCGCTACGTACGCTATGTTCGCTATGCGAACAGAAAAATATCTCCCTTTATTGCCAATGTGACTGGCCACACAGACTTCCGTACGCTACGTACGCTATGTTCCTTACGTTAGCTGCGTCGCAGAATGTACACAGCGTACGTAGCGAACACGCGTAGCGCTCTGTGTGGCCGAACCTTAAGGCATGACCCAGGACAAGATGCTTCAGCCAGGTACTAAAAATTACCGACAAGAAAAAATTGTCAAAAAATAGAAATGATAAGATTGTTGGAAGACAGATGAAACTGGAGAGTCCTATCCATTGACCCTCATGACCAAGAAGGAGGAGATAAAATTACACTCCTGTTATAGCCATCTTGTACCTGGCTGACCAATATCCCTTCTTCCATATGGTCTATATCTCGGTATCAATGTCCAGAATCCTTGTTCTTCTACATGTAGTTATGGTCTTATTTAAGCTGATAGCAGTTTTCCCTTACGTCAGCTAGGATCAGCTAACCTGTATGAAGAAACAGCTCACAGAACTGTCACTTATTAGTGACGTCTCTCTGACAAGCTTCATAGCCAACCTGCTTATTTTTTAAAACTCATGCAAAATGAAATCAATCTTAATTACTTTTCGGCTAAAAATATTACATGCACCGTCCTGTTACTTCCTTTTTCTGATCCAGCACAAATTTTAGCTAGGCATATATCCATCCAAGACATTACAGACGGGGAGATGAACCCACAAACATGATCCCCTCCCATCCAGTAAAGAGGTTATGAAGGCCAGAATACAAACAGGATTAGATATCGAGGCCCTCCAAAGTGATTTTCTCCGTTCTCTTCTTAATCTTACATGCGGCAGCAAAAATGGATTCCTCGCCAAAATTCGGTGTGCATTTATCGACTCTTAAAGTTAAATGTCCATCCCATAGTAAAGACCTTGATTTCTAGGTATACTGAGTGAATTACAAATATCATAACATTTCTAGTCATGTATCCCAAATTACCTACAACAGTAAAACTGTGCAAAACACAGTAGGCACACTAGCAAAACAACCGCTTCACAGGGAGGACACTAGCCCCACACAACTGTACAAAATAAAGTAGGCACACTAGCAAAACAACCGCCTCACAGGGAGGATACTAGCCCCGTACAACTATGCAAAACTCAGTAGGCATTCTAGCAAAACAACCGCTTCACAGGGGGGACATTATCCCCATACAACTGTGCAAAACACAGTAGGCATTCTAGCAAAACAACCGCCTCACGGGGGGGGGACATTAGCCCCGTACAACTGTGCAAAACTCAGTAGGCATTCTAGCAAAACAACCGCTTCACAGGGGGGACATTATCCCCATACAACTGTGCAAAACTCAGTAGGCATTCTAGCAAAACAACCGCCTCACAGGGGGGACATTAGCCCCGTACAACTGTGGAACAGTAAAATGAAAAATAAACGGGATCATGATGAAAAACAAAACACCTACAAGTGTTTCAGCAAAATCAGTACCCATATATTTTTAATGCTAGTACAATTATTGTTTTGGGACATTCACCGCCGTCCTATTTCTTATTTAAAACGTAAAGCTTCGGAGACTGCATTCTGCCTCCGTCTTCAGGTAAAAATCTCATCAGTTGGTCCCAACCGATAGAGCTAGTCCTTATCTCCGAAATACTGCGCTTAAAAAAACAGAACGACGTATAATGTCCAAGAGCACAATAATTCTATTAATATATCTTCGCAACAAACTTCGAGATCACATATATATTTTTTTTAAGTTTGTTATTCAACGACTGGCAGCGCCGGGACTGCAAGGTATTTGGTGGGAGGATAATTAATGACTGGGGGGGGGGCAGTAGTAACGAGAACTCGCAACGGAAACCGAAGTACTTGGAGAAAACCCGCCCCAGTGCCACTTTGTCCACCACAAGCCTCACATGATCTGACCTTGGATCGAACACCTGGGTTACCGCGGTGGGAATCAGGGCAGTAACCGTCTGAGCTATGGAACGGCTAACGATGTCCTGTCACTGTGGTGGTAAAACTGGTATAAACTGATAACTTTCAACTGAAAACCTAATCTATTTGCCACTTATTTGGTATAGGTTACTTACACTAGTTTCAGCAGGAATTCCAGGCTAGTAAAGTTGCTCGAGTAAAGAAAAACCAGTTGCTCATAAACCCTCACAGAAGTTTAAGGACGGAACAGGCTAACAAGCTCAACACTTGAAAATTATTATTATTATTATTATTAGATAAAAATGGGGTAACAGTGTGTTCTCACTTCTGCCAATTGGCAGTATCATCAATAGATTTACGAGTTTCAGAATGAAATTCTCTAGACAATACTACACGTAAGTTAACTACGGTAAAGGTAAAGATGTCCCTGTGCTTAATTAAGCACTGCGCCATGAAGGCGTATGGAGGAGCGGATGCATAGATCCACACTTTCCTGACCTCGGCAATAGTTGCGAGGTGAGTTAGTTAACTGTGGTGTTCAGTAATTTATATTAAATCATGATGTATTACAAAGGTATAAAAACCAATGTGAAAATGAGTGTGGAAAATTCTTTATCTGATACGGGCGATTTCAGAATAATAATTCTCATCTGCTAGAAACACTCACGGGCCGGTGGGTTTGAAAACAATATACAACGGTATATAAATTATCGTCAAAATTCTTCCGGTAAAGGCAGAGTTGTTCTGTGCCGGATGACAGACACACGGGCTGCTAAGCAATTGCAATGCTTGGAATCATGCCTACGGGTGCACAAGCAAGGCCCCTCTTCCTTCCTTCCGGCACATTCCAACTAACTCACACCTAACCTTCCACAAAATTCGTTTCCGTCCATTCTAAACTCCAGATATATTAGTTAGCAAACTGACAGGACGTCTTCTTAACTTGGGTTCTTTGTAGGCTTATTAAGCCACTCCCGGAAAACGCCGGGGCACAAAAAAAAAAAAAAAAAAAAAAAACAAAAAAAACAACAACAACAACACCTCTTCCCGCACATATCTCTAAAACCACCAAACATTTGTTCTGTTATCTGTCATTAGTCGTGACATGAACACTTGACACACCGCTGTGAAATGCACTAAAAAACGCGGTGATGAATTCAGCTTCTGAAACATCGCCAGAAATTTCGGTACCCTATGGAAAATCGTAACCCAGCTTCACAATAAAATTAAGACAGACAGGACGTCTAAGTGAAAAAAGAAAACTGTTTCCCCACTTCAGAAAAATGTCTATTCAGTTTTTATATTCTGTATTGTGCTTTATTTTCTCATAGGCGGCAAGAGATGGCCCGAACAATTTCACACCTAACGATGGTTGGTCTTCCTGGTATAATTACACCTGATAACTTTTTATATGTGACCACTGATTCCTCAAACAAATATTTTCTTAAACAGGATGATTTTTTTTTAATTCGCGGTTACCTCGTATCCAGTGCGTGTCATGTTTTACAGGACTTTTAAAAACACCACTCACTTTTAATCTAAACAACAGGACTGTAAAGGTGTGCTCCGTACCGAAATACGGAGTTTTCACATGCGTTCTTTGTACCTCGTGCACAGATGGTCATATACACACATACTGCTTTAACTAGTATTGTAACAGAACTCTACATTAGAAGCAGAAACCAAATCCGATTTTTAGCACTCTAAATATTTCTTTAAACCGCAACTGTGTTCTAGAAGCCATGGTTAATAGTTGGATATAAAAGTTCTAAAAGTATTCATAGCACACTTCTGTTTAATTACCTCGAAACGGGCTTAGAAAAAAAAAATGGGGCATAAGACGTGTTTCATTTTTCTCTACAGCATTTGTCCGAAACATTTGTGTTCCCGATGAACATTTGGTTAGATACGTGACCAAAACGCATGCAGGTTTGCAAGTACAGTCATCGTTAAAACATGACCGATTTGAATAGAAATCCACACGACCCGAAAATTCTTCGTAAAATTCTCCAGTACTAAATTTCATGATAATCCATAAAGTGATTCTCGAGTTGAAAAATGCGGACTGACACTACACGCCTTACATCCGTTAATTTAATGCACAGTTCGAAGAACGCATAATAAGAATTGTATGACGGACAGCCAGATTGCATTTTACACTTGACGATACATGGATTAATTGTATTCTGTTTTAGGAGCACAGTGCGAAGTATTAACACTGGATTATGTGTTCAATCTTAACTCTCATGTCCATAATATGATGTAACGTTATGGGACACTGTTTTCGGATTTGGGCACAAACGCGTCCACACGAATCCATTAGCGGGTATTGTTTCATGACAGAGGCATTCAGAAAACCAAACACTCAATAAATTATTTCCATTAGACTGTGTGTGTTTGTAACTGATCGATTTCACCAGACATCCTGATACGAAATTTGGTTCACCAATACTTCTTAAAGAATAAATTGGGTTATGCTGAAAATTAGGGGTACAGCTGAAGACATTTTGTACCCACAGGCATTATAATATCCTTGTCACTCGACATTATCCCAGAGAAAATTCCGATACAAAAATAAACATGAGATATGATGTTCACATGTTTTATTCACTTTGGAACACTATTCACAGGGACGTAATTAATGAAAACCACGCTAAAACGTAATGTACGGTAACAAATTAGGTTTCTGTCGTTCCTTTTATGTGAACACAATTCCTTTCCGTCCTGAACGCAAGCTGTCACCTGCGTTTTAGTCTTTTCGTGCAAGAGTGGATTCATAGTACAGTTAGGAATTTATTTAACTCTGTCGAGTCAAATACGGGTAACAAACACGTGAAGATACATGAAACGTCTGCTAATGCCTTGACTTTTTAGGGATGTGTATACCGCCACCCCCGCTCACTCCAGGCCGGCCTACACAAAGAGCCGGCTGCAAGCCTCGCAACCAGCCGGCACCTTGCTTTCCGTCCGGCGTCCAAAATGCACATTCACATCACATCCATTGCTGTTATTCACATTAGATGCAGCGGCATAACCACACACATACTCAAACACTTAACTCACGAAAAATAACTACACACAGGAGAGATGTGATTGAAACGGACACACAAAATCTAAAAGATGACAACGTACCCTGGATCATTGGGAACTTCGGCCGGTGATCCTCCAGCCACACTCTCCTGGGTTTGAGGCTCCATTATGAACTGTATTTTGATCGTTTACTTCAAAACTACGACTAAAACTAAAGGAGAATAGTGAACCCGGTTAGGAACAGCGCCTCCCCCTGTCTAATCGTACTCTTCAACACACTACCAACACGATACTGAAGGATTGCAGCCGTAGCAGAGTGCGACAAAGCATCGGGCGGGAGGCAGGGGGCAAAGGCGGGATTGAGACCCAACTGAAAGGCTGCGCGCGCTGCCATGTTGATAGATGACCAAAACATCGACTGTGATTGGATGCAATCCGTGCACCTCTCGGTGCGGCGGTGACGTAACATTACTACCTATTGCTCATGCGTGAAATCATTACGTGAACAATACGTAAATAAAAGTCAAAATAAAAGGAAAATAAGCATAGGGCATTGTTATGTAGGGATATTAATAATGAACATGCAGTGACATCTGTGAACTTTTCTTGAAAGCAATGCTGGTCTTGCCATCGACAGTATCTTCAAATAAATCACTTTTATAGCTTGTACATTATTTTTGTTTCCCCATTTTAAATAATAATATATTTTAAGCATCCATAGGTCACACGGTGCTGACTGCATTTCTTCCAGGTAATATTTACTGCGCCTACGAATTAGTTCTCACATACACTCTGGAGGGAAGATGGCGTTAATAACCACGGTCAGCTGCTCTTCCCTTGTCACCACATACATGTAGTTAGCACATAATACTGTAGATGGCAGAACGAACAACGATTTGACTGCCATCTTACGATCTTCACCAACATTATAAGTGATCAACTCAAAGTCGAAGACAACATTTACCAATGCAGTGTCATCTATTAGTCACTTTTGATACCACATACAGGTACCTTTTGGCGGCTCTTTTATGACTTCCAGCAGCTAGCAGGTAAACAAGTGGTACCCGGGGCTCTTTCCAGGGGGTTAAGCGGCCCGGGCGTGAAGCTCACCACTTGCCTTCAACTAGTGCCAAGGTCAAGAAAATGTCGATCTATACATCCAATCCTCCATGTGTGTTCATGGGGTATTGCTTAATTAGTTAAGCACAGGGACAACTTTACCTTTTTTACCAACTTTCATACTATTGTAACACGGATGGCGCAACAGGAAGTAGGGGTCACGTGAACTCTGCGTTTCCACGAGTGACGTCACTTACCCCCACATTAAGCAACGGTCAGTAAACACCCCTCCCCACTAGGATGTGACGTCATGCAACAGGTGAGTCCGTGCAGTGACTATTGCTAGACAGTGCGTAGGTAGAAACACCTGACAACAATACCTGATATCTGTTGCCGAGCAGCAATGTGTTCTCTAGCCAAGCCTAAATAAGGTGCAGCGAACATTATTCAGGACTGAGTATTGAGTTACAAGAGGGTTACTAGTATTCAGTATGAGGTGAGGTCCATTGTTATTGAGTTGTATCAAGTGAATGGCAGTGACTCCAGCAGGAGAAGTAATTGTGATACTGCCGATGGCAGTGATTGAGAAATTGTAAATTGTGTAAGTGTAAGGGTGAGTGGAATAAATTCGCCTGATCTAAAATGGCGTGAAGTTATTTGTCGTGTGTCACATACCCAACACGTGACAGTATGTTCATATAGACATTGAACAGTCTTGTGATCACTGAACTGAGTTTCTGGAACAATGCACACATACAGCTATGAATTTATTATATGGTATTCTAGATCAAAAATATGACTGATGAGGTACAGCTTGCCGCTGGACATTTCAGAACTCTTCAAACCACTGGCATACTTAGGAAAGAGCCTACCACACCTGACAGTTTCATGTTATAATATGCAAATGCAATGTCTGAAGCAAAATCCCATCTACTACTACAATGCTTTAGGACGTATACATTTTGAAATACAAATTCATAAAATGTGTTAACAAAATAATTATTATTTACACTCATATTACTATAATGCCATAGTTTTGGACAGAGTACACATCACAAATGTTGTCTGAGACTGTACACCATCCTATAGTCATGTGTATTGATGTTGCCAGCTTGATTACTAATAGTTATTCGCTTTAACAAAAAAGTACAGATTTCTAATGATAATGGTGATGATAACAAATGACAGACAGGGTTAAAAATACACAAAATACAAGTTATAAAATCAATCTTAGAAACCGGGTAAAGATTTTACCTCTAAATAAGGTTTCACTAGGCCTGACTACCAAGGTTAACATGTCACACTACAACATTTCAAACAAAAGTAGTATTACCAGTAATCCTATGACAGGTACATTACACAAGTGGTTTTCTGCATTTTGACTTGGCAAAATTATGAATATGATTAAAATCAATATTTTATACAATGTCATTTTCAGTATACATCAGATTTAAATTATTTAAACATGGTTGAATTCATGCTACGTCTGGTTCATATTTTGAAATCCAAGTTTTTAGAATGAGGGTTCATCACTAGCATTTGTCACTATCACAGAAAAAGTCAATTTTAACATTTGGAAAAACCTAAATAAAAATTATTCACACACAAAACCATAGGTGTATAATTTGTGAATGTTGGTGTATTCTTCTTCTTTCACTGCAGCTTCAGAAACAATGTTTTGGTTCTATCAGTGATTTCATATACAACTTAATATATAACTTGGAATGAAAACATTGAGAAGACAGTTCTTCACTACTGATATCTTTGTTGTTGATGGTGATATGCCTTTGATGACTGATTGATGCCGTAAATGACTTGGGTTTTCATGTTTTCAATGTGGTGGCAAGATGCTGCTATANGCCTCAAAAAGGCATCAGTAGCCCCGGTTAAGCCGCAAACCGGTTAATCCGCCCACGGATAATCGAGATTTCACTGNCGGCCCTTGCACCGCGACCTACAGTGATCTATTGTGCTTTATAACATAAGCATACTAACATCACAAAACACACATATATAACAAAAAATGTATATTCATGTATTTCAGTTTTACTGTACAAATAAACAAATATCACAGAGGAGAAGATCTCCTTCCATTACATACACAAAATAGTGCTCACAGGTATCAAAATTAGCACAGGAAGCTAAGCAGCATCTGCTTTTATTTTTTCTTTTTCAATATACTGTCACATGTTAAGTGACTAGACTGGACTAGACTCGTTCGTCCTCCTGGTCCTTCTCATATAGCCTTAGGACCAACAGCACAGAAAACACCCTTGCCAACAGTTCTATTGTTGCATTATGTCGCTGCTTTTGCAGAGAGCTGTTTATTGCGCCAATGGACATGTTTGCAAAACTGTTCCCTAGCAACAGCTGTCTTTCCTGGTTTCACAGTCCAGGCTTTCAGCAGACATGTCACAATACTTTTACAGAATTTTTATCTAACCTAGCACAGGAGCCAAAAGAAAAATTATCATATCCTCATGCCCCACAGTTTAAAAACAGTGTGTAAGATCTCATACCACTACAGTGAAAGAACTTGGCTGAAAAATAATGCCTGTGGTTTCCTACCTTGATGACAGCACTGATTTTTTAGCTAAAATTGTAACATACGGCCTATGTCAGTTGTAGGGAAGTTAGTTTCTTACATCCTAAACGTCAGGCCAAGCTAATTGTGACCTCAACTTCTGGGTAGCACATGAAAAACTTTATGAAACCACTGAACTGGCCTTTCAAATGACAAATGTCAATAAACATTAAATAACACAAAAATAAGAGAAAAGAATGGATAATTATATAGGCTGAGATGTTAAAAAATCAGATTCTTGCTTCCTCTGGGTAGGAAGGGGGGGGTAGCCATTTTTGTCAGATGTTAAACCATGTTCACATGTAGAGTGATAAACTCAGTATTAAGTAAGTTAATCTGGCATTATAATTGAGCAAATGTGGTAAGTTAACCTTAGGAAATACTGCAGCGGTATTTTAATGTAGCATATACACTAAATGTACATACATTTTAATAGTTTTATTGAGATTTTAAACATTTAATGAACATGTAGTGAATTAAGTGTGAATTAATGTTGTTAAATTAATATTGTTACATTATAGACAGAAAACAAGACTATATGTTAATAAACTGAGAGCCCTGTTTTCATGATCAGTGGTAACAGTTAGGATCAAACTAATAGGTAGACCAGTAGTTAGTGTACAAGGTTAGTGCTCAAAGGATTCTGGGTTTGAAGGAATAACTGCAATTATTAAAAAAAAAACTTAATAAAAGAAAATGTCAGTTTACTGACAACCAGTCACGTGAAGTTAGTTACTAATATGTGAATATAAAGACCATGGACAACGTTCAATATTACTGTGGTGTAGTGAAAAGAGCCCTTATACATTTCGGTGGGAAGCTGTATCCATAATTTACAGCATACATTTTCATGTTGAACTGTTCCATCAAACACACAATGGGTTATAATCACTTACTTTTCACTACTTTCTTCCACATACATCTGCAGTTTGAGTAAGCTTGTGTCCAGTGTTTTGATAGGTACAATGTGTGGATTGTATAGTTCAGTTTCTTGCTTGTCAGTTTCAATCCAAGGGAAGTCCTGAAATAAAAATCCAAAGCCTGTTACAGGGACAGCTCATATAGAACAAACCTTGTTATATACCTATGTGGCTACAAAAGAAACTTATATCATTGTTATTTATTGCGTCTCTGCCAGCCCTCGGAAGATCTATGCAAACCAGCTTGAAGAGAATACACTGTCACCTTATGAACCACCTTTCTAATTTCTGACTTTGAAATGTTCTTTATGGAAGTAGGACCTTGATTTTTTATTTTCTTCAAAATGCTCCTTGAATCCCACGAATACTTTTCTGCCAAGTTCTGCAGAGTGTCATCGTGCTTTTACTTATTTTTATAGTCTTTGTCTGTTTTACTCCACATCTCTGGACAGTGATGATAATCTTCTACAAACTGTAAACACTGGTCTTATTCGACTCCATTTCAATGAAATAAACTAAATCCTAACGAAGAAAACCTGCAGTTTTAGCATAATACAAATGCTACAGCAAGTGCAACACAAAACTCCAGGAAGTTGCAAGCAAAGAGGCAAGAGCAATCCACTTCTGGTGGGAAGAACGTGCATCACTTTGCCTCTCCTCTTTCTTGGAAGAAAAGGCATGCAATACGGCATGCTCCTCCTTAGCTCATGAGGCATGGCTCAAGAGGTGTGAAAAAAAGGCATTACCTAAACATTCCTTAAGATTAAGTCTTTTAGGATGTGACACTATGCAATTCAGAAGACCTGCACCAATGTTTCAGAGGAACCTACAGCCTGAACATTGGTATGCATCCACAGAACTGTATGGTGTCACATCTCAGAAGAGCAAATTCTTAACATTCACTGCCAAGAGAACCTCATATCCAACTGTATTATTCTTGACACCCACAAAAAAAAATCCCCCCAAATACAAAACTTTTTGAAAACATATATATCCATTCCATTTTTCAGGGCTCCACTGGTTGTGGGTTTCCTACCGTATAAGATGTTTGCACGATGCCATTTTGATATTTTTCCCACATTTCATGAAAGCTGGTACAGAAATTATTAGCAGGACAGATGCACAGACATAATGCCATATACCCAAGTTCCTTAAACACAAAAAAATGGAGAAAATAGAGTAATTTTACTGTGTTTACTAACATATATGACAATTCTCCATCTCAGAACTTAAACTAATGTAAAACAGTTTTCTTTTCCCCATTTTAAAGAACTGAAATTTCAGACTCATGTCTCTCTAGCTGTACAATGCAGGACAAAATCATAACGTAAAGATAGTTAATAGTTCTTTGAAAATGTGGCTGAGTTAAAATATTTGGGAATGACACTAAGAAATCAAAGTTTAATTCATGGGGAAATTGAGGGCACATTAAATTCAGGAATGCTTGCTACAATTCAGTTCAGAAACTTTGTCTTCAAACCTGATGTCTAAAAATATAACGATTAAAATATACAGAACTATAACTTTGCCTGTAGTTTTGTATAGGCGTGAAACTTTTAGTGTGGGAAGAACACAGACTGAGGGGGTTTGAGCACAAGGTGCTGAGGAGAGTATCAGGACCCAAGAAGAATGAAATAAAAGGAAACTGGAGAAGAACTGCATAATGAGAAGCTTCATAACTTGTATCTTTTGCCAATATAATCCGAATGATCAAGTCAAGGAGTATGAGATGGGCAGGGCATGTGGCACACATGGGAGAGAATAGGAATGCATACAGGGTGTTGCTGGGAAAGCCAGAACAAAAGAGACCACTACGAAGACTTAGATGTAGGTGGGAGGATAACATTAAAATGAATCATAGAGAAACAAGATTTGGGGATGGACTGAATTCATCTGACTTAGGATAGGGACCAGTGGATGGCCCTCGTGAACAAAGTAATGAACCTTCTGATTCCATAAAATGATGAGAAATTCTTGAGTAGTTGAGTGACTGGTGCATTCTCAAGGACTCGACTTCATGCACATACTTAGTCTCTCTAACAGTGTTAAATACAATCTGCTGCAGCACAAGAGGTACTGCCCAGTAAAAACCCTTTCTACTTGTTTTTATTCAGTAATTATGCTATGTTCTCATATAGCAGGTACATCTAATAATAAAGGGATGGTTCACTCATGTGTGGACTGCAAAACTGTTTAATGCAAAATCTCTGCCCTAACTATGCATTTCTTTCTGTTCATGAACATAAGATGACCCCTAGTTTTTTGGATGCTAATTACTTCAGAATCAAATGTACCTGGTATTTAGGATCCTCTGCTAAGGAAACTGACACAGCCTCTACAGTGTGTATTTGCACTCGAAAAGTACTGTTCTCTGGGAGAGGTTTCAAATAACTTCCAATTACTGCAAGTTTCAGGCAAAATCCTCGAAGAGCTTCTTCACCTTTAAGGAAAAACGGATCATCTCTGTAAAAAAAATAACAGCATTATATTATTTGCATGAGAAGTGGTTTAAAAGCCGCATGTGGTCCACCAGCATTTGTTTCCACAGTTCCAGTTAAATTAAAACTGCCTTTGTAAAACACCTGAATCACAGAAATGCTTCAAAACTGAAATTGAAAAGTTGTTTCAATCAAAGTCTCAGAATATAATATTAAATGTTCATGGATGTTTCTCTTATGTAACTGGACAAAATGTTACTGTGACTGATGCCTGCATTTATGATTCCATCCATCATCATGTCCTCTATTCATCACAGATATAAAGAAGTACATTGCCGAGGCGACAGTACAAAGTGGCAGGCTACAGCTTAAAATATTCATGTCTGTAGTTGGAAATTTCTGTTATGGTACAGGGCTTATCATTTGTTCTTGTAGGTAAAGACTGTTCCCACAATACTGTATAAATAAAAAAATCAGTTCAGGCAATACATAAAACAAAAATTTCTTCCCTTAAATATTAATAACTTGTCAGAAAACATGGTTCGAGAAAGTTGCCTCCTTGGCAAAGTAGCCTTCCTGCAAAGATAACCTAACAAATTTCCAAACAGTTCTGAATGTTGTAAACATGGACTCCCCCCAAAGTATGGTCTGATATTTATTGAAGTCTGACAACTGCCAAAACTGTAGGAGGGTACAAAGAAAAACCTAGACTAAATTCAGCAAGTCTTGAAGACAAGACTGAGCTTTCATAAAGTGAAGTTAAAAAGCAACAGCAATAAAGCATCCCATTTCATTATCACTTAGAATAAACAATATGTCAGAAAAATGTTTATTTACATGCATTTTATTATATGTTCAATTCAAACAGCCTTCATAAATTGACATTAAAATGATATCACTGCATAAACAATTGGCTCACATTTAAAGAGTGACAAGTTTAGTCCTTGATATGTGTGGGGCCTTCCTTCTGCCAAAATTTAAACTTACATGTTATGGAAAAATACTAGATAATCATCATGCCTTCCCTTTGTCAACCATTAACCTTTTATTGTGATCAGCAGAATCTTATGGATGTTGCCATATCAGAAATGGATTCTTTCACCTAATTTGCAGGAAGGTCAAGAATAAATGGAGGCATCTACCACAAACATTCTACATGTCAGTGAGGATTCTGTCTTCTGGGATGTGATGTGATATGATGTAGTAATACACTGTTACCACATTTCAGAGGAATGTCCTGCATCCATCTTCAAGGTTATGTTTCTACTGTGAATATGCAGGCAGTACACTCCTCCAACATAGTAGTATCTGTCTACCATACCCCATGGCATCTCTTCAGAACAGAACATAATCGCTGGAGACCAGGTTCGGATTGTTAGGTAGTTGGTTTAATTACTCAAAGCCATGGAGACAAATGGTAGCTACTGCTTCTCATGACTTGTGTATTGCAGCATTGTTATGAAGAAGCAGGACAATTCTTGTCATTTTCGTTCATCATTTTTCTTTATGGCCTGTTTTAAATTCTAAGGCACAGCAGCACAGGAAACCCAATGGTTGTCACCTTGCATGGAATGGAGGCCATTGGCAAATTCCTTCTAAATCCTAAAGTACCATGACTATGATTTCCCAGCCAAAAACTGGGCCCCAAATTTCATGGGAATGGGTGAACCACAAATTTTGATTGCATATTTCACTTCACAATCCCAGTAGTAGATCCATGTTTCATTATGTTAGCCATACAGGGAAACATTAACATATACAAGTTGTCACATTTGCAGATATCTCTCCTAGCACCAGGAAGGGAGAACAGATGTAATGAGATGTTGCAGTGTAGAGTCTACAGAGAAACGTTATACCAGAGCTATCACCAAATTCACCAATATTATCTCAAAGGTCGCACCATAGCTTAAGCTGTTAGTGGCCGACTTCCCACCGCTGCGGTCTAGTAAAGTGGGATTTGTGATGGACAAAGTGGCGCTGGGGCAGGTTTTCCCCAAGTACTTCGGTTTCCCTTGCCAATCTTCATTCCATCAGATTCTCCATAAGCATTATCATCAGTACAGGTACAATAGGACATATGGAAGCCGATGTGCTGAGGGGACCTAATATGGATTCCACCTCACACTATATGAAATCTTAACTACTGTAATTATGGTAAACAATTGTAAGTACTGTAACTTTATTCTCTTACTGTTATCAGCCAATGTACAGTAACTGACTTGTCCTATATCATGTAACAATGATCTATAGACGAAATAAATAAATAAATAAATAGATGATACCAACTTCCCACATACAGCACGCTGCTACAAGGAGGTGCAGTAAACATACATCCTTGACCTTGAGCTGAATGAGGCACAATGCTATGATACAGTTATATTATTGCCCCTAAAACATTATCTGCACAGTACATAAGCTAATGCAAAAGTACTAACTTGAACATGGTACTTTCTAAGTATGTCATTGCTATGCAACCCTCCCTTTTTCAGATGCTCAAGTGTATAAAAGTCTTATATTATGGTAAGTATGGTGTCTGGATTATCCATTACTTATAATTATCCGCACTACTTCTCTCTACTACCACAAATAAGTGAGACTGCACTGTCAATTTATTTGCTTTAGCCTGACATGTCNCAGATGCTCAAGTGTATAAAAGTCTTATATTATGGTAAGTATGGTGGCTGGATTATCCATTACTTATAATTATCCACACTATTTCTCTCTACTACTCTACTAAGTGAGACTGCACTGTCAATTTATTTGCTTTAGCCTGACATGTTTGACCACTGAGTGGTGATCTAAACCCCACATAAGTAATTCAAATTTATACTGGTAACTTATGTTTTGTTTGGAATTATTACAGACTTACTAAGAAATCTAACTCAGTGATATAAGTATACATTAAAATACTACTGCTTAATGATAATATAACAAAATGGCTCCAAATATAAAATACATTTCTTTTGTTTGCACAATCTTTTGACTTAATTACATAATTTAGTGACAGACTCTTTTAGTTGTTCTAGTGAACTTACAATAAATATCATTTTACACAGAAATTAAAATTCAATGATAGCTTAGGTTAGTTCCACGTAAGCTAATTGCATTCCATTTATATTAGCTTACATATAAAACACATTCTGAGACAATTCTGCAGCAGTGCCTGCATGCTAAAGATGTTTATATACATAATCATATTATTGGCATTTTTTTCAAATAGCTAACCCCAAATTATGTTCCAAACTTTATTTTCCATTCCATTAAAACTTCTGGGAGGCTACTGGCACAGAAACAAAATATTTCCATCTCTACTTACTGGTTCAGTNAGAAATCTAACTCAGTGATATAAGTATACATTAAAATACTACTGCTTAATGATAATATAACAAAATGGCTCCAAATATAAAATACATTTCTTTTGTTTGCACAATCTTTTGACTTAATTACATAATTTAGTGACAGACCCTTTTAGTTGTTCTAGTGAACTTACAATAAATATCATTTTACAGAAATTAAAATTCAGTAATCACTTAGGTTAGTTCCATGTAAGCTAATTACATTCTATTTATATTAACATACATATAAAACACATTCTGAGACAATTCTGCAGCAGTGCCTGCATGCTAAAGATGTTTATATATATAATCACAGTACTGGCAAGTTTCTTCATATACCTAACCCCAAATTATGTTCCAAACTTTATTTTCTATTCCATTAAAACTTCTTGGAGGCTACTGGCACAGAAACAAAATATTTCCGTCGCTACTTACTGGTTCAGAGTTTTGTTGAGATCAAGAATATCAAACACAAATCTCTCAATTGGTCTGTGAACTTCATCAAAAAACACAACAGTTACTTTTCTCACTTCATTCTTCTTTAACAAATCTCTTATTGTTTTAAGACACTCCGTTATATACTCATTTAAATATGGATGAGTTGACATTTGAACTGGAACGCCATACTTCTTTCTTCTTACAAATATACTTGCTGGATAAATATTCCTTGCATACAAGACATTGTGAACTGCAACCTCCAGGAAGTCAATTAAAATATCGGATGCTGTAATAAAAATATCCACTCACATAAGTTAATCAATCCACACACTACAAACTACATACCACTAAGCATAATTTTTCACACTGAGAGAAGGAAGCATAATGGATTCATAAATCACTACCTTGGCATTTAATAAAGTCCAATAAAGATCAAGGTATTGCAAGGCTTAGGTATCTTGTAGAGGTGAATTAGGACATGCAAGGTAAAAAGGAAGCTGCCCAAGAGTATAATGACTGACACTTTTTTTGTATTACATTTTATAAATACACATATTTTCAATGCAAGAATATTCTGCTCAGAGCCTCTGGTGGAAGTATGACACTCCTGAAGGCACAAAACAATGAAAGAAAACGCCCTTTATTGAGAATTCTCTGTCTATCGAACACTGTCCAAAAAACATTTGCACATTTCAGATGAACATAGTGAGTACAGACCATGTATCGAGCAATGAATCCAGTGTATTGTCTTCATTAAAGGAGCAAGTAATTGTAACTTTCACTAACCAAGCCNAGTTTTGTTGAGATCAAGAATATCAAACACAAATCTCTCAATTGGTCTGTGAACTTCATCAAAAAACACAACAGTTACTTTTCTCACTTCATTCTTCTTTAACAAATCTCTTATGGTTTTAAGACACTCCGTTATATACTCATTTAAATATGGATGAGTTGACATTTGAACTGGAACGCCATACTTCTTTCTTCTTACAAATATACTTGCTGGATAAATATTCCTTGCATACAAGACATTGTGAACTGCAACCTCCAGGAAGTCAATTAAAATATCGGATGCTGTAATAAAAATATCCACTCACATAAGGTAATCAATCCACACACTACAAACTACATACCACTAAGCATAATTTTTCACACTGAGGGAAGGAACGATAATGGATTCATAAATCACTACCTTGGCATTTAATAAAGTCCAATAAAGATCAAGGTATTGCAAGGCTTAGGTATCTTGTAGAGGTGAATTAGGACATGCAAGGTAAAAAGGAAGCTGCCCAAGAGTATAATGACTGACACTTTTTTTGTATTACATTTTATAAATACACATATTTTCAATGCAAGAATATTCTGCTCGGAGCCTCTGGAGGAAGTATCACACTCCTGAAGGCACAAAACAATGAAAGAAAACGCCCTTTATTGAGAATTCTCAGTCTATCGAACACTGCCCAGAAAACAACTGCAGATTTCAGATGAAGATAGTGAGTGCAGACCATGTATCCAGCAATGAATCCAGTGTATTGTCTTCATTAAAAGAGCAAGTAATTGTAACTTTCACTAACCAAGCGTTAAGCTGCATTTTTCCCTTCATCTTCAAGTAATAGCTGTCAATGGATGTTAAAAATTAGGAAGGTAAGCCTCATTTAAACTTTAGCAAACTGACAATTTAGTATTACTGAGTGTTCACTGATATTATTAGCAGTAACATGGGGGGTAGCAGTAAATCAAAACACACATTTCTGGTTGTCAAATGATTAATACCATTTCCGTCTGAAATCTTCTATGGGCGCTAAAAGGGAATGCTAAATTGGGGTGGGCTCCATACATGTGAAACCACTGCACTGAGAATTATTTGTAAAGTAGGCAAACAGACAGAAAAGAAATAATATTACCCATTTTTTCTTTAATATAACTAGGTATTCATGTTGAGTGTAAAACTGCCTCAAATTGATCATCCATGGCCAAATTTAGAAGAAAAAAAAATGGAGAGGAAGAGCCATTTGGATGGTCACAGGAATGACAGAATGTTTACCTACATAGGTGAAAAATGTTTCTGAAAAACTGAGCCATTTGCAGCACACCGACTCCAGTATCTAATAAACAATGCTTTCAAACAATTATTTTTGTATAGAAGAAGAAGAAATTCTTTATTTACTCAAAGCTGATGTACGTCGGGGAACTGAAGTTCTGCATGAAACGTCACTGGATTTTGAATCCACTTCTTGGTCTACATGTCACAGACAAAAAAAATACCTTAATCAAAAGGAGCTGTAAGCATCAGGTGCAAAATTTACTGCCTCACGTTGAATCAGCAACACCTCATTCTTTGCCAGCTGATTCCGAACCACATCATTGCGACTACTGTCCAAACACACAATCAGCATTATAATATTCCCCTTTCTCCCCTGTTTCTACTCTGCCTCTTACAGTTACACCATGTGAGAAGAGCTTCAGCAAGCTTGAAATAATTACAAATTACTTAAGATTATTTATGGCATACAATCGACTCCCAAATCTAAGTACACTGTCGAATGAGTGTGGTACTACAAAGTGGATTAATTTTGATGTAATAAATTACTTCACAGCCATTAAAGCAAGAAAAGCTCATATGTAATTATTATTAAATCTGCAGTTGTAACTGTATGTAAGTAACTACGATTCTGTTGTGCTGTTACTGATGCACCTTAAACTAAAATTAACTACTCTTATAATGTAAAACTCTTTCCATAATTTCCAAACCTTGCCAGGTCACACAAATGCCTTGAAGGTGTCCTATGAACATGGAAGACAACACATGATGTCTTACACATAGCACAGTAACATTTCGGGGAGTGTGGTATTCTGATTTGTCAAATAATAGATTAATATCTGTTTATGGGGGAGTTATTCAGTGGTAAGCAGTAATTTAACCTCTAATGAGTGGAAATGTTTCTGGCCCCTTTTTATATGAACTGAATGGGTGACAGTGTATATGCATTAAACGCAACATACATATTTGCATCTTTTAACATAAGATGAAGTAAATTTAAACACACCTGTACTAAGAAATACATAGGAGATTTCTGTGTCCTATATCAAGTGTTGGGGGAAAGCCTGCTTACATGATCTCCAAATGGGTCAATTCAGTGAACATAACAACCAGGTCACCTGACTTAAATTCATAGCAGGAGCAGAGATTTTTCTTCTCCACAACATCCAGTCCAATCCTACGGCCTAACCAGCCTAACCTCATCAGTACAAGGGTTTCTTTACTCAGGGCTAAGGCAGCCAGTGGCTGAAGCTGACCACTCATACCATTTTTCCCTTGGAGGTCTTAATGGTGTGATGCTGAACTAAGCAGAGTCCACTTTACTTTCACCATATGTGGTAAAAGACTGAACAGTGTTACACAAGTATTATGTTTGATATTATCTCTGTCTTGTGTATATTTAAAGTATAACATTCTGGAAACTGGATTAATCTCTGTCACTGGTGTGGGAGGGGTTCATATTCACTTGGCCCCTTTGGATGGAGAATCTCAATCNTGTGTGTGTGTGTCCAAGATGACAGACCATGTCCAACATTCTATCTGTATAATGAATAGACCACTGTCATAAACCTTCACACAAATCAATGGCACAAGGTTTTGATATTCAAATACATGGCTTTCTATATGAGCAAAATGAACACCTGAGTGAAGTAACACAACCTACGAAACTATACGGATGGAGCTAACATAAAACAAACTCCTATGATCAAAATTACTTGTAATGTTATCTGAGATAAGCTAATGTTCGAACTGATATACTAAAACGGAAATCAATTTTAATGGCAAAACTGGCACTGGAGGGTGGAGAATTTTGGATACATGGGAGAGGAGTCAACTGAATGTATTAGAAATATTATGCACCACATTCTGTTACAAACTACATTAACCATCAATTTATTTTTACCTGTTTTTCTACTATCTGTTTCTAATTCCATATTTATAAGCTTGGTGTTTAAGTTGTTTTAAAACACTTCAGACTGTCACACTTCAAACAACTCCGACAAATGTTTAACTCAAAAACCACAGTGTGCTAGCACGAAACATTTGCAATATTTATTTTGAAATCCCCAATTGTATGGTTGGCTCTCCTGATAACTGCCTTCTATATTACAGTACTCTACTACGCATGTATGGGATTCTGCGAGGGCTAGTCTGAGAGCGGCATCTGGTGACGTAGATACCACCGGAACTTCGGCACTTATCGTATCGGGGGGAATGTGTCTCGTATTCCGGCGTCAAAGACTGCCGCTTGTACGTTGTAACTTTTTGACAACTTCCATCAACTCATTATTGTTGAAGCGCAGTGATCTCAGCGAGTTCTTCAGGTAGGTAATCAGGTGGTAGTCACTCGGAGCGAGATCAGGGCTGTAAGGAGGATGATCAAATAAATTCCAGCTGAAATGCTCCAGTAGTGCCAGAGTACGTGCAACTACAAGCGGACGCGCGTTGCCATGGAGGAGCACTACGAGTACACTATATGTCAAAATTCCATGCCTTTTGTTCTGAATAACCCTGCACATCTCTGTTAATGTTTCGCAATACACTTGTGATGTGTCAGCACTCCTTTCCTGTCCCCGAAAACAGTTGCCATCAGCGTTCTGGCAGGCAGACAACGTTTGTTTAAACTTTTTTTTGGCTTGTTTTGTGAATGTGCGTGCATCCACTGCTTTGTCTACTCTTTGGTTTCAACATTTACAAGTGAAATTCAGGTTTCATAACCTGTTACTCGTAGGATGTGATTGAGAAATTCATCGTCAACTTTGTGGTACCGCTCTAAAAATTCAAGGCTGAAGCCATTCTCTGCGTTTTATGCGCACCCGTGATCATTTTCGGAACGTGTCTTGCTCATAGCTTGTGATGATAGCCTAACTAACTGTAATAATCTCATAGAGAACAATGCACGACGTTTGTGGAAATTCACACGAAAGTTCTGGAGTTGTGAAGCCCCGCCTTTCATAATTTTTGGTTAACACTTTGAACAAGATCATCACTCACTACAGATGGACGACCACTTCTCTCTTCATCGTGAACATTTGTTCGCCCGCCCATGTTCGAACATTCTTTGTCATTGTCTTGCAGTTCCTTCACTCATTACATTTTGGCCGTAAACAGCCGGGCATAATTCACGATGAATTTCCACAGCACTATGTTTTTAGCGTGAAGAAAGCAGATAACAGCGCGAATTTCGTAGCTAGCGGGATTATAAGTGGCATGCCACATCATAACTCACTGTGTAGAGACAAGAACAAAGACTATGCGGCCAGTTATGTGATGGTTTACAAGGCAGTGAATCACGTGACGCAACCTAGCATGCGCGAGCTCTCCCCCCATTCATACATTAGTTGCCTAAAATAAACGGAGGTTACTTTCCGAATAGCCCTCGTGTTTACGTTAATACAAGACGTAACCCTCATGGTTGATCGCGTATCAGGGTGCACTGTCGTGACGCCGACATTGTAACATGTAGCACCGTGCTGCTCAAGCCACTTGTAATGAAGTGTATCGGGAGAACACTGTGTTTCAACTATCAGTTCTCTTACATCTTTATAAAATTGTATGAGTCTTCACAATGAAAAATATTTACCATATTAATTGCTTAATTTTAATGAACAAACAACATGAGTAACATGGCCTATGAAAGTGACATACACTGGAGTACTACGAACATACACACTAATTGGGGAACGTATTAATGTTGTAGTTGAGAGTGTCATTACAAGGTGGCCGTGCATGTACATACGTACGTCTATTGCCATCTGCCGGTAGCTTCTAAAACTGTGTCCACTTATAAATACAAACAGCTTTTTTTTATGTTCTCACCTACTAACTATAAATGATGATGTACTGTGATCTTCGGAAGGGGGCGGGAGGAAATTTTGACGGGTATACACGTTTTGAACCCCGAAATAAAAAAACAATGGTTTTTGGAATGTTGTGTGTCTGTCCTCTATGTATAAATGGAAGGACTTGCGTTTCGGTAGTGTCTTAACTCTTTGATGGATTTTATTCAAATTCGGTATTCGACGGTGAATTCGTCATAGGTCGGTGAACGATCATTATAAACCAACAGCCAATTTTCTTGAAAACGGCTATAAGGATTTTCATTAAATTTCAGCAGTTTGTGGGCAGTATCTCCCAAAATGAAACTGCATAGGTGATATGTTCAGGAAACTAATGTTACATGTACTAGATGCTGAAATGCGAAATGTCAAGTTCGTCGAAACTGGCTTTTCCAGTTGGACAGATTTAATTTTTTTTTTCGATATTCAGTAACCCACAATCATCTGCCAAGCAACAACCGATTTCATTTGCAAGGTAACGTAATCAAGGCCAATCGTATGACAAAGTACGTCCAATATCTTTGCGTAGATTTTTAAGTAACGAATAAAATGCTTGTAATTTATTTAACGAACTTGTCAGTGTCTCCTATTATAAAAGCGTCGAAGAGCAGGATGATGCGTGAATGCTAAATTTTAAAAGTAGTAGACGGAAGCAGTCAGAGCCTGATTATAGACGCTATCCCAGCGATAGCCGGGAGGGAATAAGGAGACGTTACCAGATAACTCATGAGCTGAGATAGCGTAGTTGATATAGCGACTAACTATGGGCTAAGCGACGTAGGGGTCGGAGTTCGAGTCCCTGTAGGGTCAAGAATTTTCAGTTCTCCAATCATCCAGACCGGCTGAGGGATCCACCCAACCTCCTATACAATGGGTACCGGGAGCTCTTTCTCGTGGGTAAAGCGACCTGAGCGTGAAGCTGACCACCTTCAACTAGTGCCGAGATCAAGAAAATGTGAATCTATACATCCACTGCCCCATACTTCTTCATGGCGTAGTGCTTAATTAGTTAAGCACAAGGACTTTAACTTTTTACCTTTTACCACATAACTCAGTTACGTTAGTCGGTGTTCCGGCCGAAAGTCGAACCGTGCACCAAACGAATACAAATCAGAAATATTACCGCTTGAGCTAGCGTGCTCGGTATGTGTATGCAGCACTTTCTTGAAGATGCTGAGTTAAAAATATCAAAATGAGAATTCGTAATATAAGATTTGTCATGTTCGTAGCGGTGATTGTTCAGACTGTGGTCTTACAGGCCATGACAACGTGTGGTTTTGTAGGCAGATACCAAAATGGCGGCATTATGTTTGCCCGGAACGCTGGTATCTATGTACTAAAGGACTAGACGATGTTTCAACACAAAAGACCACAATTTGATCAAGATTTATCAGATTTCTCGCAGGTTTTTATTTCTTGTGCATCTATAAGAAATGTTCCTGGCCAACATCTGTTGATATACCTGTATGTCATCATGAGAAATTTAGCTGATTTTTATTATACGAATAATTCGGATGGAAGAGAGGAATACACCTTTTTGAGGAGAAATTTTATCAGATACCCCTTAAGCCACTATTCATTAAGGTTCCAACTAGTATCGTCACCAGCCGTGCGCCTAAGAACTAAAGCCTTTCTACAAGACGATAAAACTCGATGTGTTATTTCACTGTAATCCCTTGTCACGTACTGAGAACGTCGGCTCAACCGGTAATGCTTTTAACTTGTATTCTGGGATTGCCCACTTTGAAACGCTGCTCAGACGAGTATCCTAACCTTTGTTGTTTCTCGGTTCTCCCTCACGCTCCAAACAATTGTTGGGATAATACTTTACATTACCGATTCATTATTCAGTATCATCCAATTATTCGGTGTTATGCAGGCAGAGTTGCTGACAAGTGTCGGAAAATAAAGTAAAGTAACAATCACACGTGTAAATTAAAAGTAAAATTGTCTTTGTGTTTAACCCAGCACCACATTAAGACGCGTGGAGGAGTGGCGGTATAACTGAGGCATTCTTAACCTCGGAAACAGCTGAACTTGTATAATGACACGCTACGGGCTGGACGGCTGAGCAATCGGGGTTCAGTTCCCGGTAGAGACAAGAGATTTTTCTGTTCTCCACAGCGTCCAGACCCGCTCCGGAACCCCTCCTCCCTCCTACACCAAGTGTAACGGAGGTCGTTCCCCTGGGGGGTAAAGCGGCCGGGTCGTGAAACTGGTCACTCACTTCCATCTAAGGATGAGGTCAAGAATGGTGGAGCTATGCCTGAACCTGCCCTAAAGTTTTCATGACGTGATGTTTAATTGCTTAATTAATTATTTTACATTCACATGGATGGGAACTATCAGCTTCATATCCCGCCTGATTTATCCACGAGAAATTAGGTCCTTGTAGGCATTGAATACGTGGCTGTGGCAGCCTGACAGCCGATGGGGAAACTGCGGAGAAGATAAATGTCTCTTGCTCTAGCTGAGAACCGAACTCCGGTTGTCATTTGTTTTCTATTTCTTTCAACAGGACTAGATAACTAGCCAGTTAAATTTCTATTCATTTTTTGCATTAATCAATGAAATAAACATGTAATAAGGTGGTCTGTTCGTCCATATGTTCTATGGTCGAAACCGATGAACGAATTTCGACTAAATTTGATATTGTAAACGTTTTTTAGAGGATTAGTATGTTTTATCAAGATCCCATACAGGTTATTCGACACGTGCTCGTGATTAGCACTGTAACAATACATTTGTAACATTCTACTTAAAACGTTATGGGAGCCACCGTGTTCCTCCTAAACTCTGGTATCCACTTACCAAACTACAATGCAATATTTCTCCCCAGACGGCTACAGTATGTAAATAATCCTTTCTCTGGACATACTGAGGAATTAAACGGAAAAATAACGCATTTGGAAAATATGTGTATAGAAATTTGACGACGCTGCTCATTCACAGAATAATAATAATCGTTATCATCGTCATCACCATCTCTGATTTTGGCTTACGTAAGCTGACTACTTTCTTCTATTCCCAGCTGCAAAATAAACGTAATATGAATTGAGTATTGAAAACCTAGCTCACCTTCACCCCAACCTTGACCTCGCCAGGTCCATGTCACAAGGCTTCAACCTGGAGTTCCCCGCAGGCAGGTAGGCTGACACACTTCACATTGGCACGTGACCCTGAGTTATGCAGCTGGTCAAGAAATTTCCTGTTTCTATAAAACACGAAGGTTCATCTCCGCTTAAACGTATCCTTGGCAGTAAATACACGGAACTCTTTAAGTACAAAACTATATGCGATCACATGCAGTGGGTCCCCCCCCCCCAAAAAAAAATATATATATATGCACACTAATGGTCCCAACACACCTCTATAAGACTTCAAATTTGTGAGTGACTTCTGCATTTGTGCGATGGAAGATAAACACGTCTAGATTTCATTATTTGGTCTGATGAAGCGGAATTTAAATTTAATGGTACTACCAACTGACATAACCGTGTATACTGGACCACATAAAATCCAAATGTAACGGTAGAAAGAGCAGTTTATTTACAAGAAATATCAGTGTGGGGCGATATGCCTCCCTGAGGAAAGTTAGAGCCATCTTTGTTTGAAGAGACTGACGCAGGTACAGCCTGCATAACAGTGATGGGTGACATCACCCCTTGCATCAGCATTTTGTTTTCTGACGAAAACTGTTACTTCCAACACGATGGTGCGCCAGCACCTCAACAACGCGGGAAAATTTATCGATGTTCATTTCCTTGGAAGGCGGATAAACTGAAGAAGTGTGGAGTATCCACTTAACAACTTCAGACTTTTACCTGTAGGCTAATCTAAATAACATTGTGTATGCTAAAACACCAAGAACACCGCGGGACTTGAAGCACGAAATTAAAATTGCCTATTCTCTGTTCCCGCAGCAACAATACAAGAAATATGCCGCTCTCTGCAACAATGCGTTGGTGCTGGTGGTAGTCATTTCGAACATTTATGATTTTAAGGTACCCAACAAAATAATGGGTTAACATCTGTCCAATTTACTTGTCAAAATATAAGTTAATACATTGCGTATACATTTTCTGGGACACACTGTATAATTGATATTGTCACGTTTCATAGGTGTGCCTCCGCTAATCTCCACAATTCACAAATTAACACAGCATATGCTAGGCCTCTTCCAGTCTGTTGTGTCTTCACTAGCCGTTCCCTGGCACTGGCTTCTAACAATGGAAATTTTTCAGCTTCACGCACACAAGTTCTATCTTTACAGACTCCCACACGGAACTGAACTCATTAAGTCAAAGTCAAAGTTACTTTAAGACTAGCGATTTACCACCAGTCAGTCCATATTGGCGTCAAGCCCCTTGAGACTCACGACCAGAAACATTTTTTCAACTGAACCCTTTCGGTCATAGTTCTTAAAGTAACACCCTCTCTGAATTGAAAATGGGTTTGTCCCTTTTGAATATGCTTGGCCTTTCGCCAAGTGTACGTATGGCACATATGTTATTGAATACTCTGTCTGTCGTTTACAATTGCTGCTGGTCCTCGCCAGCGCAGTCATTCTCAAGTCCGAGTCTGTGGGAGTCACGACCACATTTTACTGTCTCAGTGCTGTCCTGTGTAGGTAGCGGCCTTGCGTCAGGCTGATCCTCCATCTAAAGAGTACTTACCAACTGTCTAAGATTAAGAAACTGAAGTAAAACGAATGTCTTATGCTCAAGTGGGATCAACATGAATAGATGGATGGATGGACGGACGGACGGACGGATGGAATGATAGATACGACATCATGAATTTGGACCGAAGGGGAACTAGAGAAAATTTGATAGCAAGTAGCTGTATAACTTGTACTCTACTCACCGCCAAATACAATTAAATGATCATGTACAAGAGTATGAAACTGCAAAAGCATGCAGTATTCATGCAAGTGGAGGGCAGTGTATAGAGAACCAAAGAAAAATAGGATGAAGTTATATAGATTGGATTCATTAGGCTAGGATAGAGTCCAATGGCGGGCTCATGTGAACGTTATAATGAACCTTTGGGTTCTATAAAATGTTTGGAAATTTTTGAATAGGTGAATGACTGTTGACCTCTCGAAAAGGACTTGGCTTCATGGAGTTAGTTTTGCCATCATGAAAGTCCACTAGTATCAGGAAGTGCTGAAAAGAAACGGTATAAACCAGGTATATACCACTGATATTAATTTTGGGTAAAACAGTGTAAATACCACAAGAAACAAAGCAGAAACTCTTATACAGGCCATTCAATTAGTTGTTCGTTGTTTATTTCATGATTCTGTCAGTAGCTCATACTATGTAGAATGATTAATGTATACAGTAATGAATTAGTAAGCATGTAGAAGAAAGTGATTGTGGCATAATTTGTGGGAGTATCTCAGTATTTGATTCGAGGATCTAAGGAAAACTGTGAAAACCTCAGTTAAGGTAGCTAGTCTCCAGGCTGAGATCTGAACCCTATGAATCCCAAAGAGAACACAGGAGTGCTACCTGCCCGACCAATGATGTTCGGTACAGACCAGAAGAGAGACTATTCAGAAGCCAAAGTACAGATAAAACTAATACACACATAACCAAAACCATTAACAAAGCCCTTCTTATGATATATAAAAAATAGTTTTATATTGTTTCAAAATTTAAATATCTGAGAACAAATGATAAATAAAAATGACGGTTCTCGAGAAACAAGTTGTGGGGACAGGAACTGAGTGGAACTGGCTGAGAGCTGGGTATGTTGGCAAGATTTGATATTGGCTATGCTGCACCTATGGGTTCTACTATCACGGATCTGGTTAAATAGTTCTTTCTTCTGATGTTCATTTATTGCGTATAAAAATTATTGACTAGAAGTCCATAACAATGAGTGCCATTGAAATGGGCTGCAAAATTTTGGAGCTGCTACTTACAGACAGTTGGACATGAAGTGAATAGGTCGGATCTGAAGTTTTCACAGTCACGACTAAGAGTAGGATACTATCTAAGTCTTCAACTCTGAGGATGGAGGCAGGATGTTCCTCCAAAACATTACTAGACCTCTGCTGGAACACATAGCATTACAACTCACATGACAGAACTCTTTGATCTAATAAGTATTCTCAAAATTTACTTCTATTCTTGCGACAGACCTAAAAACACTTAAAACTACATTTATAACTGTTAAATTTTTTTTTTTCAGCTTGAAGTAAAACCTGCCCAGTGACACTTTGTCCACCACAAATCTCACATGAAGTTACCCTGGACTGAACCTGTGGCTCCATGGTGAGAAGTATGGTCCACAATTTTAAGCTGAGAAGTTGGAGTACTAGGCAGTCTGTCAGGGGTACTGAATGTGAGAGGCTGGCTCAAGTTGGAGACAAGTATGTACATGTTCATGGTTTTCAGTTAGAATAACAAAGCCACTGTGCATGTTCTGTTGGTGAATATTAAAGACATCAGGATATTTTGCAGTCATTTTGTCAGAGCTATTGAGAGGTAAAGTAGATAGTATAGATAATCACTGATTTATACAGTTACAAGGTTTGGATCATGACCCGTCTCTAGTCCAAGATACTATAACTACAGATATGAGATGAATCTGTTATTTATTATCAATAATAAGCAAGATACTCATTGAAACTTGTACAACAAACAAACAAAAACAAATAGAAACTGAACTTGTTTTATGCATAACTGAATACAAAGAATAGTTTACCATCAATATGCTTAAATTTCACTATTACCTCAATTCTAAAAATGTCTTAATATAGTCTTTCCCTGTTTGTGCTTCTTGCTTAAGACTCCCTCGGTGTAACGAGGGAATTCACAAACCGGGAGACACAATTAAAACAGAAAGAAAAAGATGACATCAATCGACACAGACGCCATCTATCATGAAACTGTAGAGGTGATGAAAGAGAACGATTTTTATTTCTTTTACATTATAATAATTATTATTATCCGTAGGAGAAAACACTTTCGGCTCTCGTGGCAGTGCCTATATATAATATATAATATTAATAACTAATAATAAACAAGCTTCTCACACAGTCATCCCCTATACCCTTGAAAAACAGCTACAGAGTTTTAAATCTGTCAAGATTTCTTTATTTATAAAACAAATTTACGAGCAAGGGGATGCTTGATAAAATGTTCCATTTGTACAAATTGAAGAATGATAACGTCTTGAGAGGGAGGTCACACTAAACAATGTTCTTGCTGCTTTGATGATTGAAATTTTTTTTAAGTAGTAGCCTAAATGAATCTTTCAAACAACTACTTCTGCAGAACACAATCGAGTGGGAAACACATTCAATACTTGTTTGCACATTATACCACAAAATTATGTGTTTAAATCTTGAAAACATGGTACTTCAACTTGGGTCATCCGTTATCACGGAGATTTAAAATGATCGGTACATAATACAGTAATTTCCCCGTTAATGCATTATTTATTAAATGACCCTTTTATCACTTTAAACACAATACCAATATTTTGTTGTTTTGAGGAAAGCTATCTCTCTTCAAAGTTCATTTTGACATTATTTGGGGAAAAATTTTTCTCATTTCAGATTAAAGTGGTACATAGAAAATTTTAAGGACAAAATTGGTATGCCCCTCTTTTGTGCAACTTTTTTTTTTTCTTTCTGATTGAAGGTGTCCTTAAAAAGTTAAATTGTTATGGCCAAATTTTATACCAGTTTTTGGTGCAAAATTTTCCTTTGGAGATATTGTCAGATCATATGCCTATGATGATCTCACACTGGGAACTAGAATGCCACGTTTGCCCCATTTCTACAGACAGGTTATTTTTTATGGGGGGATATTCTTTCAATGCAGACGTTCGCAAATGGAGTAGCAAATATCCATGAAGATATTTTATACATTTGTCCCTAAAAAGTGATGAGAAGCATCAATCGCGTTAAAAGACAAATTACTGTATAGGTCTTACCACTAATATTACCGCAAAGACTGCACCATGACAGAATGTACCAGGGGTGATCTACTGAAATTTTGTAACAGAAATTGTATAATTACAGTTTAGTACTAAGTTTTTAATTGTATTCTTCCTTTTTTTATGAAATGTAAATCAGTAAGAGAGCATGCTAGATTTGTCATCGATATTTGTTAAAATACATGCACACATAAACATTGAAAAGGATTTTTTTTACATTTACAAAAATATCACAGTTCCTTTTTCATATTTTCACCACCATTTTTTTAAATGTTGAAAATCGGTATATTCAGGATTTTCATGTACAAAGCATATGCTACCCTTCATTTCTACTGTTGCAATGTGCAGTTTATCCCTGTGTTTGAAATCGCATGCGTATACAAAGAACCACCATCCAAATTTAAATACACATGTAAGTCATTCCATATTTGTATTAAATAATATTAGGTTAAAGGAACGTGCCTGCAAAAGAAGACATGTACTAGTGCGTTGTTGCATCTACACACTGAGGAGGTTCCTAACATTTGGGACAAACTGCAGTGTACTTCGTTACATAAAACCTTAACTGCTATGCCACACTTAATTCCAGCTCAGTATCATACATAACGGGCAAAAAGATTTTTATCTCAGAAGACAATCATGAAAAATTCCTTTATGATTTAGAATAATATAAAAACAATCCTCCATCTTTACAATGACATTACAAAGACACATATTCGTATTTATCTGTATTGAACAGTTGTGTGTCAAAGTTGATAGCCCTTATGTTGATCTGTTTGTCAAAGCCAAGCTCAGTTTATTGCTTCTGTTTGGATATCAGGGCAGGATGATTCATATGTAAAGCCACAACTCTAAAGGCTCCACTCATTCATTCATTACTGTCATATGTATTCACAAGATTTAAACATTACAACTTTAAAGTTTATGGTCCTACTCATTTCAGTAAAAAACGCCGTTTTCTAACATGCTTAATATCACAGATCATAAGTACCAAAATACTCTTTTCAACTATTTTTATTTTATTATTTTTGTTTCGTCAATTTATTTATTGTTACAATTTGGGCTAACTTCTAAGGTATATTTACTGTTTTTTTCAGTCTACAAACATCCAGCACCATTGTATACGTATTTTTGCTCCCCAAGACATTCAATTTCTATTTTCTTAAAAATATACCCCACCATTCTATTTATAAACAGTGACATCCTAGCAATAAATTGTGGGAAAGAAGGTACAACTACAAAAATGTCAATTCTATTTCCCGCTTGTTTAATTGAATATTATGAAATAGTTATATTAAAATTTTGAAATGATGTGGGAGAAGACAAAATTTATGAACAACAAAATGTCCTAGGAATTTTAGTATTCTCAAAAAGGATAATTAACAATATTACAAAGCTTGAAATTTTCGTTTCTTCTAAACTAGAGAACGATTTGGAAGATGAAAAACAGACAGTGCCAGCCTAATTCTAATTTTCCACACTGAGAACAACAATGGAAACATTAAATTGACAGGCAATTTAGGAAATGCTTAAACTTCAAACATTTAAGAATAAGTTTACAATCGTGAGTTGTGATCTATGAGAAACGGAATTAAGGGAACAAAATTACATGGATCAACGACACATTAACCATTTAAAGTGTAAAAAATGTGAGCAAAAACGTGATCGCCATATTGAAGTGCATAATGTGGATATTGGAACAATCTGTTTTCACATGTTATGTTTAAATAACACCATTTCATGTTGGTCCATTCTTTGAAATGTGTTAATTCACATAGATTTACAGTCTATTGTTATTATTTGGCAACACCAAAGCACAAACTCTCCTTTCATATTTTGCATGGATATCGAGGAAACAGTTGTGTATACTTTCAATGCCAATAGCCATTCCTTCAACATGAAACTAATCCTTATTGGAAGACCATAAAACAAATGAGAAGCAACTAATAGTTTATTAGTTTAGTAGTAAGGGTGATATTTCTTCCTTAAACAGCTAAAAGCCCAGAAAAAAAAAAATTAATTTTCTCATTCATGTCCAAATCCATTGTTTAATTTTTGTGCTGGACTAATACAACATTTAACATCCATATTCAGATACCGCAAAATTCAGTTGAGCTATCCATGCAGAATCCAAGAAAATGTGGACGGTATATGGAATACACACATTACATAAAACTCATTCAGAACTGGAACATGCATATTTTACATCAATGAATTTAAGATCATTACTAATTTCTGCCATTGATTATATAAGGATTTAATCAGTTGAGACACCGATACCAATTGCTTATCATTTGTTTCTTATTTAACAGTGTAATTCATATATTATTCTTTAATCTAACCAGAGAGGAAATCAATCCAAATATCTAAAATGCTGGTTTATTGTTTACTAACCTGGCAGTGTATCAAGAGGAAATGGCAGGGGTGTCACTTACTTGAGGGAAATTTCTGTCTATTGAATGCTAACTAATGCAGAATTGTGCTTCATCTTATTATGCAAAATATCTATAATTCCGGTTGTAGTCAGCTATGAATAGCATGAGCACATTTTAAAAGAAATAGATATTTCACATTTTTTAAGCAGATAGTTTAAAACCTGTAAATATTTGTTCACAATATGTAATTATGAGAGTTAAGAATATTCTGAGGCATTTTCTTTAATGAAAACCAAATTATATTAATTTTAAATTTAATCTAAATATATTACTGTGCCAAGACAATATTTCTGGATTACAAGAAACCTAAAAATTGGAATTAAAACAATGTAAGTAGTAGTTGTTTTTCAGGACTGCAATTGAATGTCAGTAGAACTGTCTATATGCTTTTCTTTGAATTTAGAAAGGCAAAGCATTTGTTTATAAACCTACTGCTTACTGCTTATTTTCATTGTGATTCACTTTGTGGAAACCTCATGATGTAATGCTCTAAAGTCCACCTAATCTTCATGCTTTTACAAAAACGAATTTGATATACAGGCATACATCCTTTCTGATCTATGATATGGCACCTAACGAGACTTAAATTCTGCTGAGCTTGGGGAAGTTAAAGATTGGAATTGCCTGGGCTTCAACAAAGCCAAGTATTTTAAACATTGATATGGTCTCAAATCATAGCCAGATATTAGCACAAAAATTGTATGAAGTAATTGGATCTGAACCAGTAGAGAAAATGTAAATGGTAGAGGAATCTCAAATCATAACTCACTGTTTGGAGAGTAACTGTAGTAAATGGGCCTCAATTAGCAGTTGAGTACTAGTACAGACGCTGCAAATAGCGACCAGTATTCAGGTGCCAGTACAAACATTTTGAATAGTGACTTCAGCAACTATGCAAGCATTTAGAGCTGTGTGATATGACATGTTTGTTTATGCTCACTGAGATTCATTATAAGTGACCATAAGTGACAACAGTACTTCAGTGTTGGTACTGGCCTCATGTATTACAAACATAGTTTAGTCCCTGACAGGACTTGCTGTGGATACCAAACTTTTCTCCTCTGACCTAACCAGGTATACAATAATTGCAATTTATTTTGATTTATGGGGAATAGCTCCTTATACAGACGTAGAGATGGTTAGTACAGAGTACAGTTTTTGTCCAAAACCATACTTTGCCAACCAATGAAAACAGCGCCATATATATAACTCTCACATCGAAACTAATCATTAGTTTCTAATTCAGTATTTTTAAATGTTGGCTTGAGGCACCTTACATTTTATTTTTCATTTTTTTTTCCTTCTAAATTTAAAAGAATTATATCAAAAATTAATTTACTGATGCTAAATTTCAGATTTCAAAGAACAGTTTCAACTAAACTGTGTAGAAACAATAATGTTCTCCTGGATGGATGCAATAACACATGTTGCACTTTGGTTCTGAACTTAAAATGCCAAATGACCAATAAATTAAACTCATCAGGATACAAAGCATACACAATATTTGAAAAGTACACTTTACAGGTTGGTATGCTGTGGAATTTGGAAAAAGCCCAGTGTTTTGGATGGACATATGTTCCGTTTGAAACATCGGACTTTCTCCAATCTACACAGTGTTAAAACTGTAAAGACTGTATTCTTTATAGTCACCACCATGCCTATTTCAAATCCAGCATACATTGTATTTTCCCAACATGTTTCAGTCTCTTACATAATCTTCAAGGACACATTATACTGTTGACATTTGCTATTAAATTATATCTGTGATTTTTAAACCTTAATAGCTAATGTAAACAGTTGAATGTGCCCTTGTAGATGTTATAAGAGACTGGAACATACTGAGCAACTATTATGAATGGATTGTATCTGAATGGCTTAATACAGTAATTAATTAACTGAAAATGTAACAATATGGTTAGAGGTTTCTATAACATCACACAACACGCTGATTTTATTATATGTAATAAGTGACTGACTTGTATATATTGATGAATCAATCAACTTTTTTGTTCTTTTATTTCAATATAATATTTATTATTATTATTTTAATATAATATGCTGATTGATTTATTGACATATTAAATTCAATTGATTATTATATATAACAGAATCAACTTGCTGTGTGACAGTATATAAACCCCTAAATATACAGAGAACAACAGGATGTAAAACATAAAAACTGATACAACAATATGAGTTAAAATGTTAAATTTGAACTACAAAATGTAGAAGACCCAAACCAAATATGGCAATACTGTTTCTAATCTCCTTTTTCCCTGTTCCTGTATTTTCTCAGCTACATATCCTTTTGTATTCAATTAAACCACAGAAGAAAACTCAATCTTCTTATGAAGGCATATTTCTCATGTTGGATATAATTTTAAGAGAGACTGTTTTATATACAAAATCTTGTAAAATCATGCTGAATTGCTGTAATGTGCCCCAATACACAACAGATCCACTAAAAATAAAAAAATTCCCATAATGATAACCAGTCCTTCTTATTCAGTATGTCAAACACTGAAAATAAGGGGACAGAGCAACATTTATATAGGACAACATCAATGATTTAAACCACAAATATTGCATATCCACTGTTCCGTCAATTCTGAGTTATTGTGTGCCCTTGACTGTAAAATATGCTACCTTTGTACTGCACAAATAGTGCAAGGCCAGGAATTAACTTGGGAGAAATAATTAAGAAATCCTGTATGTAATATCAGAATATTATGTTGGTAAAAGGTAAAAAAAAAAAAAAAAAGTAAAGCTATCCCTATACCAAGCCATGAAGGCCCATAGGGTTGTGAGACATTGAGGGTCCCACACTATCTAGACAATCGGCTCAAAGATGGCGGTAAGGTTGTCAGCATTACGCGCCGGCCACATTTTACTCACCAGGAAAATTATTTAATTAATTCCTGGTACTTATTTCTGTTAGAGGCTGAGTAAACCCCACGGCCTAGTGTGGCTGGAAGGATTAGGCCAATTGAAAAAATCCAATGATCCCATCGGGACTTGAACCCGCGACCTTCTGGCTTATAGCAAAGCCCCTCAACCACTACATTGGTATGTACCTTTAATTTTAGTTTACTGAAAACAGTGTATAATGGATATGCAGTGTTTGTGCTTTATATGATCTATTTATAAATTGTATGTAAACTTATATTTAACCATATACATTAAAATATATTTCATATACAAGTAATATTTTGGAGAAAAAACAAGTTGAACTGAGCCACATACTTAAAAGAATAATGGCACAATAAAAAATTGCCATTAACACAATATTTATCTCCTTTCTGTTTATCCTGTCCCCAGATATTTTATATTTATATCCTCTCTTTCTGTGCACACAGAATTACAGATTTGTTTCACCATATAAATAAGTGTATTACTTGATTCATCTTTACTATGAACAAAATATGATCCTGTTATTAGTTATTTGTTTCTCCTGTCAAAGATGAGCAGAGTAATTTATTTTTGGAGTTTGAGGAACTCTTTCTTAGTCTTACAGACAGATTAATACAGAAACAGGCCTGAAATCTGGTGAAGTATGTACAAGGAGTGATAATATCTTTTCAAGCGACAGCCATTTTCAATTCAGCGTCACAGGCCAGCATTTTAAGAGGCCCTCTCTGTTTCTATCACCTGGGAATAATGTCACATCACATCACATCATTCACTGATGGGATGATGGTGACAGACATGGTCTCCAGAACACTGGACTTTGAGTGTGACTTGATGCAGCTGTCCAGCCTGAGAGAGCTGCAAATCTTATGCATGAAAGGAAACTACAGTACAAAACTTTGGAAGTGCCTTATAACTTCTTGTTCAGTTATCGTTACGTTATTCTCAATGTAGGATTAGTTTATATGATAATAGAGAATGTAGATGCTAATAAACCGGATGTGTAAAAAATAATTTTTAAAATGTCACTATTAAGACTTACACATAGAGCTAATTGTACAGTGATTTTGGTAGCATATTTTAACATTTGTTTTCCTTATCAGTTTGGAATAAAAGATGTAGGATCTGCCTTTGGGGTCAATGAATCATGGATTGTACAGTTATCAATTCTTGTTCCATTAAGATATGAATATGCAATGTCAAAGTGCCACCAATGACACTGCTATTTTAAGAGCAGGTGAGATGCTTCCCATATTATTCTGCTCTTGCAAGTTACTGTTAAGCAGAATTTTATTGTATCCAGTCCATAAGGCAGACATTTACATGTTCCAGTCAATGCTAATGAAGTAAATTATTGGAAAGGGACTGCATTAGTCAGAGGTTATGTATTTCACTGTTCATTTTATATCTATAAGCACATATTATATAAATGATAAATTTTAACATACAAAAGTATAAAGATACAGATGATAGTTGCTGCTCTGTCTAACCATAATGTTACCAAGGTATGTAAAAATGTTGAGGTAAAACTCCATGCATTAGCTGGAGGATATGTGTTTTTGAAAATTTATTTTGAACAAAATTTCTCTTTCATGCTGGTTATTTAGCAACACTGTCAGTATCAAGACTGTACAGCATCAATGATAACATAATTAATGACTGTAGAGCAGCTGGTGGAATGAGAATTCGCAGACCATAAGCAACTACTTGGAGAAAACTTGCCCCATTGTCACTCTGCTATCACAAATCCCACATGACTTAAGGTGCAATTGAATATGGGCCAGTACAATAGTAAGATGGTGTCTAACCTTGTGAGTGATGGCATGACCATGCACAAACTATTTCAAAGAAGACATATCAGCTGAAACACTGGAATAAAACTCCACATAGCAAATGAAGTTGCTGCATTGCAGGTATGGGGAGGGGGGGATTCATTTGCCTTGAAAAGGCTATATTTAAATTGAAGGAAACACTAACATAAATCATGTTTTCTAAAAATGCAACTGATTTATTAAGAAAACACTGCAGAGCTACTTCTGACAAGATACAAACAGTTGCTGGAAGACCGAAAGAGGCCATAGAAGCCCTAATCTATGGCTGTCTGTGTTTCAGGATGAAACTCTTTTTCTGTGGAGTTACATTACAAGACGATATTTATGTCCTACCCTTTGCATATGATGCAAGTGAATGTTCTGAAACACCAACTATGCAATACAACTGAGTTAAGAAGCACAATTTGGAATGCTTTTTACTTTAATTGCATATTAATAGAACTCAATAGCACTCGCATTTAGTGACCATGAAGTTCAGAAATGTTTGAATTACTGTTTCACTTGTTGCCAACATATATTCTGTTGGATTATTATTTTGTTCAAACCGAAATAATGACAAGCATATAATTGTTTTATAATAACCTTACAGTGTAACCTTACTTTCAAATTTTACATACTTTGATTCTAATGCATTTAAATAATGTGCATCATGGTAAGGGAGTTTATTTATTATTCCCAATGATTCATGTTATAAACCCTTTTCTTTCGGTTGCTGACATACTCACTCACTCACTCCAAATCACACTGCACAATTTAATGAGACTTTTACAGTGCTGTGTTGAGACCTGTTGCTAGGAGACGACTAGTGAAGACAGATTATCCTAGTGCGTGTGAAATGGTGCACTGGGAAGTGTGTAAACCAGCGATAGTGCTGTATTGCCTGTATTCAAGTGTAATTAAGAGAGAGTATGTGTAACTGAAATGCTAATAAATGCAATCATCCTAACTACAACCTGTCATTGCGTCACGCGTACTACCCTACTTTTGGCATTTTGGTGTCAGAAGTTGGATACGATCCGAGGCACCACAGAAAATACTGCTCCTATACTGTTGGTCGCATGTGTTATGGGCGTTTTCTAGTGACGCCGATGTTTAGAGATGCACTGCATAGCAAGCAACACTACTGATGTGCCACCGCCTACACTACAACAAAATATTTTTAATTGATCTTTCTCATTTTATTATTCCAAACGATTAATATATAACTGTAGTAGCTGAAAATGAAATATGATTTGTAAGTCACATATTTATAGTTTACTTATTTTTCATCTTGTATCACACTAATATACTAATAAATAACAGACGCAGTTGTACATTCTGAATTGATAATTCAATATTTTTATATCCAATTATTATGTCTGTACGTATCAGTATAATTTATTTTATTTTTGTTTGTTTTATCCTAAGCAATTCATGTTTAGCTTATAAGTTAACTTTTTATTTATGAATATCTGTTTTTTAATTTGGTCAAAGTACTTATGTAAATTTTTGACCTGCTGGTAGTCATAACAAGATATCTTGAAGCTTTATTAATTAGCCTGCATCAGATTTATGAGAGAGTTTTGCAACATTACTTTACCTCTATATGTGAATCTGGTACTTCTGAGTAATCATAAATGGCATTCACACATCATTCCATAGCTTTAAGAGAAATAAAATTCCCTTTGAATCTAATAAGGGAACTGAAAAAGAAAAAGTGTTCATCTTTCGTTGTAACATGTAAAATGATACAAAGTACCTAACAATTAATGGATTGAAATAGGAATATCAACATTACAATGATATTTGCTTGCTTAAAAGACTCCCATCTTATGTGGGGACAGTAAATTATTGTGTATTTATGATTAAAGTTTACTTGTTCCAGTTACCATCTTAAACTTGTAACTGTATTTTACTGGGTGAAAAATACAGATGCAGATCCTAAGGATCACGTGGATCACAGGCACTAATAATTGCAAGGGAGATTTTAAGTGACATTTAAAATCACACGTGCTTTTATAAGTTAATGTCTCAGTTCAAGTTCAAAGAAAATTAACAATTTCTTTAATGTAACTAATAGACATTGATCCTTTTAACAGTATAAGAAAGAATATGTGAGTCAAATTGAATATGTATCAAGATATAAGATAAATACAAAACAGACACACACACACACTCCATATGAATTAAGAATGGTAAGAAGTAAATGGCGGTCACGGTAGCCGAGCGGTCTGAGGCATGTACCGTCTTTTCTCACTTGGAAACCGGGATCGTGGGTTCGATTCCCACTCAGGGCATGGATGTTTAGTTTGTGTGTGTTTTTCTGTGTTTGTGTAGAGGTAGAGGCCTTGCGACGAACTGATCACCTGCCCAAGGAGTCCTACCGAATGTGTAAGATCTAGAAAAACCGAAGTGAACGGAGAAGTTCATGGAGGTAGGCCTAGGTTCACTGGGGCTGTAGTGCCAAGGGGGGGGGGGAAAGGTCTGTCTACAGCATTCCTTGTTAAACTTTATAGTGCAGCAAATAAACAGCATGAAAATTGAGATATTTTATATTTTATCACTTATATATTGTGTGCTGGTGGATAGCAGTTCAGCTGAAGCATTATGGATAATGATATTGAACCTCTGTATCTTACTTTATCCCAGATATGAATCAAGTTATTCTGCAAGCACAACCATATAATTTCTTCGGCAGGAGAAGCTTAAAGATCAAAACAAGGAGAGAACTAATTTGAAAGAACTATGTCAGCTTCGAAGAAGTATCAGCACAACTCTATGGTATTTACTGCTGGTAGCCATGTACCCAGAAAGATTTTATTATGTGGCCAGCAACAATTTTATACAAAATTTCACATAGATGCACTCAAAATAGTAGTGGGCCAAACTTTCCAATATGGCATGTCCAAACTCCACATACCTCTGTATTGGAGAGTAATTTCATATTTTATCTTCCTTCACACCACTTTAATAATTTTTTTGACAAGAAGAGGAAAAGGTGGTTTGAAAGAAATACATAGAACAGCAAAGTTACAAATTTAAATTATTCCAGTAGACATGCTTTTTTTCTTTCTTCAGTCTTGATTTTTTTCCACTTCAGCTGTGAGTTCAATGTCTTCTCCATTTCTGAAGAAATACACAGCTGCTCAACCTAATGAAATATTAACTTGTGTACAAGAAACTATAACCATCTTTGGATGAACAAAATATTTAGGCTGTTTTACAATTCAGCTGTCTTGTATTTAAATGCAATTAGACAAAACGTGGTAAATATAAACAACAATAAACAAAAGTAATGCAGCCCCCAACTTTTTATACAAAAATCCCCCCCCCCATGCCTGAAAGACAACGTAATACATCATTTTATCTTCATCATAGAATGAGAGGAGTTTTAAACGAAGAAGAGTCTTGTTCATGGTAACTTACCATCGTGTGCGAGATCATAAATATATCGAACAAGTTACTTGTCTGCTAAGAGATGCATTGAGCAGAATAAAAAAGTCAGATGATGTCTACATTAAGTATTCATCAAACATAAACAGAGGCATTTGGAAAGAATCTAGATGCCCTCAAGCACCAATATGAAAAACAACCTAGAACCGGGGATATTGTTCTCATGATCTGCCCCCCCCCCACCCCACCCAATGTTATGTTGTTACTATAGGAACATGAATCAGGTTTCACAACAGTGGATACTGTAGATGCTCTTTCAAGAAGGGATAGGAAGCTTGAGGCATTCTTTGGAACCAAATTACTCTTTCCAACCTGTTTTTGCCTGATTGACAGTTATACAGATTGAACCTTCCTGACCCCACATTTGCGTAACATTTTGCTTTTTGAATTCAATAGTGTGTGTAGCAGAAACTGTGATTCACTCTATCTGTAAATAAATTTTCATGTCCCATGTATCCGACTCGAGATTACACAGTAACCTTCTTATGGGTCCAACACTATGTATTGGTTTTTTTAGTCATCTCCAAGACTTGGAAATAAGCAACAGGTATAACAATAACGTAACACTTGTTCTTATGACACAACGGGAATTATGTAACATGACATTTTCTTCTTGTAACATATAAATATGGATCCAATTCTGATTTCACTTCAAGCGAGTCACTTGTTGTCTTTTACAGGGTACTCTGTTTTGAATATCTTCTTTCTTCAATGAGCAAGTGCAGATAAACTCTGTCTTTTCACACATGTTAACAAATGGGTCATCACTACTTGTAAAGTGCATTATTGAGACCAACAGTAGTTCGAATAATTATCATTGTAACAATAATTATAGTAGTCACTATTTGCTGAAGTAGCAGAACCGGGGGCGTGGCATTATTGCCCTTTTTCTTTCAACCCTAATAGGTGTTCACTTGCCATGAGCGATGATGATGTAGGCTGGTGGGCATAGTTCCTGATCTGATGGAGGGAGATCAGCTGATTTGGAAAGCTGTTTGAAGAACTTGACTTGGGCATGTCCATAGAGCCTCCACCTAGCCCTGATATTTGGCCTGAAGATGATGTCACAACTTTTGATGTTGGGAATGAAATTGCATCATATGGGATGTATGCTGGTCGAGATGCGGATGATGCCATGCCCAGCTGGTGGTGATTCAGATGGTTCAGATGGTGGTGCGCTGGTGCCAGTCCTCCCATGGACTGGATAGGAGTGAACGCGGATGTCGAAGATGGTGTTGTGGATGTCTTTATTGCCGATGAATTAATCAAGTTTGCTGTAGCAGCAGCTATACTTGAGGAATCTGCATAGACTGAGGATGGTGATGAAGATACAATCACTTGTGATGTGGGTGTTGGAGGTGGTGCTGGCGGTGCTGAAGAATGTTGCTGGTGTAGTGCCGTGCCTTGTTGACTCCTGATGACAACGAGGTCCTCACCATTGTCACCTCCCCCTCCCCCACTACCACTACTGTTAGTACCTCCATTCATCTGTCTGTTGTGATGTTCCAACAGACTTCGATGGTGTTGAGCTGGTGCTAGATGATGATCTCCCAGGTTGGCGCCATTTCCAGACTGCAGACATGCTTCATGCTGTTGGTTCATTGCCTCCACCAGTGAGTTTGCAGTGTCAGGTGAAACTTTGGGCCAATATGGGTGTGGATCTGTTGCGGGGTTGCCAGTGGGGTTCGCCGCCGAATTCCCAGGTCCTAGAGATGCCACGTTTCGGTTGTTGAGACCAATGCCAGTGATTGGCGGTCTCTTGTCTGTCCTCTCAGCATGTTTCTGCATGTGTTTGGTCAGATATGTTTCCTGTGTGTATGACTTACCACAGTATTGGCAAATATGGGTCTTAAGATGTTTCGACTCTTTATGCTTTGGGATGTGTTCCAGGAGGGACGGCTCATCAGAAAAACACTTGTAGCAGGAGTTACATTTGAACGGCTTGTCTGTCTGGTGACACCTGGAATGACTCTGGAGGTTGCTGAGTTGCGAAAACGCCTTGTTGCAGCCTGGATGCCGACATTTGTATGGCTTGTCTCCTGTGTGCGTGCGAATGTGCTGCTGCAGGTGGGAAAGTTGAGTGAACTTCCTCTGGCAAATCTCACACCTGTATGGTTTGATCCCCAAGTGTATACGTGTGTGCTGCGACAGGTACGAACTGTTGGCGAATGCTTTGCTGCACTGAGAACATTTGTATGGCTTCGCTTCTCGCATGTGCAGTTGTGTGTGCAACTGCAGATCTGCTTTGGAGCCGAAGATCTGTAAACACAGGAAGAAGAAAAATATTTTAGTTTGAACACATTCATCCAGTACACAAATTGCTGTCAAGAACAATAGTAGGTGCATAGAAGTCACATGGTAACTGTGCTACTAACAGGCTGCATGCTGAAGATTCCAGCAAACACGAGTTACTGTTTATATTATTTTCATGGGAAATTACACATTCTGATTATGGGCACTGCAAATGGTCAAGCCTTAAGCTTAATTGTCAATATATTGCTGACAGCCAAACATTAGAAATATGTAACAGATTCTTTTAAGGCAATACATCTTGATCAGAGTAGAGAGCGTTAAAAATTGAACTTTTTTTTTAATTCGCTTAGTGGGGGGTGGAGTCCAACTGGGTCCACTCGGCACTGCGGCCACTGATTGGCCTAGTGTAGCCTGCCCCGGGTGATTATGATGATGGAGAATTTGGTGGAATGAAGATTGGCAGGGGAAACTGAAGTACTCGGAGAAAACCTGTCACAGCGCCACTTTGTCCATCACAAATCCCACTTGACCAGACCCGGGATCGAACCCGGGCCGCCGCGGTGAGAAGCCAGCAACTAACCGCTTGAGCTATGGGGCGGCCAGATTAAACTTTACTGCGCCCATAATTAATATAATATATAAACACACAAGGTTTGAAGAATTAGTAGTAGTAGTAGTAGTAGTAGTAGTAGTAGTAGTGGATAGGCCTACTTGAAATAAGGGACAATGACGCAATTCGTAAGGGATCGAAAGGACCCTCATAAACTTAACAAGATTATCAAGATAACTAAGTATGGAGGAGGTGAAGACGCTTTTGATGTTCAAAGAAAAGAATGAAAGACAGTGTGGAGAGCAGGATAACAGTTTATACAGTACATGAAACAAGAATGAGGTTTCAGACTACATATGGACCGTATGAAATGTAAAAGTAGCCTATTGAATTAAGTGAAAGTTCTTTAAAATCAAGAATGAAATTAGAGAAATCAGAAAAATAGCTGGTGTCTTAAACCAAGTGACCTTTCAAATATAAAACAAAAATGCATGTTAGGCTCATGACTTCCTTTTTCTGCTTTACACTGCTGTACATTCATATCACGCTTAAGTCGAATCTTTTAAATACTGAATTTCTTGAAATTAATACATACAAATTCAGTTCGTACCTCATGGGGAATATTACGTCTCTGCTCAGAAGATCAGTCGGTAAATACTGTTTAGGGAAGATGTCGCTGTTTGTTGTGACAGTCATATGAAACATATAAATGAACTCAGTGGGCAAAATGAAGAGTTTTAGTGTGTTAAAAGTTGGTGGTATGTATAATGACCACAGCTCTTTAAAGGATTAAAATATGTTGCTTTAGTTTTAACTTCTATAGCACGAATTTAACTAATTTGAGTGATGCTGTTTGAAAAAGTTGATATTACTTACAATTTCAGCATTTACAAGTATATATTTCAACTCTGAACGAAAATACACTGTATTTAGTTTGAAAATGTAATAGGTCATATCTGCTAGAAGTCATTTATGCTTTCAGTAAGAGATTTCAATGTCGCATGTCAAATACGTAACTATGTGTGTAGTTTAGGAATGTGAATTTTATGGCAAACATTAGTTTACTTTCATGGAGGGCGCAACACTAGCGTCTTCCACTGCAGATTACTCACTTTATGATGATCATGGAAAATTTACTGAAAACATGCAACATATCTGGTTTACTTTGAATTACATTTTACTATCTCTAGCACTAAAGGAAGGAAGAATTTCACGAGAATGGAAACAAATGAAAAAATACTTCATGATCGAACCATTTAACATTCAATATATTTTGTTTTCCATGTCTCTCAATGCGGACCCTACTCCATGGAGTTAGATGATTAATTATCCGATGATTAATTTACAGGGCTGAAGAAAACACGAACAGACTCGGGAGTAAAAGGGTTCTGTCTTTATTGGACTACACTTCGACCCTGATGATTCTGGCATTATGTCCGTATATTATTACCTGACTACACGATGTCATATCATAGAAGATTCTTAGCAGTCAATGTCGTGAGAACTTCAAATCTCATAAATTCAAGATAGCTTGTTTCAGGGCCGGTATTCGAATCCACGATTTTCGAGATAAGAAGCAGGATTAATAACCAGTACTCAGTGAAGTTCGATGTATTATAACGAAATCGTTAAGTTCTGGCGGTTCTTCGAACAGCGTTCAGCGTTGGAATTATGTCCATCCCACGGCCCTGGGGGAGTCCTGCCACAGAAGGTAATTATTGGCACTGCAGGGCACAAAAGCGCCTGTTCGGCTACTGTTGCTATGTGTCGTGACGTAATAACGCAGGCCATTTTACGTGACAAAGTAAGAAGAATAATAAGGGCCATGCTTCGCCGATATTAACACAGAGCTTGAACTAATGTGTGAGCTGTTTTTCCATTCACTGCTTTCCATGTCTTTCTTCGTTTAAATATTTATTTATTTATTTACTTGCCTATATATGTAACCTTCAAATCACATTGCTTATTACATCCCATACACCATCTGCTGTAACACTAAAACTTTGTATCTTGCGCACAGACTGTATTTACTCGTATGTAATTCATACGATTCTCAAAATACTACTGAAATGCTACATTTGGAGCATCGCTTTGTATGGGGCTGAAACATGGACACTTAGGGCAGTAGATCAGAAACATCTGGAAAGTTTCGAAATGTGGTGTTGGAGAAGGTTGGAGAAGATGAGTTGGACCGATTATGTGAGAAATGAAGAAGTGTTAATTAGAGTCAGTGAGCAGAGGAATATCCTACACGAAATAAGAAAACGGAAGGCTAATTGGATTGGTCATGTTTTACGCAGAAACTGCCTTGTAAAAGAAGTTATTGAAGGAAAGATAGAGGGGCGGATAGACGTGACAAGAAGACGAGGAAGAAGACGTAAGAAGATGCTGGATGACCTTGGGGACAGAAGAGGATATTGTCATTTGAAGGAGAAAGCACTAGATCGCATTAAGTGGAGGAATTGTTTTGGAAGAGACTGTGGACCTGTCGTCTGACAGATTACTGATGATGATGATGATGATTTCCATTGAAAGCTTTAACTCAAAGATCTTTGTAACGGAGACGCAGTTTTTCTGTGAAGAAGATAATTATTTTTTTAAATATTTATATTTGAATTAATTCAAGGTTTCGAAGAGTTGGCGCAATTTTGTTCTATAACCAATTTAATAATATAAATCCATTATGTTGTTTGTAGTGAAGTGTACGAACAGGGTTTCGATTCCTGGTAGAGAATTCTTTTTCTGGGGCTTTCTGAATATCAAATATAAATTCTAATCACTCGTCCACGGTATTCGCCAGTTAATACGTTCTTACGTGTTCCGATCGCATACTAAAACTATGACAAATTGTTATCCCAGGTTCGATAAGAGGTTCCGAAGTTTAAACCTTATGACGAACTCACAGTTGGCTGGTTTTCCCAAGGAAAGATTCATTAGGTCGATCCCGGAGCTTGTCTGACGTGGCGTCGAAAATAGAAATCCTAGCCCTGCCCGGAGTCGAATCCCTGAGGTCTATCCGGTAGCCAAGCACTCTGTTATATGGCGTGTGCAGTGTGTTTGTGCTGACAGCACGTTGCGGCGGTCCAGTGCCGCGTCCAAGTTGCCTTGAAGAACTGTCCAACAGATCAGGAAATGCATACGTAGCCAAACAATTCTGGCGCCTTACCTCTCTTACAATTCGTGAATATTCTCTTATGAACAGTTTCGTGGATGAGCAATGGTACTCTCATTTACAGCGGTTCTCAAGTTAGAAATGACACGGCATAAAATCCAATTTTGTAAATTACCTCGATATCCATAAGGTTTGCGGAAAATCCATACTGAGCAGGAAATCCATGTTTTATCATTCTCTTCGACTTCTGCTCAAAACATTTTTCTCACTCACTCACGGGGCTGAGCCCTTCTTGAGAAGCTGCCAATTCTGCAGTTACTCAAGAACTTTCCAGCATTTTATGGAACCCGAAGGTTCATTACCGTGTTCACAAGAGTCATCTAGCGGTCCCTACCTGAGCTAGATTAGCACAATCCCATCCCATCATCTCTCTCTCTCTCTGAGATACATTTTATTATTGTCCACCCACTTGCGCCTTGGTGTTCCCAGTGGTCTCCTTCCTTCCTTCCTTCCTTCCTTCCGGCTTTCCCACTAATATCCTATATGCATTTCTTCTCTCAATTCGTGCTACATGCCCTGCCCATCTCATCCTCCTTGAATTGATCATTCTAATTATACTTGTAGAAGAGTACAAGTTACGAAGCTCCTCATTATGAAGTTTTTTCCAACCTCCTGTCACTTCATCTCTCTTCGGTCCAAATATTCTCCTCAAATCCCTGTCCTCAAACACCCTCAGTCTATGTCCTTCTCTTAATGTCAGATACCAAGTTTCACACCCATACAGAACCAAGGGCAAATCTCTGATAAATATTTAGCCAGATGAGCTCAAGCTCTTCAGTGTGAGACACGCGCAGAAATGCAGACAGGCCTTCACGTGGAGGTTTCCATACTATAAGACGTGAACCTAAACCGAAACGAGAAATTTGAGTCGAACTCCAGAGTAATGGGTCTCACAGAAATCCGTCAAGCTGTTACACGTGCACAGATAGGGGGAAAGTAACATGCATTATATCTGCAACCGAACAGGCCAAAGGGCCTAATCCATGATATCTACGTTAATAGCATTTTCAGTGCAGTACTCCGGTCATCTCTCCGCTGCCCATTTTGGTCCGGGCTACGTGCCAAATTATAAAATTTCCCCCAAAACATACATTAGCTTGACAGTTGAGTACAATGTCGTGTGGGGCATTTGCAGTGCGGGAATTCAAAAGAAGATACAATGCAGAATCAGGGTTCCTGGAAGCTGTAAGCAGTCATGACTTTCTGTCATCAGTCGGCGCTAATGACCAACTCGTGTGACCCAACCATAGAAACTTGTGACAATAAATGGCAACGTTCTAAAAAAAAAGAATCACTATTGTTAAGGTCTTTAGTACTTTCTGGTAAAATCAACAACGTCGACAAATAGCGATACAGAATTTTCTGTGGTCCTTCCCCACAGTGACAATGCAGTTTTATAAATAATACAGGGTGTCCGGATCAAATATATCCAAAATAAAATAGTTGTCTATCAGAAAGTGTTTATTATAGACAATTATGGTTTACACCATTACAAAAGGAAAATATCAAGTTTTTCTGAATATATATCTCTCAATACATTTCAATGTGTGTTCCCTTGGTAGCACGACAAATGTCCAGACGATATTCGACCTCGTTCCACATTGCTTGAAGCATGTTTGGTGTTACCGTAGCCACAGCGCCCCTTATGCGGGCTTTCAGGTGTTGCAGGTCGTTGATCTTAACCTGGTAGACAGTGTTCTTCACATAACCCCACAAGAAAAAAATCCAGTGGGGTTAAATATGGTGACCTAGGAGGCCAAGCCATTGGTCCACCTCTACCGATCAATCTCCGAGCCATCTCTGACCAGATGATTCCTAACATGGAGGCAGAAATGTGGCGGCGCCCAATCCTGCTGGAGGATAGTTTGAGGTGGTAACTGGGACAGCGCGTATAGCGTCAGCATGTCCAAGTACGAACGTCCGGTCACAGTCTATTTCGAAAAGAAAAACGTCCCTAACAACTTGTGCATTAAACCGGCCTACACGTTCACTTTGGGGCTGTCTCTCTCCAACTCATATGTGACATGTGGATTTGGACTGCCCCAAACCTGCAGTTGTACCTGTTTACAACTCCATTGACATGGAACGTCGCCTTGTCCGAGAGGCACACTTGGTGGAGGTAATCGAGTGACGCGTCAATTCTTTCTAGCATGTCCACAGCAAAGTTTGTGCGTGCTACTTGGTCACTCGGTTTTAGTGCATGAATCATTTGAATCTTGTACGCTACGCTCTTGGGGGGGGGCAGTTTTGTGTAGGAATGTTTTTACTGACCGATGTTTCTACACCAACTGATAAAAATGACGCGAAGAAATAAATTGTAAAGTGTTAAAATACAGAGATTATACTGACTCAGGCATGCGAAATGTGAAATTGAAAGCGATACCACAACCGTAAGTGCGACTGAAAGCCTAACAAAATTATTTCGAAAATATTTAGCGCGAAATTACAGAATACGGTCGTTCTAGCATCAGCATATATCATAAGAGGAATACTAACGCAGCACTTATATAAACCTAATTCCTAGGAGCAGAACAGATCCTGAGAAAGCAGGCGAAATAGTCGCTCAGCTAGTGACAAAATGCCAGAATTTCATGGATCCCGAGGGCTTATTCCCACCTTCACAATACCACGGCACATGACCTATCCTGAAGAAGATGAATCCCTTCAATAGACTCTTATATCTCATTTTCCTTAAGATCGATCTTAACATTGCCTCACCACCTACGATAGGTCTCTACAGTGGCCTTTTCCTTGCAGTTTTTCCGACCAAACTATGTAGGAAATTTTCATTCATACTCTATATAAAGCAACAAATAGGTCGCGCCATAGCTCAAGCGGTTAGTCGCTGGCTTCCCACCGCGCGGCCCGGGTTCGATTCCGGGGTCTGGTCAAGTGGGATTTGTGGTGGACAAAGTGGCGCTGGGGCAGGTTTTCTCCGAGTACTTCGGTTTCCCCTGCCAATCTTCATTCCACCAATTGCTCCATAATCAACCTCACCTATCATCTGGGGCTGGTACAATAGGCCAGAAGTGGCCGTAGTACAAGGGACTTAGTCCCACCCCACTAGCAATAAAAAAACAACAAATAAAACTAATTAAAATATTTACGTTTTTGGATTGGCTGGAGAACACTGACGTAAGGCAAGACGCAGTTTGAAGTCTCAATAGGAAAGGCAACGGAGACTTTACCTGAAGAAAAGCGAATTCCGCTTTCAACGGGTAAGTGGCTGAGTGGGGTCCAGGGTCGCTGTGGAAGTTTGGCGGACACAAAAAATTTGCAGCTCCCAAAAACNTACAAGGGACTTAGTCCCACCCCACTAGCAATAAAAAAACCAACAAATAAAACTAATTAAAATATTTACGTTTTTGGATAGGCTGGAGAACACTGACGTAAGGCAAGACGCAGTTTGAAGTCTCAATAGGAAAGGCGAATTCCGCTTTCACCTGGTAAGTGGCTGAGTGGGGTCCAGGGTCGCTGTGGAAGTTTGGTGGACACAAAAAATTTGCAGCTCCCAAAAAATCCTGTTTTCAGTGACTCTACTTTAAAGGTAAGGTAAGGTAAAGTTTTTCCTGTGCTTAACTAATTAAGCACTACGCCATGAAGGTGTATGGGGAAAGGATGTATAAATCCACATAATCTTGACCTCGGGATTAGATGGAGGTGAATGGTTAGCTTAACGCCTCTACCGCTTTACCCCCACGAAAAGAGCCGCCCCGGTACCCAACTGGATAAGAGGCTGTGCGGGCCCTAGTGCAGGTGTGGACGACATGGAGAAGAGAAAATTATTTACCCTACCGGGACTCGAACTCTGATCCCTCTATCGTCCAGCCACTCGCTATAACGACCGCGCTATCCTGACTCCCTTACTGTAAAGGTAAAAGAGGAAAATCTGTCTTTGTGCTCACATATGCATGTCGCTGTGAAGGAGTGTGGGGAAGTGGAGGTATAGTATCAGGGATTCGTAATCTCGGCAATAGATGAAAGCGAGGGGCCAGTTTCACCTGGTCTCTTCATCTCTGGGAAAAGACCCGCGGTACGTAGCGGATATGAACTTGGACTGATCCCAGAGACGGTCTCGAAGTCATGATGAAGAAACCTTTGCCTCTGTCTGGAATCGTACCCGTTTCCCCAGCCATCCATTCCGTTACATTGCCGCTACACTGACTTACAGATCAGCAGCAAACATTTCTCTGATTCCATCAGCTGACAAACATTTTTTTAAATAAAGCACAAACATGCAGCGTTTACAGTCTTGTTTCGAACTGGCGAAGCAGCTGCTAGGCTGAGTCCTCGCTTAAAAAAAGATGAATATTTTTGTTCTGTTTTACGGACGAGTTTAAATTTACACCCGAAATGAGTGTGACTCACTCATTAGTCAAGAGGGGAGGGACGCACAGTGTGTGGATAGTTATTTTCGGTCCCCGTGTATTACAGCTTGCATCCTCCTAAAGAGACGAGAACGCATGAAGAGGCGGAGTGATATCAACTTGTATGTTTACAGGGAACAGTAAGACTAACGAGAACGCTTCTGCTCAATTGACGAATAAATCTGCTAGAAGACAGAATGAATACAACTTGCAGCTAGCAAACAAACCGTATTTTATTATCCGATGAACTGCTACTGTCAATTGGGAACAACTTACTAACATCCATTACGTTCTGGCAGTAAATCCAGAAGGTTAAGAGCGGTTAATAATAAAGTCCGACATTGAACACGATTCCAAACTAGTTCCATCTAAAAGAGGGGGCGGAGGGGGGTTGTCATGCAGCAGGTTTCTTCTTGAAGGGATAATGTCTCAGCTGAGCAAGAAGTCCCCACTCTGTACGGAAAACGAATCTTCGTTATCCTGCTGCCAAGAGCACGCCACTGTTCCGAATGCTCGGTCAGACAAATTCAGTTAATATTTTCATATTCTGCTTATTCAAGATCCATTTTAATATTATTCGGCAATGTGCCCGTAGATTTTCCCCATTTTAATATTATCCGACAATGTGCCCGTAGATTTTCCAAGTGGGATTGATAGTTTGTGTCACAAGATATTTTCCTATGAACCACCCTTGATCCATCTATTCCTAGAAATTTCTTCACGAAACGTTTGTGTTCGTATCTTGTCTCCTCATCTGACCCAAAAGTTCACGCCATTTTAAACTCCACTCCCACAAAACAATATTAAGTGACCTATGTGAATCATGCAATTCTAGTTAAGTAATTTATATCTATCTATCCGTGGCTCTACAGCCCTCTGTTGGACCTTGAGCGCTTTTCAGTTTCTTGGTCTTTTACACAATCGGTAGGACTCCCTGAACAGGGTGTCAGCCCATCGCAATGCCGCTACCTACACACAGAACACAGACACAGAATAAATGCAAACAGGCATCAGTGCCTTGAGTGGGGTTGGACCCCACGATCCTAGAGTTCGAGCGAGCGAAGACATTTCCTGCATTAGACCGCGTAGCCACTGTGATCGGCATGTAATTGTATAAAAGTGAAAAAAAGTAAAGCTATCCCTGTAACAGGCCGTGAAGGCCCATAGGGTTGGGAGACGTTGAGGGTCCCACATTATCTAGACAATCCNGATTATGTCAATTAAAAAAAATCCACGGGTCTTGAACCCGCGACCTTCCGGCTTGTAGCATAGTGCCTCAACCAACTACGTTACCGCGTAGTACTTCGGTTTCCCCTGCCAATTTTCATTCCACCAATTGCTCCACAATCACTCTCACCTATCATCTGGGGCTGGTACAATAGGCCAGAAGTGGCCGCAGTACGAGGGACTTACTCCCACTCCACTGGCAATAAAAGAAAATAGGCATTTTGTTTACAAATGTTTATATCCAAACTGAAATTCACATGTTCCAAACGACCCAAAGAATTCGGCGCTTTAAATCCAGCTACCAACGTATAACTCTCTTGTTCACCTGATTAAAAAATGCAGGGCATACCTCAAACATTATGATAAATATTAGTAACCGCTTCCACACTATGCACGAGATATCTCGTTTAGACGCAGTGAGAACTCGATAAGACTAATATAAAACAAGCTTGTCCCGCCATCTCTCAATACTCGTACTTATTGCATACTATGGTGTCTTAGAAATTACTGATTATCTGGATTTGTCATCGTCTCATATTCCGAAAATATATAAAACAAAAACGGTAAGGGGGTTGGATTTGTTTCCGTCCTCAGGTGAAGGGCAAGGTAAAAAGGTAAACGATAAAGTTATCCCTGTAGCAGGCCATGGAGGCCCATAGGGTTGTGAGAGGTCGAGGCTTCCATATTTTCTAAACAATTTGCTCACAGATGGCGGTGAAACATACTCATTTGGGTGGGATCAAAAGAGCTAATCACAATCAGTAGGCGCTGTGAGTACGTACATTTTATCTCAGGGCGAAGGCAAATCAAGCACCCGAAACATTGTTTCCAATATTTTTTTTAGCATACCCCAGATATTCAGTAATCAGATAATTAATAATACTAAACGTAGTACTCGTGGTGTTGGTGGTCTATGGGTAAGACACTGGCCTAGTGTGAAGTTCCGAGGTTCGGAACCAACGAAAGTTTTGAGCCGCGCCATAGCTCAAGTGGTTAGTCTCTGGCTTCCCATCGCGCCGGACCGGGTTCGATCCCGGGTCTGGTCAAGTGGGATTTGTGGTGGACAAAGTGGCGCTGGGGCAGGTTTTCTCAGAGTACTTCGGTTTCCCCTGCCAATCTTCATTCCACCAATTGCTCCACAATCACCCTCACCTATCATCTGGGGCTGGTGCAATAGGCCAGAAGTGGCCGAAGTACAAGGGACTTAGTCCCACCCCACTAGCAATAAAAAAAATGTAATATACCATCATGAGAAGCCTTGAGAAATGGTATAAATTACTGTTGCGTCTGAACAGCATAAATTATATTCTGAAGGGTTCTGACGATGGTGTACAGGAACCAGTATGAAATCTGAGTACAAATTATACCTTACTATGGAAACAGAGGGCTTTTTGGAATTTGCCTTTATTATGAAGCGTTCTATCTTCAGGGCTATTGTAGTCATTTGTCAACCGACGTTTCGGGGAACATTTCACCTCCATCTTCAGGGTTGAAGAATAGGCCAAACGAGGAACCAGCATGAAGCAGGCGGTTACATACAATGGATGACATGGCGTTATACAGCAGAAGAGAGAGTCTTCCTACAACGCTTCTTCAAAGAAAAACTAGGATTGAAAATATTCAGGAATTCGACCAAAATACTTAAGGGAGTAACCTACGGAGTGCTTTCTTGTAGACACAAGAACCCTTACGCTAGCTTACGTTGTCCCTACCACGTGGTCCAGCCATAAATATAAACTTAAGCTTTCTTCTTCCATTTTTCGTCTGAGGGGAAGGGGGGGAGCTCAAGGTCATTCAGTTCTTTTTATATGGAAGGGTAACCACAATTTCGTGACTCTCTTGTCTGAGGGCTTCTCTAGCCACGAGTAACAGAAGAACGAGGAGGAGGAGGGGGGGGGAGCGTTCACCGCATGATGTCAGATCCACAACACAAGCAACATCTCTCGCACAGGAACCAAAATGGAAGAAAGCAAATCAAACTGGACATTTCTCCTGCAACGAACGGCATTTATATAATATAACCATTTCCACCGTACATTAATTAAGCTTGTACTCACATGGTACGTGGTATGGATAATAGTCGTGTTACGGCTGCCACGAATAAGCTTAGGTTTTTCTCAGTCAGTCCTGGCGAATTCCGGGACAAATAACAGGTAAAGCTGTCCCTGTGCTTAATTACTTAGGCACCACGCAATTAATATATATAGGGGAGTGGAGGTATAGCTCCACCAATCTTTACTTCTTCGCTAGATGGAGGAGAGTGGTCACTTTTGAACACCTACCGC
>NW_019731221.1:2275466-2364556 GCF_002891405.2 Cryptotermes secundus | reverse complement strand
GTGATCAGCTCGTCGCAAGGCCTCTACCTGTAGACAAACACAGAAAAACGCACACAAACATCCATGCCCTGAGTGGGATTCGAACCCACGATCCCGGCTTCTGAGCGAGCGAAGACAGTACATGCCTTAGACCGCTCGGCTACCGTGACCGGCCACCTACCGCTTTACCCACCGGAAAAAGAACTCACGGTGAAAGACGCCGAATTCTGGGATAGTCTTAAAACAGGCCTCTACTACTTCCTTTCATATCACCACCACAGTCACCTTCACCACTCTACAAAGCTAGAGTTGGAATAGACTCGAGAAGTAATCCCACAATCAATAACAATTATGGATTCCAGGGCCCACCCCAAAGATACACCGTGACAGAGGAAGCAAAGGAGGACGCTATGCTGTTTCGAATATGTTTTAGGATTCGGTTCGACGCTTGAAATTCCGGGAATTTCAAAGATCATATCATAACAGTTATGAGCGTTTCCTGTTTATATGTATAACACGGAAGGGCGTTTTTTTTTTACGAATTAACCGTCGTTGCATCCAATTGTTTCAGATGTTATAAAATAGAGGGGACGTGAAAAAGCTCAGCCAATACAGAGACTGGGTTAAAGGTTGGGAAATCAGGGAATCAAATCTCGATTCCAGGCAGAGATGCAGACTTTTGCCTTCTCTGCAGTCACCAAGCCCACTTTGTGGTCAACCCAGCCTCGTGTCTAACGAGCATAGGGGGATCTTTCCCCTTGGAGCGTAAAGCGGAAGTGACGTAAAGGTGATCACTCATCTCCGTGCATTGCTGAGGTTAAAATGCATCCAGCCCCAAAAGTCTTCAAGGCGTAGTGCTTGATAAAGTACAGTGATTTTACCTCTGAAAACATGGCTGTAGGTGAAGTTGACCATATGGCTAATAACCAAGATATAAAGGCGTATAGGGGACGTAGAGTTTAAGACTTAACATACTCTAGTCTCCGGCAATAAATGTTAAGTGATGAATGGTCAGCTTCATTATCCGTCCGCTTTATCCCCATGGTCAGAAGCCCTCTAATAGCCCATTAAGACGCGGCGAAAGTAAAACAACGTCTGATTAGTACGTATGTAGCCACTTTAATGAGTTATGTTGAACAGAACCGAGAACAAATATTCTGAAGTGTAGTTTATATAGAGTATACAGATAGGGGGTGGGGGTAGATTACACTAAATATGAATGACACATTTCACTTAGTTAATTTCGACTTTCCAGGGCTCTGAACGAAACAGTTCACTCTCAGGAACCCTATTAGGGAAAAAGCGTATGTTTATGGTTTCATCGGACCCTGACTAAAAAGAGGAATATCAATTAGTATTAGTGCCATTAACCGGTCACGGTAGCCCAGCGGCCTAAGGCATGTACTGTCTTCGCTCGCTCGGAAGCCGGGATCGTGGGTTCGAATCCCACTCAAGGCATGGATGTTTAGTTTGTGTGTGTGTGTGCGTTTTTCTGTGTTTGTCTACAGGTAGAGGCGTTGCGACGAGCTGATCACCCGCCCAAGGAGTCCTACCGAATGTGTAAGATCTAGAAAAACCGAAGTGAACGGAGAAGGTCATGGAGGTAGGCCTAGGCCCACTTGGGGCTGTAGTGCCAAGGAAAAAAGAAATAGTGCCATTAATTAATTATTTTCGTGAAAGCTGTGAATACCACGCCACTGGAGATTAACAATTCTTCGTACACTCACTTCTTAATTTCCTGCAAAGTGTGTAATGTCATCAGTAATGGAGCTCGAAAATTCAAAACCCCTAATACAAAAGCCGAGCACTGTATGCACCCCTCAGCAACTTTCGTATGTCTTTATAAAGTTAAAAAGACAAAGTTCTCCCTGTGCTTAACTAATTAACCACTACACCACGAAGGCGTATGGGGAGTGGATGTATAGGTCCACGATTTCTTGACCTCGCCACTAGTTGAAGGTGACTGGTCAGCTTCACGCCCCTGCCACTTTACTCCGGGGAAACAGCCCTGGGTGCCCATTGCATAGGAGGTTGGGTGGGCCCCAGAGCCGGTCTGGACGACATGGAGAAGTGAAAATTCTTGACCCTACTGGGACTCGGACTCCGACCCTTCGGTCGGAGTTGTACAATGCAGATAAATTGTTTATTTACCAAAGCTCTCAGTAATGCAAAATTAATGTAGATGAGGTTAATATAAAATGAAACTGCGACGTTAGCTCTGTCAGACTTGATCTGAATGGTCTACTGATCATAAAGAGTTGGTAATACAATAGTAAAAAAGACAAGTACTTTAGGGAATTTGTATCTTGCGTACATCGACACATACAATAATTATAAAAGGAAGAAAGTTTACTGAATGACGCTGTCCCTAACTTAGACTATATAATAATCCAAACGTATACAGTTAGAGAAAATTTGTCTTCTCGTCTGCCGTCCAAAAACATAAAAATTAGAATATACAAAACTATAATTTTGTCTGTGGTTCTGTATGGGTGTGAAACTTGGTCTCTGACATTAAGGTAGGAACATAGACGGAGGGTGTTCGAGAACAGGGTGTTGAGAATATTTGAAACGAAGGGAGATGAAGTGACAGGAGGTTGGAGAAAACTGCATAATGAGGAGCTTCATAAATTGTACTCTTCTCCAAGTATAATTAGAATGATCAAGTCAAGGAGGATCAGATGGGTAGGACATGTAGCACGAATGGGGGAAGACGAGGAATGAATATAGGATATTGGTGGAAAAGCCAGAAGGAAGGAGACCGCTGGGAAAACCAAGGCGTAGGTGAGTGGACAATATTAAAATGGACCTTAGAGAGATAGGATGGGATGGTATGTGTTGGATTGATCTGCCTCAGGGTAGGGTCCAGTGAAGGGCTCTTGTGAACACTGTAATGAATCTTCGGGTTCCGTAAAATGCTGGGAAATTCTTGAGTAGCTGCAGATTTGGCTTCTAAAGAAGGGCTCAGCTCCAAAAGTAAGTAAGTAAGTAAGTAAGTAAGTTTACAGTTGGAGTTAATAAAAAATGTAACCAAGAGTTAGTTCTATCAACTGTGTTTCGGATGGTCTACTGATCACAAAATATATTTTTTGAGCGCCTGTATTTCACGTACGGCAACACAAAATAATATAAAAAGTAAAACCAAGCTTGGTTTCAATCTACGTTAAGACATTTCGACGGTTTCTTATACTTTGTGGTGTGCATTTTCAAAACCGCGAACAAAAGAATTTGGAACGTGAGGGGCCTGCATAAGCAGAGCTTCCAAAATACAATTCAAACAGACGGGTCATTGAACAGTCCATCACACGCATTGCTCGTAATGCAAATACGAATGAAGACGGAACAGAAAAGGAAAAAGATAAGTAAGAAAACAAAGAAAGAAAGGGTACTTATAAGACTCAGCTCTATGTTACAGATTTTCTACCCGCATCTCATGGAGCTGAGCCCTTCTGGAGGAGCCGCCAATTCTGCAGCTACTCAAGAATTTCCTAGTATTTTACGGAACCCGAAGGTTCATTACCGTGTTAACAACAGTCCTCCACTTGTCCCTATCCTGAGCCAGATCAATCCAATTCATACCATCCCACCCTGTCTCCCTAAGATCCATTTTAATATTGTTCACCCACCTACGTTTTGTTCTTCCCAGTGGTCTCTTTCCTTCTGGCTTTCCCAACAATATCCTATATGCATTCCTCTTCTCCACTATTCGTGCTACATGCCCTGCCCACCTCATCCTCCTTGACTTCATCATTCTAATTATGCTTGAAGAAGGCTACAAGTTATGAAGCTAACTGCATCTTAAACAATACAAAATTATATTAAGTTATTTCCTTACTAAATCCAGGCTGAAAGTTACTCGCCACGCACTCTGTTACCTGACTCATGACGAGCTGGCGAGCGTATTGTTTTGTCTTGCCCACAAGCATTACAAACGTATTTGTTAGAAGTATCTCTCTCAATTCTTCTGATTTGTCTACAAATGTTGGCGCAGCAAGAAACGAACCGAAATATGTACTCCATTTCTGAATATTCAGAGATTCCAAAGGCTCATTTTCCATTAAAAAAAAAGTAAATCTATCCCTGTAACAGGCCGTGAAGGCCCATAGGGTTGTGAGACGTTGAGGGTCCCACATTATCTAGACAATCGACTCAAAGATGGCGGTAAGGTTGTCAGCCTTACGCGCCGGCAGAGCTTTACTCCCCAGGAAAATTATTTATTTAATTCCTGGTACTTATTTCTGTTAGAGGCTGAGTGAACACCAGGGCCACAGTGCGGCTGGAAGGATTAGGTAATTCGAAAAAAATCAAATTACCTCATCGGGACTTGAACCCGCGATCTTCCGGCTTGTAGCATAGCCCCTCAGCCAACTACGCTACCGCTTGCCCCCATTTTCCATAATAAAAGGTAAAGTTGTCCCTGTGCTTAATTAATTAAACACTACGCCATGAAGACATACGGGAGAGTGGAGGTACAGCTCCACCATACTCGACCTCGGCACTAGCTGGAGGTGAGTGTTCAGTTCCGCGCACCGGCCTTTTTATTCTGGGGAAAGAGCCCCAGTATCCACTGGATAGGTAACTGGGTGGGCCCCAGAGCCGTTCTGGACTTTACGGAGAAGACAAGTTTGTTGCCCCTACCGGAAATCGAACCCCAACTGCCTAGCCCATAGCCCATTGCTTTATCGAATGAGCCATCCCGATTCTATTTTCGATAATAACGGATCGAAATTAACGATCAAATTAAAATCAAATTTTATTCAACAGGTACTTTTGAATACAGAATGAGTGTCTAGCTGCATATACAAATCTGCTCATTAAAGTATAACTAATTGTACGGAGAAGACTTGTCACAAGAAATTTATAGTTGCTCAGCTGGTCAATAAATTTCCTCTTTCTAGGATTAGGTGTACACACTAATCTATTCCGTCGAAATTTTACCACACAATTATTGTATGAATTTATTACTTACTCCCGGATGCAATATAAACGAAATTGCAACATCATGCATGAGTTTCACCAGAGCGCGTATGACAAATGACTGTCAAGCATTGTGCTGAGCTTCGATATCTGTTCGATAATCGATTGATAAAAATGAGAGATTCTTTGAACGATGTCAACATATTCTGCTCTAAATACGCTAATCTACACATAACAGAGACAAATTTTAAAATTAATTAAAATACAATTAAGCGAGTCACTCTCTCTGAAAATGCCTCGCTCTTACATATCTTCAATTCTAAAAGAAAAGTGAAACGTAACTGGAGTCTGTAAAGATTTTCACTGTCATCTTGTTTGTAATTTCGAGTTCAAAAACTGCATCATATGCTAAACACACACATAAGGACATTGTACGTCATGCTCACACTCCGTGATTTTAGTCCGCAAGCGAACTATACCGACCGAGCGACCGCCGCTTGTCGGCGGAGTTAGTGCCAAATTTTGCGGATAGAGAGTGTCGCGTGGTCAGTGCAACGGCCGTTCATTTCGATTATCTAGACCGCTATTTCCTTGAAATAGCTCCTCAATTATCATCACGAGGCTGGGTGGACTCCGTTCCAGACCCACTACTTCTCAGAGAAAATCTGCTAGCGCCGGGAACCGAACCCGGACCTCTTGATCTGTAGCCAGGAACGCTAACCGCTAGACCACAGAGGCTCTCCATGGAATTATGCTCGCTATAAAAAATATGAATTATATTCACATGTCGGAAAGAAGCGAACCAGTTTAAAGCTGCATAAAACCTGTGCGCACGCGCATGGGGATATAAGCTTCTTCTACTTTATGATATATGGAAATATCCATACATTAGCCTAACGATTGTTAGTCTTTCGTTATATATGTTAACAAGTAGTTACATATAAGAGCGGAATAAGGCATTAATCAAAGAGAGTGGAACACATGCTTGAGTCGGTATTGCAGTACCTACTCATAGATAGCAGCACTGCATAGTCCACATTATTATTCCATAAAGTTTAGTATCGCACTAAAAATTATAGCCGTGTTTCTAGAATTTTTCAAGCCTATAGCTCGAATATCAAATTAAATCGTGATTTCATATTATCCCTCAAGGTTTATGATGTAAAATGTATAAACGTGAATCGTAGTGAAAAAAAGAACAGGCTTACCGTTTAGCCAAGTGTGATGTTCATAGTCGTTAGAATTTCGCATTGAAATTTCACGAGGCTTCACTCCTCCGTTCCTTAACATAAATCTCATGTTCCTTATGACGCTTCAAAAGAATATAAACATTCGCTAGAAAGTTCAGGGATCTTAGAGCAGCGAGAAAAGTGTCTGGTTCCAACTTCCAATGGGCTGAGAGTGTACTCAGCTTCATAGTAAACCATTATTAGAGTTATGACGTGGTGGTTTTAGCGGTTGCCCACTGGCTTTAGATGATCAGAGGAAGGGGAATATATAATTTCCAAGTGGGAGGAGTCCACTGTCCAGCGACAAAAAATCGTTGTAAGTATTTCGTCAACCTGTAATAAATGTCTCATTAGCCTCTCTCCTTCTCTTACTGTCTCCTAGCTTTCCGTCACTGATTTTTCTCTCTCGAAGTTTTTTCGCCTTGTCGACCTGTTACTCAGTATACTTTTTACTTTTGAGGGAGGTAATTTTTGTACACTCTTGATCATTAGTGTCGTATCATTAAGTGTGCCTTTTCTCTCTTCTACGGATCAAGCTAGTGGAAATACAAACTTGATTTGTGAGCCAAAGCATGGCCTCCACCACCGGATAACTTTACTACAATGTCCCTGGGAATGTTCATCTTGGCTCATCAATATAAAACGGCAAAGTTGCCCCTGTGCTCAACTAAGCATCTACTCATAACGAAAGATGTGCAGAGGAATAGAGGTATAACTCCACGCATTCTTAACCGCGGCACTAGATGGAGGTGAGTTGCCAGCTTCACACCCTGGGATCACTTCATCTCCGAGAACAGAGCCATCAGTATCAACCGGACAGGATCCTCGGTGGTCCCAAGAGCAGGTCTGGAGGCCCTGAGGAGGCAAATCTCTTGCCCCGACAGGGACTCAAACCCCAAATCCTCGGTCATCCAACCCATAGCCCAATCTCCATATCGATTGAGCTATCCTGGCTTCTTTTGATTTCTTGGCCTGCTCTTATTGTACCTAGTCTTGCGGTCCTAACACGGCGCGCCATGGCGTTTTGAAATCGTTACATATTATTTTGGGCTTTTGTCATTTTCTGATTATAAATATGGGGCGCGCGGTAGCGTAGTTGGTTGAGACACTATGCTAGAAGCCGGAAGGTCGCGGGATCGAATCCCGATGAGATGGATTTTTTTCAACTCACGTAATCTTTCCAGCCGCAATAAGGCCCTGGGGTCGACTCAGCCTCTAACAGAGATGAGTACCAGGAATCTTCCTGGGGCTAAAGGGCGACCGGCGCGTAAGGCTGACAACCTTACTGCCATCTTTGAGCCGACTGTCTAGAAAATGTGGGACCCTCAACATCTCACAACCCTATGGACCTCCACGGCCTGTTACAGGGATAGCTTTACTTTACTTACTCATATATACATATCGGAAATTGATTCTACTCCGCCTTCTTTTGATTTTAAGTCAATATTCTGTCAGATTTTTGCATCAATTTTTATTTTAAGACAAACGGCTTCGGATATATGATATAAAATGGACAATATCAACAAAATATTGATATAGTTAATAATTTCGATTTCATGCACGTTTCTACACATTTAAAATAATTCACAAAATATAATAAGCTCTTGTTCAGCCCTGTTTTACCATCTAATCGACCGGTAATGTTGTTTATCTGTGAAACTTTAGCTGCCTCGATACTGAAACGTCAACAAATATATTTGATTGTTATTTTGTTCATTACGAGTTTCAGCGTTATCAGTTGCACGAATTTTCACATCTATTTATATTTGTTACATATTACTTTCCTTTAATAACAAATTTTTATTTACCTCGTAATACCTCGCTATTTACTACACACTGCCCCTGCCACAGTTTAAGCCGCTTTCTTAGGAGGGAGGCAAGGTTCTAATCCCAGACGCTTTCATACGACATTCGTGGAGGACCAAGTGATACGATGACACGTTCTTCTCCGAGTTTTTCGATTTCCCTTGCCGATCACCATTTTACAATTGCTTCATATCGCCGTCTCCTCAGTTGTGTAATGGCGCCATCTGGCAGTACTTTCGTTACCACATCCTCGGTCCTCCTCTGTGGTCTAGTGGTTAGAATTCCTGACTACATATCCAGATGTTCCGGGTTCGATTCTCGGCAGGACCAGATTTTCTGTGAAGTAGTGGGTCTGGAACGGGGTCCACTTAGCCTCATGAGGCTAACTGAGGAGCTACTTGATTGGAAAAATAGCGGCTCCGGTCTAGAAAACCGAGATTAACGGCAGTGGGGATCCGCTGCGCTGACTACGCGACACCCTCTATCCACAGAAGTTGGCACTAACTTCGCGGACAAGCGGCGGTTCCTCGGTCGGTATAGTTCGCTTGCGGACTAAAATCCACGGAGCATCGTCGGTCCTACGTGGAAGGGGGGCTTCATATCTCTGATCCGTCATTTCGTTGTGTAGAAAATACAGAGGTTAAGATTGCTGCTCCAAAAATAAGCCTAAATGTTTTTAAGCGATAACAATTAATAACCAATTCAAGGAACTGCATTTCACAGATCTGTGCTAAAATGTATACAAGTCGGGAGAATAATGACCTTTTAGGTCGCTTAACTCTCAAAGCTCAGACGCTCCTCGGCTTTGTTTACGTCCACTGATATATCTTGTAGCTATCTATTCATAAAAAAGTTCAGATGCGGCCTGGGATTCCTTGGCGCAGTCATTGAAAAGATAACGCAAAAAAATTTAAGGGGGGGGGTTGTGTATCAGCTGTTTTCAAGGGCAGAGGTTGACTAGCAAAAAATCTTTCGACTTCAAAAATCAGCTGTGCAGTTCCCTGGTCCCCCCCCGAACCCATTCTCGCTTACCCTTCTCATCAGATGTACAATGCCTAAACTCGTCTAGCCAACTTCTTGCCATGATATTACTCTGATCTTCGTTTTGCTACATCGGAAGTTTCTAAAGAAGCATTGTACTAAGGCACATTAATATGAACATCGGGAAGGAGAAGTGTAACGATACAGATGGTTGTTATGAACCTTGTTGGCGACTTACACGTGCCTATTCACCTAATGGCCCGTCAAATAATACAATTAGGAACATCAATATTACAGATCTCTAAAGCCACGAAACATGGACAATACCGAAGACAAATGTGATATCACAGTCGCTTTGAGGTTCATCAGACATATATCTGAATATACCATGATGATTACAAAAGCAACCTAAATATTGTGGATGAACTAGGCATTAAAAGATATGACCAGCACTAACTAAAATTTTGGCCAAAAAGAATACTGGACTTGCTACGGTAAAAGGACAAAGAGAAATACACTTTCCAAATTGAAACTGAAGTAAAGCTCGAAAGAAATAAGAGACCAAGGACGGCCGTTGATGAGACATTTGGTCAACTGAAGCGGCATCCATCAACAAACGGACAATGTCCTTGAAAGATGGACGAGGAAGATGATCATTGGGCCGCGCTATAGCTCAAGTGGTTAGTCGCTGGCTTCCCACCGCGGCGGCCCGGGTTCGATCCCGGGTCTGGTCCAGTGGGATTTGTGGTGGACAAAGTGGCGCTGGGGCAGGTTTTCTCCGAGTACTCGGTTTCCCTTGCCAATCTTCATTCCACCAATTGCTCCACAATCACCCTCACCTATCATCTGGGGCTGGTACAATAGGCCAGAAGTGGCCGCAGTACAAGGGACTTGGTCCCACCCCACTAGCATTAGAAAGAAAAAAGATGATCATTATTATAGAGACTACGTAATCAGTTCACGTACACCTCTGTACGAACATCGCGTCATATTGACACCTTTCAATTTCGAGTAAATTCTTAGAATATTCTTGGGGGGTAAAGGGCGGCCGGCGCGTAAGGCTGACAACCTTGCCGCCATTTATGAGCCGATTGTCTAGAAAATGTGGGAACCTCAACATCTCACAACCCTATGGGCCTCCACTGCCTGTTACAGGGATAGCTTTACTTACTTTAAATCAATACAGGTTCTTAAAATGTCATATAATCTACTGGCGGGCATCTGAAGTGTAGGCAAATTGCACTGCAGTAACCTCTTGCTGAAATGTAAATTAATACGGAGAAGAACGGAAATAATTTGATGCAATGAGGATACATGATAAATAATATATATGCTATAAACATGTTAATATGACGAAAGGAATGAAAAACTACAGGAGCTTGTACGTGTACCTCAGAATTGTACAGTTCGCCATGCGAACAGCGAAGGCTGTATGAAGGTAAAGCTATCCCTGTAACAGGCCGCGAAGGCCCATAGGGTTGTGAGACGTCGAGGCTCCCACATTTTCTCTAGACAATCGGCTCACAGATGGCAGTGAGTTTGTCAGCCTTACGAGCCGGCCGCCCTTTACCCCCAGGAAGATTCCTGGTACTCATTTCTGTTAGAGGCTGAGTCAGTCCCACGGCCACAGTGCGGCTGGAAGGATTGGGTCAACTGAAAAATCTAATAACCTCATCGGAAATGGAACCCGCGACTTTCCGGCTAGTAGCATAGTACCTCAACCAACTAAGCTACCGGGTGCCCCGAAGGTTTTATAATACTTGTTAATTTTCAAGAAAGGGTATCTTGAAACACATACTTCCAGTTCATGAACAACATATAAAAACACGCGCAGATTAACGTGAATGTAACAGTATTAACTTGGGTTCGAATCTCGGTTTGATTGCCGGTTATGTTAACTCATACATTCTGTGTCTCCCCTTAATCTTTGAAAGGGAATAGAACGAATCTAATGGACGAATGGTTAGACTGCTGCTCTGTATTCTAGACATCCTCGGTTCGATTCTTGCCCTGAAGACCCACTATTCTTACTGGAGTTTTAGCAGTTTTCTTCAGTTCCCCAGGCAAATGGTATAGGCAACCGCCGTTCATATCTTAAACTCACATAATGTAAGTTACGCAGTTGAAAAACGTCGTTAAATCATCCAAGATTAAACACCGGCGAGTCCGATTGCCTCTAAACATGTCCTCGCCATGGTCATTTCATATATCCAGTTGAAGCAGCATCGTTAAATAAACATCGAATCAGTGAATTTATAGTAATACATATTCTAACAGGAACCAAGCAGTGATCTGCATAATTTTAAAGATGCTGATGTAACGTGTTACATATTCCCTTCTTATCCCTAAGCCTTTCATTCTGTAGGTCACGTGAATTTTTTGTTGCACGTAGACAAGGTCATTCGAATAACTTATATGCCACAATGATGAAGTGCTTGTCCAGAAACTACGTTTTCACTTTCATTCTCTTTTTCTCTCTTCACACATTCACATACAAATAAAGACACAAAGGATACAAAAGAGCGGAGTTGGGAACTGGATTATTAATATTGTGGATAGAAATAAATCTTGTTAAATAATAGACGGAAGCAGTTTGGATTCTAAACAGCGATTTGTCACTGGGAATCATTAGTTTAGGAGAGTATTTATCATAATCACGAGCCGGCTCCTTGAGTGAAATTGCCCCTTCATCGTAGATCTTGAAATACATCCATTTTTATTGTTTTTAAGTTATAAAATTGATGTTATTGTATTAAATGCATTGGTCAGATTCCGTCTTAACCCTCCGAATACCAAAAACTGAATACCTCGTTTAGAAACATAATCCAGTTCACACTTTAAATGTTGACTTAACTTCCGTCTTTGAAACATCTCCTTCTCATTATCTCTCGGGAAAATATTTGGGTTTTCCGACAGAAGGCGTCGACAATTAACACAGATATATTAAAAAGAAAATTTACTTTTATCGTTAAAAATACTTAAGTAAAATTCAGTATGGATTTTCCAGTATGTCTAATGAGCTTTATTGTGTAAATATATGTATATTGTTTATGTGCTACTTTCATTGTGTGCGGAAATATTCAGAAACTGAGGCAGAAACTAATAAAATTTCAATGTGCTTATTTATGAAAATTTGGGATTATTTCATGAATATATCTGATGACCCGAGAGTCGTCTGCCTTTGAAAAATATCCCGTATCTCATCATTTAATTAATTTCAATAGTTTCATTCTGCGGTGCCCAGGTGTTCCATAGTCAGATGCTGAAGAAATTCCAGCTCAGTTTGAATTCTACGTAGAATTTCTAGCGTTCTCTCTTAGAAACACTGCTACAACAAATTCCTTCAAGATATATTTTAATATTAATAATAGATTTTATCTATGACTGCGTCTCTGTGTTTCCGCTTTCTGTGACATTTCACCAACAAGACTTTTCATATTACATTTATATTTGTTCTCCAATGTTACGAGTATATACATTTCCAACATCTGACATTATTTTGTTTAATTAATCCAACAACTCTCTACGTAGCAAACTGCAAAAAACATAGACCTCAATGTTACGTAATTTGGCCCCTTCCTATTACTCTGTTTCGTCCTATGTCTCCACAATTTATGTCTGAACAAATTTCCTGTGTGTTCCTCATTGTTCACATACAATCTTTTAATTCAGTTCCTGGTTTCTTCATGTATGATGAATAGTACAAACTATAGAATCCTCGTCATGTAATTTTCTTCATTCTCTACTAATTAATTTCAGATTCCTGAATAAGTACTTAATTTACTTCATAATGCATTTGTTATTGCTCTTAGTAACAAAAGTATCTGTCTTTTAAGCAGGTCCTAACAATATTCTGAAAGCTATTCATCGAAGAGTTGGTAGTTTTTCAGGCGTTCCAGAAGTTTCCTATTCCTATGGAACACGAAGTTCATTGCCGTATTCACAAAAGACCACACGATCTAGCCAGTTTACTGCCGGTTTCATAATTTCTCGCATCTATGCTTAAGTGTCTCAAGTGGTCCTTTGCTTTTATGTTTTCGGCTCAAACAACATCTTTATTTTCTCGGATAAATTCTATGCTTAGTAGTTTAAGTTATTAATGGTCAGACGTCCCTAAACTACAATTATAACGACAGAAGGACAAGTCCGTCTGCAGTTCCTTATCTAAGAAACTTTGCAAGTAAAATATGAATTTAGCTACCACAAATGGAATAATTTCCATTTTTTTTTGTTAGTGAACATAATGAGGGAAGGGGGTTGTAATACGGTACCTCTGGGTTGCCATGGTCAATGCCCGGCCAGGAGAGGGCCCCATCTCGCCCCTTGGCTCCCGCACCCCTCTTCCTGCCACGCACCTGCCGGGAACCCAACACAATGAGTCTCCAGAATTTTAACAGTTAAAACAATTCTTATGAATAAAATTCACACACGAACAGACGAACATGCAGGGATGGGAAAAAGAGCATATGCGGTGTGCAGTCATAAATTGTGCTGGTTATGTAACAACAATATGAATTATTCATATAAAAACCTGGAAAAATGAGCTCTATATGGTTCCTGAACACTTTTATCCTAAAGTCGTCTAATCGTATTAACAAGAACAAATATATCTCAACAAAAATAATAAAATTAGTAACAATAACAATAATAAAGTTACACTGATTTCTAGAAATCTAAATAACTACAAATTGTAATAAAGAAAACAGGACCAGGCAGGACCCTAGACCCGTTTTAGACATGGTTTTGGGTTGCACACTTTCGTGCCTTTAGCAACACCAGAATAAAAAAGCACATCTCTGTTTTCTACATTAATCTTTGTGATTCTGTTGAAGGTAATTGACAGAACCAAAAACGCAAAGCCAATCACGTCACAGATTCTACGCGACACACATAAATTACCTTCACTTCCTATTTCTGGGTACTTATACATTCACCGTAACAAGTACTTTCAATAAAAGTTGCAGGTCTACATTTGAAATCGTGTATCACTTCTCTAAAAGATACAATGCACCGTTCTTGAAAAATTAATGAATAAGAGATTGGCATTACAATCCACTACGAGCCTTGACCCTTTTATGGAGGTACAGCTCCCGCATTTCTTTACCCTTCGGCTGGTCGCTGCTTCACGTTCCGATAATTTTAACCTCGGTGGGACACAGAGCCGGTTTCGCCACGATATGGAAGAAAAGAATTTCCGCACCGTCGCCGAGAATTGAACCCCGATTATCCCGTCGTCCACCCCATAGCCTAGTCACTATACTCATTTAGCTCTGGGCTCACTATTGGAAAGTAGGCGCAACACTGAACCGCTAGAGATCAAAATGAATTCTGCGCGACAATTTTAAATGCAAATTCGCGATACGAAATTACGTCGATATCCGTTTACTTTAGTGGGCCTGCTTCTGGAAAGGAAGCAGGTTGGCCACAGGATAAATGAATGCAGTCTCAGTGTCCTCAGTTAATTTTATGTCTTTCGTGAAAGCAGCATATTAAATATCACATAAAACACAGTGTAATTTCTAGTATTTCACCAGTAATTTTATTGGAAACAAAGGGTATTTACAGGAATATACATATATCGAGATCTTCAGGCACTCAGAACGTCGAATATTTACATGACGACTGGTTTTATTCAGAGTATGCTTAAACACCGCTGGACAGATGTATTCAACTTTTCGATACACAAACACTCTAAACGTGTTTCTTGCGATTCTTAATAGGCTGCTGGTTTCCAAGTTGCACGCCTGACGTTGCAGAGCTAACTAAACTTTGTAACACTGTGGAGTCACAAAATTTCCTCGCATATAATTAGATACATCACATACGTGCATCCAAAAGATGCTCAAGTCACAGTAGTAGGACTCAAGGAAGTCTATACTTTGAATTTTCTGCCAATCTTCTATACCACTAGCAATTCTTGAGAAACGCAACCAATTCAATTTGAATTCTGAAATCTGAGATGGGTAAGGTGTAATATATATATATATCACCCTCGTTGGTGGCTCCACCTTATCGTGGTGAGGGGGTTTGAGTATGCCAAGGACCCTGAGAGCTATACCAGCGGTAGCGTAGCTACTGGCAGGGCCTCCCTTGCTGGACAGGTCAAAGGGTAGGCATCAGACGAAGAGAGACACCAAAAACTGATGCCGGAAGCAGCGTCATCAGCAGCGACTTGAAGCACAGAGCAAATGATGCTCGAGATGGTTCAAGTTCGTATAGCAACAGGCGTGACCAGAGTGGTTTGAACGGCTGTTGTACTGCGATGTGGAAAGCAAATGGAAAAACTACCACATTATCACTTTTCCTGGATAGTCTCTTTCCAAAACCAGAGATACCATGTATGCGAGATGTTTCATTTGAAGGAGAAAGCTCTAGATCGCATCAAGTGGAGGAACTGTTTTGGAAGAGACTGTGGACCTGTCGTCTTGACAGATTACTGATGAATGAATGAATATATATATATATATACCACAAATCTAAAAGTATATACGAGTATATATTTTTAGATTTGTGGTATTTAAAGTGGTAAAGATTTACATTGTAGTCTTTTGGATTTTGACGCACTGTGGTCTGGTAGGTGGTTATCAACTTTTCCATGTTCACGCAACCTAGATATTGATGCAATATGCCCATCCGAGCTCTAAGTAACCACATACCAGACTACATGATGTGAAAATCCAGAAGCCCAAATTCTGAAAAGAAAACTCTAAAAATTTAATAAAGAAATTTATTATTATACTCGTAAATTTATTTCCTTTTTGCCTCTTGTCAGATTTGTATATGGTAATATTTTCTTCATTTGTATTCAAAATTGTTATTTTATTATTGTGTTAGGGCTTTTTTATATTTTATTCTGTCTCGTACTTTAATTGAAGTGCTTCTCAAACACAAAAATAAATAGATTAAATAGAAATTAATAAAAAAAAATAAATTTGCAGGAAAAGCAGGCAAAAAATAATTCGTTTAAGCCCTCTAACAAATCTATTACTTTCATTTATTTATATCGTTTTATCTTCCTTACATAATATATATTTTATCCTCATTCACTTTTACTAAAACCAAAAATCGAGTGACAATTTGAAACAGACTCTAAGCCTGAACTTGGGACCATCCCATAAAGGTAAATTTCCTTAGGTCTTCCTTGCTAAAGGGAAATAGAGATGGGCAAATTTGTTACATATTTCATTATTAAGACCTGGACTGGTGCCTGACGGTGAAATTATAGAGACAAAATATTTCAGTGAGCAAATATAACCCTCTTTTTATCGTTATGTTTTATATAATGGAAGTAAATTATACAAAAATTTATACAGGAGTTACTCTAGAGAATTTCGAAAATTCTCCTATATAAAATATTAATTTATTGATATATAAGGATATATAACGATCAATTGAAAGGATGTGGAAGGAAACGATTGTGCCTTAATATAAGATTCCACATTTTCAATAATTTTAACCCAGATATGAGTCGTAAGTTTTACCTCTTAATTAACTTAATATTAAAACGTACAAGCAGGGATATGAGTTTGTCATTTGCCTGGAGGAACTAAGGAAAACAGAGAAAAACTCAATCTCGCTAGCCGGTATCCGGACCAAGATTTGAATCCAAGACATCCAGAGTACGAGGCAGGAGTGCTAGCCATTGCACGAAGACCTTCCACATGCAAGATATATGTATTTGTAACAAACGAACAAAGTTATAAATAAACAAAACATGAATACATAATTAAGTATAGAGGTGGTAGAAATAAAATAAAATATATTGACAGGGAAATAAAAATTAAATGTAACTGTATTAAAATCAATATGCAAAATTGATAAATTAATAATTAATTAGAAAATAAGAAACGAACAATCCAGTGGGAGCGAACATTTTCAGTTCAATTATAAACGATTTTGATATGCCAACATTCATCTCTATGTAGTGAAATTTCTGTGCAGACTAAACCTAATTCGTTTTTGTAAAACCTGTCCGTAGTGTAGCTGCAGCTGTCAGTAAAATTGCAATGAGGTATCAATACGGAATCCGACGTAAATAGGTTCCCCATTTTTTTTGCTTTTGCAGTGACAAGATTCGAGTAATGTTGTTTATATGTCACAATATCACTAGGTCAATAGGTTGCATGTAAAAATTCTTGCTTCTTTTAATTTGGTTTACTTGTCCCTCTTTTCTTGTTCATTTCTTTGTGTTCTCGTGCTGCCTGTCGTCTTCTTGAGTACCGTAGCAGAAATCATAGGGCTTATTTCAAACTATGGCCTTTACCTTTCAGTAAACACACATCTCATATGACATGATCATTATATTAGCACGTAATTAAATAATTAATAATTATTAGATTTATAAATGTCTACAAGAACACTGTTTATTTCGTTAAATTCCTTTAAACTCCAGTAATAAATTGTTTAAGTAATTAAATAAAATATGGAATTGTTATAAATATTTCATCAGCTGTGTATAGACAGAAATATCTCAAAATATAATTCAAAATCTGATCCTTCTTTGTAGGTAAAAAGGTGAAATTGTCCCTGTGCTCAACTAACCAAGCACTACGCCATGAAGACGTATGGGGGAGTCGATGTATAGATCCATATTTTCTTGACCTCGGCACTAGTTGGAGGTGAGTGGTCAGCTTCACGCCCCGGCATCTTTACCCACGGGAAAGAGCCCCCGGTACCCATTGTAAAGGAGGTTGGGTGAAACTCAGAGCCAGTCTGGACGATTGGAGAAGTAAACATTTTTTATACTACCGGGACTCGAACTCCGAACCCTCGTTCCTCCAGCCCATAGCCAGTCGCTATACCAACTACGCTATCACGGCTCCCTCTCTGCAGGTATATAATCAATTTATTTCATGAAACGCTGTCAATATGCAAAAACTGATTACATTCTATAAAGTAAATGACAGTCCATGTTCTATTTTATGGAACTGAAGTTTAGGTTTTGAAGAGAGACGAAAGTAGGTTTTTTTTCTTAATTTGCTTAGTGGGAGGTGGAGTCAAACTGGGTCCACTCGGCACAGGGGCCACTGATTGGCCTATTGTAGCCTGCCCCGGTTGATTATGATGATGCAGAATTTGGTGGAATGAAGATTGGCAGGGGAAACCGAAGTACTTGGAGAAAACCCGCCCAAGAGCCGCTTTGTCCACCACAAATCCCACTTGACCAAACCCGGGATCGAACCCGGGCCGTCGCGGTGGGAATCCAGCGACTAACCGCTTGAGCTATGGCGCGACCAAAGCAGGTTACAATCTGTTGAAACAAAAAAATACATTCGATCGGACAGGATAAAAAACCAAGATGTTACAGAAGAACTCGATATATCTACAATAAGAAATAATTAAATATTTTTGGACGAAACTGAATTGGAAATCTAAACATTACCAGAGGAAATATCACGAGGTAGAAGAAGAGATAATGGTTGAACATCTGTACGCTGGTCTGAATCCGGAAGAGTCCATTCTTGGATGGCAGAAGAAGAAGAAGAAGAAGAAGATGATGAAGAAGAGGAGGAAGAGGAAGAAGATGAGGAGGAGGAAGAAACGGAAGGGGCAAAAATTAAGGATGTTTAAGGACAAAACATTGAGAAAGAAATTTGAATCTAAGAGGCAGTATTTCATTGTATCGTATTGTATTGTATTGTATTGGAGAGGGTGGATTTCCCCATGCACTTAGACCAACTGCTGGTCCATTGCGCGTCCCCCTATGATATTCTACCAGTCTCTATTCCCTACCGGTACTGGTGCGTGCCATCAGTCCCGACTCAGCCAGCGAGTTCGGCCACTACAGGCTCAACATTATCTCGATGCTTCCCCCATCTACCAGAGGCGTTAGAGACTACTGTTGGGCGGGAAATGTCTTGAATTTGGCTCAGTGGTCCCCTTGGGACATGAGGTTCTTTTACTTGCCGTAAAGCTACGACACGGGACCCACGGCTTAAAGTCCCTCCCTGAGAAAGGAAGACGAAGAATCTTAATTTACACAACGACGCTCTTCTAATCAAAATACTTATATAGCACAGAGATGAAGGAAGATTCTGAATGATGAGCCGGGAAAAATTTTTTTTTTTTTTCACTACAGAATTTACCTGGAGTAAGATTCGGTTACACCACATGGTCACGGGGCCAGGAATCTAACTCGAAACTTATACAGTACTAAGCATGAATCCTGTTAACTCGACCACCACGTCTGCTTGTATGGCCTAGTCAGTATAGCGACTGGCTACTGGTTAGACGACCGAGGGGTTGCAATTCGAGTCTTGGTAGGGTCAAGAATTTTTTTTCTCTTCTCCACGTCGTTCAGACCGGATCTGTGGTCCACGCAACCTCCTTCCAGTAGGTATCGGGGCTCTTTCCCCGGGGTGAGGGGGTAAAGTGACGGGGGCGTGAAGCTGACCACTCATCTCCAACTAGTGCCGATGTCAAGAAAATGTGGATCTATACATCCACTCCGCCACAAGCCTTCTTGGCGTAGCGCTCAATTAGTTAAACACGGGGACAATTTTACATTTACTTCTATACCACGTTAGGTGATCAGCTTCATGTGAGATTTAAGGTTCCCAATATTAAAGAGTACGTTTTCTTTCTGGGATGGGCCGCCGTGTAATTTGGTAGACAGGTATCAACCTTTCGGAGGAACCTATTGCATCTATTTTCTGCAATAAGAACACATGTAAGAGTTCATTTGAAACACTGATATCTATTTATAAATCTACAAGGCGTAACACCAAGGTACTATTTCGATTAGGTCACGACTGTTTCCATCTAAATCCCTTACATTTCTTTATTCATCAATATTCTATCTTTCGACAGTCTCGATACCGAAAGCTTCATTAAATACCACACCACCCGAAAAACGTATTACGTCACATGTCAGAAGACCGTCATTTTTAACAAGTTTCATAATATATAACTATGACACCATAAGAGCCGGGCCCAGGTCGAGATTCAAAGCAAGTACCTTCATAAAACGAGTCATACTATTGTGAAAATCGGCTCGGTTATATACTTAGTACTTAGTATTTAAAGATGGCCACGCTATAGCTCAAGCGGTTAGTCGCTGGCTTCCCATCGCGGCGGCCAGGGTTCGATCCCGGGTCTGGTCAAGTGGGATTTGTGGTGGACAACGTGGCGCTGGGGCAGGTCTTTTCCGAGTACTTCGGTTTCCCCTGCCAATCTTCATTCCACCAATTGCTCCACAATCACCCTCACCTATCATCTGGAGCTGGTACAATAGGCCAGAAGTGGCCGCAGTACAAGGGACTTAGTCCCACCCCACTAGCAATAAAAAAAATAATAGTATTTAAAGATGCTGGTGGTACATACTGAAGTTAGATAACGTGAAATAACATATGATATAGTGATTCTGGAACGAAATGGAGACAGGAAAAGCGGTAGTAGTCTTTTCAATACACCATTCTCTCATTTCTTCCAGAAGCCGTGGCAAACACCTGAAGTCTCTATCAGGACAGTGGGTTTTCAGTGGAGTAGGGAAGATGGTAAAGTTCTCCCTGTGCTTAGCTAATTAAGCACTACGCCATGAAGGCGTATAAGGGAGTGGATGTATAGGTCCACATCTTGACCTCGGCACTAGTTGGAGGTGAGTGGTCAGCTTCACGCTTCGGTCACTTTACTCCCTGGGAAAGAGCCCCCGTTACCCACTGAACAGTAGCTGGGTGGGCCCCAGAGCCGGTCTGGATCATGTGGAGAAGAGAAACATCCTGACCCTACCGGGACTCTTTAACTCCGACCCCTCGGTCGTCCAGACCGCTATACCGACTGAGCTATCCCAGCTCCAATTTTTTTCGAGCAGCCGTGGCAAACACAAAAAGTCATCAGTAGATTCTAAAGGGTTTTGACGATGGTGGACGACACACAGAATTACTGGGTTTTTGGACTTTCCCCATCTTCCGGAATTCTAGGTGATACGAGGACACGACATTTCGGAAACTGGATCTGTTTCCGTCTTCAGGTGAGAAAAGAAGACACCTACTCAGTTGGGCCCCTTAGAAAGAGCTAATCTCAGGCAGTGGGTTTTCGGTGGAGTGCGGAAGATGGTTAGCCCCTGAATTTGTCAGCAGCTACACCGTTAGCAGTCGGCAGGGCAATAAACTGCAGAGCTACTCCACTTATGTTAACCGATTCCAAGAAACCCATTACAATGGAATTGTTTACTTTCAATATGAGGAATAGTAGACAACGTTCAAAGTAGCTTAATAAACTCGTTACTGCTTCCAGTTGTTCACTGAATAGTTTACATATTTATCTCGCCGAAACTAATATTAAGCACTCATATACTTAAAATTTACTTCCTACTCCACAGAAAGTCCCTCCCGCTTCCTTTATAAAGACCAGCTGTTGATGCTGTTTCGGGAAATAATTGGTTTATTCTGGGAAACGTTTGGAACACGAGTAAACTTCGTGGAAAGAAGGCAGAGTTTGATAACGTTAAAGCAGGTGTGGTACCTCTTACGTGTATATTCTCTGTGATTTAAAGGTTAAGAGCTATTCTTATATTATGATTTCGTCTGGTGACGAGACAGGTAGAACCAAATATGGACCAATTACCTTTTTCATGCTTTTATTTCTAGATCAGAGTTTCTGAACGTCGAAGCAGATGGTACATGTATAAACCACCTTGCGTTAAGGGTTAATATAGAACTTTTGAAGTTCTATACATTATCAGTCGAATTAATAGCGTGGCTCAGTTTTAACCAGACTCTACAGAACATACTGTTAAAAACGAATAAACCCCACGAAGCAGAATCTTTATTGAGAAGAAATACCCCGTCTGTTATGGGACCAGAATGTTTATTACCGAGCCCATATTAATCCGTGCTGATCCCTCGTCTGAGCCAAAAGAATCCAGTCCAAACATCCCATCTCATTTTAAGGCCGCGCCATAGCTCAAGCGGTTGGTCGCTGGCTTCCCACCGCGGCGGCCCGGGTTCGAGTCCGGGTCTGGTCAAGTGGGATTTGTGGTGGACAAAGTGGCGCTGGGGTAGGTTTTCTCCGAGTACTTCGGTTTCCCTTGCTTATCTTTATTCCACCAAATACTCCATCATCATAATCACCCGGGGCAGGTACAATAGGCCAATCAGTGGCCGCCGTGCCAAGTGGACCCAATTGGACTTCACCTCCCCACTAAGCGAATTATTTTTTTTCCCATCTCATTTCCTTAATATACATTCCCTCACCTTCGTCTAAACCTTTGGTGATCACTGCACGGGTTTCGATCGAAATAAATATGAATTTTTTGACTGTCCCTGAATATCACCCTTTTTCATGTGATCGTCCCATTGTGATAGTAGTACAGAGAGGAGCACCATGCAAATTATGAAAACCCTCCTGTAGAGTTTCCTCCACTGTCCTGTCATTTCCTCCCTCTTAGTTTTAAGTTGTTATTTTCAAACACCCACAACAAATGTTCCTCCCTTAACGACACAGAAGAAGTCCCATTGAAGGAACACGTAAACGTATAGTTTCGTATATTTCAGGTTTACGTTTGTACACTTCGCATAGAAAGACAGAAGATTCTGAACTGACCGCTAACATGCATTTCCCAGCTCTAATCTTCACTGAAGTTGAGTAGAAACAGCGATAAATTGTAATTTTCTTTCAGCCCAATCTGAATAGGAAATACACTGAACAACTGCTTACGTATACTTTTAAAGAAATGTCTCTATTTCCTTAGTTCATTTAATAGATGCATCGAAGTCAGTGAGAATGTGTTACAATATTTTCCCCTAACCGAACTGTATGGTTCTCTAAGTCTTTAAGTAGCTTACACACTGTTCCCTTTCCTTCTACTTTCTACCCAGCAGCTGAAAGTCACAGAATATCCATTTAGTACTTGATTTGTTTTATAGAACCTTGCAACCATGAGAGAAAACTTCATAATGAGGAGCTTCATAATTTATACTCTTCGCCAAGTACAATTAGAGTAATCAAAACTAGGAGGATGAGCAGGGCATATAGCACTCACGGGGATAAGAGGAATGCATGTAGGATTTTGGTGGAAGATTAATAATATAATAAATCTTAGAAAGACAGGATTGGGTGATATGGACTGAATTGATCTGGCTCAGGATAGGAACCAGCGGATAGCTCTTGTGAATACGGTAATGAGCCTTCGGGTTCCATAAAATGTTTGGAAATTCTTGAGTAGCTGAGCAACTGGCGGTTTCTCAGATAGGACTCAGCTCCATGAAGTTAGTTAGTTAGTTAATTACTCGTAGTTATAATGATGATTCTCTCTCATATTATCTACATATGGCGTTAATCGTGAAAGAGGAAGGTTGGATAAAATGCTGTGTGTAGCTGATAACACGATAGTACTAATTTATTTATGGTTTATTTAAAGATTATTTATTTATATTTAAAGATTATTTATTTAAAGAAGTTCAAATTAAGTAGCTTTGCAAAGTTGTGGAAGTAAGCGACCGTGGTTTAATTTCAGGTGTCAGGTGTTTTCCCGGAATTTGCCACGAGAGAGCGAAGATGACCCACTAAAAACCTTCAATGAATATCTGGTTTCCTGGCAGAGATTTGAATCCGGGATCCTCAGAATACTATGCAGGAAAATTATCCACTATTTTACTATGTACGTTCGACAATTCCTGCAGTTTGTTTTGTCGCTCCTTTATAAATTGGTACAATAAATGATCCCTTTCATTCTTGTGGCTAATCCTTTTCGTAACAAGGCATTAATGAGTTTGTGGATCCACGCATTTAGCGTTCACCTCCTGCTTCGGCCAGTACCTTTTGAATACGATCAATAACTGGCAATTTAAATCTCTTCAACATTTCAACAACAATAGCAATAGAAATCTCAAGTACTATTGTCTCAGCTGTATGTATTTCAGTCTGTCTAATATTGTTAAGCCTGTGTACATACAACAGTTGATAGAAGATATTCCTTCACCTATTCAGAATATTGTGAGATTCATCAAGCAGATCACCAGTCTCATTATGTATCATACAAACAAAATGAACTGGAGAAAGTGACGTTTAATAATCGATTACTATCTCCGGTTTCTTTTCTGCAATTACATATGATTTACAATATATTATTTTGCATATAACCTCATGAGGATTCCTTTTATTTGTTATGCACCTGCTTGACAACATGGCACATTTCTATCTCATATTATTATAAATGCCTCGCGCATAAACTTTAAATTCTAATATTCAGTGTTGGTATTTAAGACGACTCTTCCATTTTAATACCGTACGATATAATTCTACGGAACTGGGATAGCGTATTCGGTATAGCAACTGCCTACTGGCTGGACGACCAAGGGGTCAGAATTCGAGTCCCGGTATGGTCAAGAATTTTCTCTTCTGAAAGTCGTTCAGACCGGCTCTGAGTTCCACCCAGCTTCCTATCCATTGGGTACCGGGGTTTCTTTCCTGGCGGTAAAGCGGCCGGGGCGTGAAGCTAACTACTCACCTCCAACTATTGCCAAGGTCAAGAAAATATGGATCTATACATCATTCCCCATACGCCTTCATGGTGTAGTGCTTAATTAATTAAGCATAGGGACAATTTTACCTCAACTTTTACGGCATAATTCTATAAAATCGGCGTAGCTCAGTCGTTATAGTGGAGGGGTGGATGCTGGGCGGCCGAGGTTGGGTTTCCGGCAGGGGGCAAGAGATTTGTCTCCTCCTCACAGCTTACAGACCGGCTTTGGGTCCCACCCAGCCTCCTATCCAATGGGTACCAGTGGGTATTCCTCCGGGGCTTGATACTGACAACTCGCCTATATATAGCGCCAAGATAAAGAATGGTGGAACAATATTTCCACCCCCCATACATCTTCATGCCAGTCACGGTAGCCGAGCGGTCTAAGGCATGTACTGTCTTAGCTCGCTTGGAAATTGGGATCGTGGGTACGAATCCCACTCAGTGCATGGATGTTTAGTTTGTGTGTGCGTTTTTCTGTGTATATGTACAGGTAGAGGCCTTGCGACGAGCTGTTCACCCGCCCAAGGAGTCCTACCGAATGCGTAAGATCTAGAAAAACCAAAGTGAACGGAGAAGTTCATGGAGGTAGGCCTAGGGCCAGTGAGGCTGTAGTGCCAAGGGGAAAAAAATACATCTTCATGGATTTTTGCTTAATTACTTAACACAGTAACGACTTTACCTTTTACCGTATCCTGTTGTATATCTAGAAGGCTCACGCTTGCTATTCTGTCGTTATGTGTTTTAGCAAGTAGTTACTTGTAGGAGCAGAGAATTGGAAGAATAGACGTCAGTGGCCGCGCGGTCTAAGGCATGTATCATCTTCACCCGCTCGTGGGTTCGTATCCCACTCGAGGCGTGGATGTATGTGTGCGTTTATTCTGTGTTTGTGTTGTTCTGTGTGAAGGGTCTCATCCCCTGCCCAAGGAGTCCTACCAACTGTGTTTAGATTAAGAAACTGAGAAAGCGGCGAAGGTACACAAGGGCTGTAGAGTCATAGAGAGATATCAGGTATGCTTCAGTCGGTACTGCAGATTTTAACATTGCCGAAAAAAGTTTTACATTATACCTCCAGAGAACGGTATCGGTTAGTTCATATTGCTACTCTATCCATATTATTCCGCCTGAATTTAGCTGACTTTCCTGAACATTTAGAGCCCACAGCGTGCATACTGAGTGAAACTGTGAATTCCATATGTCCCTCAAGGGTTGTAACGTGTAAGGGCGTACAGAGTGTTGTCAGTAAACATATAGAGTATATCGTGGTAGTTCTGGTGAGAATTGAGGATTATGATTTGGACTGTATATTTCGAGACTGACATGGGGCCAGTCCTTGGAAATATTTCGCTCTTCTATTTATCAGAAAACTTGAGAACTACGAAGAGCTTTGGAGCTTCCATGGCGTATAAATACATTGAGATCCTCTCGCGTGATCAACTGTGTCATTGGTGAAATAAAAACCAATGTTTCATAATCTCGCTCATCTCCACCAACAGAGCCAGTGTGGTAAATCATCGTTATGTAGCCCGATAAAGGTAAAAAGGTAAAATTGTTCTTGTGCATAACTAATTAAGCACTAAGTCATAAAGGCGTATGGGGGTGTGGATGTATAGATCTACATTTTCTTGACCTCGGCACTGACTGGAGGTGACTGTCACCTTCACACCCCGGTCGCTTTAACCCCGGGAAATAACTTCCTGTACCCATTGGATAGGAGGCTAAGTGGACTCCAGAGACGTTCTGGATGACGTGAAGAAGAGAAAATTCTTGACCCTACCAGGACTTGAACTCTGACTCTCGGCGGTTCTGGCCGTAGCCAGTCGCTCTGCCGACTATTTTATTCTGGTTTCCGTTATGTCGTTAATATAAATATATACATATACACACCAGTCTGTCAAACGGAACTACTGACGTGTAACGCTTTTCTATTTGATTCTGAATTGGCAGGTTGCATTTTCTAAATCCACATTTCTTTTAGATTATCCAGAAGGGAAATCCAGCCGTAATACTGAGCAGACCTCGAGGTTTATGTAATCCAGTACGAGACGGTGTTTTAAGCTGCATATGATTTATAATTTATGCAACTTGATTAACATCCTATTGAAGCGAACATGCAGGGATCTAAGTTTGATGGGTGAGATGATATGTGGCGGTAATGAGGTAGGTGGGAGGGGGGGGTGCAACATGTTACAAAACCGCCACCGATAGGTAGTTCAGGCTCCGTGCGGACACACATAATGGGATCTGTTTTTTATTTTGGGTTCCGTTTATAAAACAAAAGCCAGTGTGCTAGACAACAGAGTGGCGCAGTGTAACACCGAACCCGGTCGTCTTCTGTTCGCCGCCCAGTTCCACTTTCTGAATCGAGTCCAAAAATAAAACACCGGTACAACCCTTTATGCCGGTCACAGTGGCCGCGTCGTCTAGGGCATGAACTGTCTTCGCCCGCTAGAACACTGGGATCGTGGGTTCGAATCACACTCAAGATATAGATCCCTGTTTGTGTTAGGTAGCAGCCTTGCAAAGGCGTTAGCTCCCGTCCAAGGAGGCCTACCGACTGTCTTAGGATTAAGAAACTGAAATGAAACAAAGCGTTTCACTGGTGCCCTGTCCTTCAAAGTGGGGGCAACAGGAAAGAAAGAGAGAGAGACATCTTTATGGGAATTATTTCGTCCAGGAACATCGGACCGAGGCAAATACTAATACTGGGAAGGTTACAGGTACAAATCTAAGTTCCGAGAGCCGATATCATGGCTCCAGTTTCCAGTAGTTCTCTACGAAAACACCGACGAATAACAGAAATGTACTCTGAAATAGGCACTGTGTTTCTTTCCTCAAAGGTTTTGCAGCCTTTTATTTCAGTCTTTGTTTTAATCTGTGCTTTATGATCTACTTTTCTTTCAAGCCATTCACATTTTTATTCCATCTTATATAAGTTTTCTGGTTTTTATGACGTGAAGATTCATATTGTCATACATTAGGGGCATTTGGGTGACTTATAGATGGGTTTTGGATTGGATGATTGGATTTATTGACACTCAACGCGTACCTACAGGCAATTGCAGCGCTATCGCTGACCTACACACTTTACAGTTTCTCGTTACACACGAACTAGGGTTCTCAATCTTCACGGGTCGTATCCTGGCAACGGATTTCAATACAGTAGTCGTACCAGTCTCACATACAAAGTCTTCTTTGGACGTCCCAATTCCTTTCTTGTCATTTTGTTCTCAATCGCCTACGACTACCATCTCCCGACTCATTCAATTCTAATTCTAGCTGCCCGAGATTCTCGCTATATAGCGGGAATTTGTTTACCGGGCCGTTGCCTAGCAATGAACTATTCCGGCTTTCAAGCGACATGACACAATATTATGGTCTTCTGAATTAAGACAACATGCTGTTTGGTAGATAGACACTAATGTTTCGGAGGAACGAACTGCCACCATCTTCAAAACACCCGTTTTACCTTCTTTCGTTCTCTCTTTCTTGTTTCAGTATGTTACATGTTTCGTTCATTCCATCTGTTTTGAACCTTTCGTTCAATATACACGTGCAGCTGACTCAACTCTTGTGTTATTTAATAACGTCCTAATATCAAGAGTATAAAACTATGCTCCACACCCATAAGGTACCAAATTACACCCACTTTGTAACAAAAATACACTGGTATTGGTATATTCATGGGCACGCGGTAGCGTAGTTGGTTGAGGCAATATGCTACAAGCCGGAAGGTAGCTGGATCGAATCCCGATGAGGTCACTGAACTTTTTTCAATTTACCTAATCCTTCCAGGAGCACTATGGCCCTGGGGTCGACTCGGCCTCTAACAGAAATGAGTACCAGGAATATTCTCGGAATGTTCTTGGGGGTAAAGGGCGGCCGACGCGTAAGGCTGACAACCTTACCGCCCTCCAGCTATGAGCCGATTGTCTAGATAATGTGGGACCCTCAACATCTCACAACTCTACGGGCCTCCACGGCCTGTTACAAGGATACCTTTACTTTAATTTTATTGGTATTTTCATTAAAATAGCCAACTAATCGATTTATGATAACTGTCATATTAAAATGAACTGTATTATAATTGATGAATGAATGAAATAGTGAATGATCATGGCCGACTGGATCCCAGACCTTCAACTCCTGATTTAACGGAGTGTGATCTGAGCAGAACCTACAGCAGCCCAGACCCCAAGGCTTGTCATGACAAGACCCGGCTGTGCGGTGTCGCCCAGAATAACCGCCACTCGTAGCATGGCGACCGATACAGCAAACACAAGCGGACAGGCGTGTCCATCTGGACGAGCTCTTAACTAACGAGCTTCATGGCGCAAGGTCCTACGTGAAAACAAACAGGTACTCAGACCGTGAAGAAGTTCCCTGAGTTCAAATTATCCGAAGCATCACACAAGCCTGCCTCTGGGAACAGTCCTGAGCCACTTCCGCACTCTACTTCTGTAAGTTGTCTCTGTGCTTAATCAATTAAGCACCACGCCATGAAGACGTATGAGATAGTGGAAGTACAGCTACATCTTTCTTGACTTCGGCACCGTGAATGGTCAGCTTCACGCTCCTGCAGCTTTAGCCCCGAGAAAAGAGCACCAGGTACACACTGGATATGACGTTGCGTGGACCCCACAGCTGGTCTAAGTTTTATAAAGAAAAGAAAAGAAAAATACCTGGTCCTTGCCTGGAACCTAACCCTGGCCGTGCAGCTCGTAGCCCGTCCCTACACTAACTGAGCTATCCCGGCTCTTAATAAAATCTTACTCTTTCTCTCGTCTACGCCTGTGATTCCTAGAACAGACAGGAATTCCTCTCTTCGGTGCCAGATCTAAATGGCCTTGGGGCTCACCCAGCCTCCTAGAGGATGGACTCTAGCGACACTTTTATATGGAACAGAGAGTAAAGCTGAACACCCACTCCATTCTGAGCGGATGTTCAGAATGGGTGGAGCTCTACCTCCAAACTCCTGTGCAACTTCATGGAGTGATGTTTAGGCACAGAAGTGCCATCTAAGCCTATGACGCCCAGTTTCATGGTCTGGTAAACTGCTGCTGGCCCTCGTCAGCAGTCGTTCTTGGTTGCGAGTCACGCTGTAGTCATGATATTGTACACGGCTGTGGAGTTGTGCAAGAACTCTGCCCGCCGGTTTCATAGTCAGAAGGCCTTTATTTTAATATACATCGTCGGGAGAATATAAAATCTCGAACAAACACAAGGTAAACAAATGTCAGGACTGTCCCATAATATAGGCCACAAACTTCCCACGTCAGCATTTATTGTCTTCATGTGATAAAACATTAAATTACGCAACTGAGAAACTGTTGTTAAACAAAACCCCAAACGAAGCTTGTTATAAAAGGATAGACACTGTGACATGACGCCTGCAAGCCGGAATAGTGACGTCAGAACAGATGTCCATTGTCAGGCAACGTTTCGCTAAACATGCATAACCGTGGCAACGGATACGGCGATTACAACAGATGAACCGTTCAAGTGTGTGTTCAGTTTGCTGTCCGCAAGGGTCACAAAAGGACAAGCAATTCATTCGCAGGTGTGAGACGTACTGGAGAGATAAGAGCTCGAGAATTAGAGAGATTAGAGACCGGCCGGAGATTGAGACAGTGGTCTCGCGCGCGCGGTCTGAGAAATAAACTGTCTTCGCCTGCTCGAACACTGGGAAGGTGGGTATGATTCCCACTTCCGTTATGGACGTCTGTGTGCAGGTAGCGGCCTTGCTACGGGCTGATCCCCTGTCCAAGGAGCCTTGTGTAGAAGGTCAAGAAACTGAAAAGGCAGCCAAGGTCAAAGAAAGGGCTGTAGAACCATGGATGGATGGGTGGGTGGATAGATAGATAGATAGATAGATAGATAGATAGATAGATAGATAGATAGATAGATAGGAGTAAGATGATGGGTGTGAACGGGTGGGGACGTAGAAGGAGTTAGTTCTATGCTAATCGTATCAAGATCGAACGCGGAGTTATCAGAAAGGAATTATTGTTATTATTTATTTAAACTGCAAATGGGTTGTTCGGTGGCAATGGTACTACAATAAGACACAACACACAAATGACACACATCACACTAATTAACACACCACGCTCAAACAGAACACAGCACACAAAACTACACAAACAACAAAGGACACACTAGCACACAGTGAATAAAATAACATACAGTGAATAATGAGAAAAAAATTGAAATAGGGAGACTGAAGAAGTACAAGAATGGGGGGGGGGGAAGAAATTGATGGAACCGAAAAAGAGGAGAGGAAGAAACTGTCAAAAGTAAGATTCACATTCTAGCAATGTACTTCAGATGTGGTTTAAAGAGGAATACCAACCCAACACAGTTGAGAAAATTGAGAAAAACACGGAAGAACTTCATAATAGCTGATAACCTAACCATGATGCTAACCAGGTAAACATCGAATGCAAGTTTTGAGCGTCATGGCCACATAAACAGCTCAATAATAAAATAATTGAAAAAAAAAATGTTTTTCCAATGACTTAGAGAGGGAGAAATATTATCACGTGTGATTCTACCCCAAGAAACTACTAAAAGGCTTAATGACCCCAGTCACCTGAAAGTTACGTTTATACACACTGTAACTTCCTTGCATTTCATATTGTGAAATTCGACATAAATTGTACCTTGCTCTGTGATTACGGCAGTGCGAAGTATCAAACTGTACACAAAACAAAAAAATATTTCAAGGTTTCGTCCAGTCAAGTGCGCTGGCTTACTCCCTGCATTGCATTAGGCAATACTTCAGCCTGTTCCAACTTCAGTTATTCGGAGAGACCATTTATTGTTTCTCTTGATTGAAAATTGCAGAGAGGTTTAAAGTTTCTATCGTGTCACCCTGACTAGATATTAAATCTGATGTTTTATGTATTATTATTATTATTATTATTATTGGAGGGAGTGGGTTTCCCTATGCACTTAGACCAGTTGTTGGTCCATTGTGCGTCCCCCTTAAATTTCTACTGTTCCCATACCCTACCGGTAGACGGTGCGTGCTATCAGCTCCGTTGAGCCAACGAGGTCGGCCCTCGGTACCTTGATACTTCCCCCATCTACCAGAGGCATTGGAAACTACTTGGGCGGGAAAGTTTTTACCTAATAATTTTGCTCAGAGGTCTCCTAGAGACATGAGGTTCTTTCACGTGCCGTAAATCTACGACACGGGACCCACGGCTTAAAGTCCCTCCCAGAGGACTTGTTCCCTGAATTTTTCCGCCCTTAAAAATTCCACGACCTCCGCCGGGGGAACGTTACCCCTAGACTACGGAGGACGCTATGTTTTATGTAGTAAAAACTATAATAACAAAAATAACAATAACAATCTGAAACCCAGCGCTTCTTAGTGTGTTTCTGCGCAACGAAAGGCGCAATGACAGGAAAACGTAGAAGCACATAGGACGTGAAATATCGACAAACTTTATATGTGTAAAAGAGGTAAAAAGAGATAAAGTTGTCCCTGTGATTAATTAAGCACCATGTCATGAAGACGTAAGTGGGAGTGGTGGTATAGCTCCACAGTTCTTTACCTAAATACTAGGCGAAGGCGAGTGGTCAGCTTCACACCCCCTCAGAGGAAAGAGTCCTCGGTTCCCATTATATAGGAGGGTGGGTGGGTTGCACTTCTTGTCTGTACGCTGTGGAGTGGGGAGAAATCTCTTGTTCTCACGCGAATTGAACCCCGGCCGTCTATTCCGAAGCCTGTCTTTATACCGACTGAGGTATGAAGTCTCTCATTCTATGTGTGTGTGGTATACCGGAAATGAGGGCCGTTTTGTTTCATACCAAAAGTTGAAATTGCATGACAAGATATGACTTTTAATGCTGCTATGTCCTACGGGCCTGTTGCAGTTTTTACATTATCCTTACTCTAATATTTATGTAAAGTATTTAGCAGCTGCACTTCTTATGTGGTTGTGTTTCACTGAAAGTTGTGGTCGAGTGGATAATACACTCCTGTTTCTTATTCGGGGGATTCCGGGTGCAAACCTCGGCTCGGAGATGGCTGTAGTGACTGATTTTTTCGTCGTTTCCTTCAGTCCTTCCAGGCAAATTCCTTATCATTTCCTGAATTTACGCCACATAATTTCAGAAAGCAAATAATAATAAATTTTAAAAATAGATCTTTTCTGGAGGATTACATCAACTGGAAAGGGCGAAACTAATTGCAATTTTTTAAGAATAAAACCAAAATTTTCGGGGGTAAAATGTTAAGCTATCCCTGTAACAGAACGTGAAGGCCTATAGGGCCGTGAGACGTCGATGTTTTACATTTTCTAGATAATCGGCTCACAGATGACTGTGAGGTTGTGAGCTTTACGAGCCGGCCATACTTTACAACCCAGGAATATTCCTGGTACTCATTTCTGTTAGATGCTGAGTCGACCCCATGGCCATAGTGCGGCTGGAAGGATTAGATCAATTAAAAATCAAATGACCACATTGGGAATCGAACTCGCGACCTTTCGTCCATGTAGCATGGTGCCTCAACGAACTACGCTACCGCATGTCCCCAAATTTTCGGGGGTTGCAGGTGATATTATAATATTTACGTATATGAGGCTAAACATCAGTCGGCATTATCGGACGCAGTGGAGAAGAAAGTGTCTCTTTCGTCAGGAATCAGCCCCGGCTTCCCTGTCGTCCAGCTCGTAGTCTAGCCGCTTACTGACTGAGCTCTAATACTAAACGTCACCAAATCTGTTCAGTAATTTTGGCAATGACGGAAGCTGAGTGATGAAGGAAAGCACCTTCTCTCAAGTAGGAATATGTCATGTTTCTGCTGCTTGCAAAGTACACATAGCAACAAAACACAGATTTCTCGTATTAATGTTAACAAAATAACCTTCTGTGCTGCTAACACGTCACGTGTTTCTGCCTCAGCCAAAGCATAAGTCGTAAACTTCTCACATAAACCCTTCTGACAGAATTTCTGAGATATTAATCATGTACATAATTACGTCACGTGACTATAAATATTAAGTTGGTCAGCTATACTCTGCTGCTAGTGGACTATCTGGCAGGTGTATATAGCGACAGTGAACTTTATGACACACTACGGACAAGTCGAAGTAAAATCTAGACCAGTGTTTCTCAACCGCCGGGTCGCGGCCTGGTACAGGGCCCTCATCATATAGAAGAAAGAATTTACCGGGCCTCGTTCTAACAGATGTTGAGAAACACTGATGTAGACCATGCTGACAAGTTGTACAGGAACAAATCGGGTAATTTGTGTTTGTTCGTTGGGTGTCTTATGTAAGATGTACACAGAAGATAAATCACAGTCTCATAAGCCATATACGCAAGGCTGCGACTGTATAATCTGCAAATAAGGGATGTCAGTACAAGTATTAAAAGCAGCAGTAATTTGTAGCTATGTCCTGCCAAATATATGGTTCATAAATTTAATTTTTAAATTTTTTAACGACACTGTTTGACAGGCGCAGTGTAAGAAAATTCCAGAGGTCTCTTTCTACAATTAAGGAAAACTTTCATGCTAATTAAATTCAAATGTTGATAGTTGGCTGACCAAGAATTTCCCCCATGTTTATTGAACCGAAATTTCAGGGCTGCTTTCACAGAAGACGGCCATTCGAAAATATCCTCGCGAAATCAATGTAGTCCTCGCTTCACAACTCACTTCCCCAAAATAATATCACGCTTCCATCAATGCTCCGGTCCCCTAACTGGTCGCTCTAAGATTCCTGTCATAATTATATACCGTATATTTATTTATTTATCCACCCTTGTAAATAACTCAAGTCCTCTCTGAACAGCGCCTCCCTTCCAACTGTCCCTTTTCTAAATAGCCTCTCGTGTAGAACTGACTTCGTTGTCCCAATTGCACGGCCCGCGTAGACGGCACACTGTTCATTCTCGTATGCTAACCGTTTCCGCCGGAACGAGCCGTTCCCTAGTAGCAGTCGTCTATTCTTGCTTAATAAGAATCTGCTCCATAGTTCTTGGCTTGAACAAATATGCTACAATATGTATTTCAATTAGAACAATGCCAATTTACTTAAAAATTGTCCTTCATGCATTGGTCCATGGCACACAATATACAGGTAATCAAGTTCTACAATTAATATTTCAAATATTTTTAGACGCTAACATTACTGTCAACCGCCTCTGTGATGTAGTGGTCAGAATTCCTGGTTACATATCCAGAGGTCCCGGGTTGGATTCCCGACGCTACCAGATTTTCTGTGAAGTAATTGGTCTGGAATTGGGGTCCACTCAGCCTCGTGAGGATAACTGAGGAGCTACTTCAAGGAAATAGCGGCTCCGGTCTAGAAAACCGAGATTAATGTCCGTGGGGATCCGTTGCGCTGACCACGCGACACCCTCTATCAGCAAAATTTGACACTAACTTGGCCGACAAGCGGCGGTCGCTCGGTCGGTATAGTTCGCTAGTGGACTAAAGGCGACGGGGAAAACATTACGGTATTTTGGCATGTGACACCGTGTTGTCTGATAGATATATACCAACGTTCCATACAGACCTACTGTCTCTACCTGCAGGATTGGCCCTGAAGCAATTTCGTATAAAACACTGGTACATATCTATCGAACATTAAGGCATTTCCTTTCAAATGATCATAATGAACCACAATCACATGGACTGTAGAGGCCTACTTAAAGATACACACAAGACAATCCCAGGCTGTGCAATAGGGCTGTTATCTCTCCAGGTGTTAGCGTACTTACAGAGATTTGTGTGTGCCCTGCAATATGTCAGAACCATGGCCATCGAATCATGCAAATTCAGGAATACTTTAGGCATATTTGTAAAATAAGTGTACGGTATTGAAGAACACCCTACCGCTGTTCCTTCATGAGAAGCTGGGAGACATGCTATCGGAGGTGGCGCGATCTGAGAATCCTTTCTGTTGTGTGAACGAGGCAGGGGAATTACGTTTGTCATGCCAGAGGACAAGACAAATGGTGTCATTATGGAGGCCTGTTTAAACATGGGAACAAGAATCACAATTGCCGGACACCATTACCAGCAGACAGACTTACGTTGTACCAAGACCCTGAAACTGTCCTGCAAATCTGTCCAATTTGTTATCAACGGATAGCGATAGTTTTGGTGTAAATCTAACTGCGTTTGAAAAAAATTTTCGGATCGAGCTGAAAATCGAAAAATTAAAATAATATTCTGGAAGAATAATTCGAAGCTTCGGCTCTGTACGTACCAATACACAGTCTTGTCCCCCTTCCGGACTCACGAACCATTTAACTGATTCTTAATGTTATCCCCCCATACCTTTAGCCGCCTTCCATGATGTTTCCCCATCAAAATTCTCTATATGTTCTTTATTTCTTTCATCCTAGACAGATGAACAGTCCATCGCATTCTCTTAGATGTTATTACCAAAACAATATTAAGTAACCCGTACACATCACACACTCGCAAACCTCCCACTTGTATCTTCAGCTTTATGTCCACAATTTTCTTTTGCAATTTGTTTTAAAATAATCATCACCTGCGTACTTTACCCGAATAAAATAAGATATTAGGATTACGGATTATTTTTAGTCAGCAGTTACAAAATAGATCCTACAGATTAGTTTCACAGAAATTTCACACAATGACAAAACATATCTTTTGAATAAACGAATATTACTCGTATTCTGGACATTGTCCCAGATATATTAGACATAAATGACGTTTCAGGAGTTGCCTCTATTCCCATCTTCACATGCTTGGTTGTCATTATACTGACATATTTTTATTATTATTATTATTATTATTATTATTATTATTATTATTATTTTATTGGGTAATAAAAACCCGTCATTATAACGATAACCAATTATTTGAAGACGGAAGGACAACCAACTCCCGAAATCTTGTGTGTATCAAATACACCCCACACAACGGAAATGTCCAATATAATATTCGCATAATGAATCAACCATTAGCATACAAATTTGGAGTCAATATTTTTAATAGTCACTTGACATGCAGAAGTGATTATCTAAAGATATAATTTCTCGTAGTGTGAGATCAGTAACAGCCAATCCGCATCTCTGATCTCTGTTACATACATCCACTTTACTGTAAACATATTGCTTCATACATGTGCTGCCCGGACACCTGTCTCTTCAAATTACACAATCCGTTGGCAGAAAATTTTCTCGTGTTTTGATTGGCCTAACTGGTGATTTGATATCGACTGGATAATGCTTTGCTTTGTATATGCGGCAGAGTGTTTATCATGAAGTCACACGTACGATCATATTCTCGATAAAAAAATCCCATCTGTCTCATCTGTGCCCAGCCAATTTCCCGAGATCTAGCTCGGCTTCTCAACTGTTTTCTTGTAGATGTGTATGCTTCAAATCATGCGTTACTCTGACCGCTAAATTTTTCATAGAAAGTCTCCATATCCAATTCGAAGTCTCTAAAACACACAGTGTTCTAAGTTTCAGAATGGTCGTCAGAAATTCAGCTTCAAAGCTGGGTACAGGTTGCATAGCTACTTTATATGCCAACATATAAAGCTTGGCCGGTTTGAATTTATCACTCGTTTGAAAAGGCGTATGGGGGAGTGGATGTATAGATCCACATTTTCTGACCTCGGCACTAGCTGGAGGTGAATGGTCAACTTCACGCCCCTGCCGCTTTACCCCCGGGGAAAGAGCCCCCTGTACCCATTGGATAGGAGGTTGGGTGAACCCCAGAGCCAGTCTGGACGATTTGGAGATGAGAAAATTCTTGACTATACCGGGACTCGAAATCAGACCCTTCAGTCGTCCTGTGAATTTAGTATGTACGCATTCTTTATACGAATGAACGCACAATGAATGCCAGTGACTGACAGTCCTAATTTCGCATGTTTCAGATCCAAAATTACTCAACAGTATCGAGTGGATCTGATATTAAGTTTTTTTATATATTTTAATTTTGACATGTATTTCTCCATTTTTATACGAATTAATTTCATGTTTTCCCCGAAACCTTATAAAATTACAAAAAGTAAGATACATAACATAAATATATATCGTTCTGAGACCTGCAGCTTTTGTTTGAAATAATTTTTTGAAGATATATAACTTATGTTTAAGAAAATTCAGCGAAACAATCGACGACACCATGTCACTTCATATCCTTGGTGTGGCTGCAGCTGGTCAGTAAGTATGATATAGCGTTCTGAAAATATAAATCTACTGCACACCTTCGAATATTGTGATATTTCGGTTCGATTAATTTAATGCATTGGTAGCCGTGAACAGGGAGTGCAGTTGCGTCGACTTATAAGCCAATAAACACGCATGAATGTGAAGTATCTTAACGGTGCTATATCAATTACAGTAGCTATTTAGCGTCTCAATGATATAAGTTCTTGTTCGATGAACTTGGAAGGAGCGAGAAGAAAGTTCTCGTGGTCTAGTTTAAGGCATTCACCTGGAGGATCTGAGGAAGTTCATGAACAAATTTAGTTATAATAATCGATCTATCGGCTGAGAATTAAAATGAGCACTTTCCAATTACAAGACTGGACCGATAAAGCATGAACCAACTTTTTTTCTCTCAGAATTATTAAGTGTGATATACCAGCCGTCGAGACCTCAATAGAATAATTCCCTGAAAGCAACATACCAAGAATGTCAGTACATTTGGGAGAAGGCATTTCAAATAAACACATAAATTAAAAGAAACCAGATCTCCACACGGAATGGTCTGTCCAGGCAGATTCTGCTCTATTCGGAAGAGAAGTGGCTAGCCACAAAACTTTACTTTCGAGCGCAATACTGTGGACATGTGTAATCTTGTTGGCACGTAACGCAACTAATCACTGGAACAGTTTTAACATTTATCCTACAAGTACACTTGCCTTCGACATGCGAGCACTCGACCCGTACATACGAATGACATAAGAAATGTTCATTTACATTCTAATTAATTTGGTTTTCTCTACTTATTTTTCTCTAACGTCTGTGTAAAAAGGCAAAGTTGTCCCTGAGCTTAACTAATTAAGCCCTACGCCATGAAGGCGTATGGGAGAGTGGATGTATAGACCATTGTTTTCTTGATCTCGGTACTAAGTTGGAGGTTAGTGGTCAGCTTCACGCCCTGGCCGCTTTATACCCGGGGAAAAGCCCACAATGCCCATTGAACAGAAGGTTGGGTGGATCCCAGAGCCGATTCGGACGAGATCGAGAAGTGAAAATTCTTGACCTTACTGTGACTCGAAATGCGAACCCTCGGTTGTCCAGCCAGAAGCCAGTCGCCATACCGACTGCGCTATCCCGGCTCCAACATCTGTGTAATGTTCTCTTTACTATTAATTTATAAGGTATACTACATACAATATCATAGGACAAAAATAGGCTTTGTTCATAAGCTTAGGTACTCAAGTACTGCTAACCGTATTTTTATTTTAGGAAAAATATATGTTTCGACTTAAGAATATAAATGGGGCTTTGCAAAATAATTCGTTCGTAAAGGGATGATCAGGCGGGTGTGACTTCGAATGACGCATCAACAACATTGGTATTCGGTATAAGGAACTATCCTAACTAGTTACTCTCTTTTTCAGAATTAAGAGCATATTTTGTTTATGTAATCTTGAAGTCATAATTATATGTTTACATATTCTCATCTCCTACACTGCTGAAGGCATGGCTTTGAAATTTGGAATTGGGGAGGGCGGTCTGCAGAAAATTTGTTGAGGCAATCTAATATAAACTTTAATTTGTCAGTTACAAATACAACTGAAACACGAAGAAAGCAGTCTTCTGGGATGTGGCACAGTGTAGATGTAGTGTTAACCGACGTTTCGGAGGAACGTATCTTATTTTTCCTTCTAGCCTGAAGATGGAGGCGATACGTTCCTCCGAAACGTCGGTTAACACTATATCTACACTGTGCCACATCCCAGAAGACTGCTTTCTTCATAGTCACCGCCGTGAAAAACCTCAAATCTTACACAACTGAAACAGTTTTCTGAAAACTAGCTGATCACAAGTAAAATTCATATATAGAATTAATTATACACGTCATTGACATAAACTTTTTACTAAAACATTGATAATTATGACAGATATTTAAGGAGTTACAAGAGAAGAAAATAATACTTGATTCCCTGTAACGCGTCTTATGGTGTGATCAGATATGCAGAAGCAAACGGGCATAAAAAATTGGAACATACGCAAAATTGCAAGAACACGCTAACTCAATCTCAGTACATTTTATTTTTTATTTTCCTTTTTTAATTTATGAAGTGAATGTGAGGAAATGACTCAGATACATACAATGAGTTGATGAATAACTACAGGAAACGAAAACGATTTCCTTCCAAGGACCGCCCGTTTATTTCGTAAGGCATTTATCGAAAAACATAATACGAAAGGCACACACAGCTCAGCAAATGGTTGGCGCCATAACGCCACACGATTGCAATATTGCTGGCCGTGTCACTACTGATCAGTTATTTAGAAGGCGGTATATCCCATTTGATCGAATACTGGGTGAAGACGCATAATCTTACACTGCTTTACCGGTTCTCACGGTCTCTTCGCTTGCGGATTTCTTATATTTTTCCTTCTACCCTGAAGATGGAGGCGATACGTTCCTCCGAAACGTCGGTTAACACCACACATACACGGTGCCAAATCCCAGAAGACTGCTTTCTTCAATATATAATTATTTTGTTCCTGGACAATATCTACCGTCCTATTTTTATTTAAAACACACAATGTTTCGGAGAGAGGGGCTAGGCTTCCCTGGGTGTCCTCCAAACGTAAAATCTTCCTGATGCTGTGAACAGCGTGAAGGACGACTCGTCTGGCCATATCACGCGCGCGTTTCCAGTTGTCTGATGTCCAGGTTTTATGGTCGTGACGGAACACCATCGTTTATATATCTGAGCACTATTTTCAGTAATCAGAGGTTTGATAATTACCGTTCTACCGTAGATTCTGGATTTGTGAAGCTCGTATCGGACAGTTTTTGTGGAAACAAGGGTCTTCAATGTGAATATTCAGTTCTGCTGCAGTAGTGCTGTGATCTTTCGGAACAATCTTTCTCAGTGTACGAAGATCTCTTTGTGTCAATCTTGATGTTCGTCCACTGCAGCTCTTCGCTGATGTTGTCTTCCCATGGTTCGTGCATGATGCCGGCATAACCTCAGAAACTGTCGCTACACCTATTTGCCACAGATGCTCAGCTAAACACGCACCAAGGATGTCCTCTTTCAAAATGGCACAAGTGTCCCATTTTCCATTCTTTCACATGGACTGTCAGTCAGCACTATCACTAATGAACTGACACGAGCACTACAGAGTGTAAACTAATGGAAGATCATTCAGTGTTGCCAAATGAAGTTCTTCCAATGTAGCCAGCACTAACAGATTCTATTCATCAATTTCTTAGTGTTTCCATTATTTTATCCGCCCCTTGTACATTGTCTATTGTATCACATATTAAAATTTTCATCTAAACTTCAACGCATATCGTAACCTAACTGAAAAATCCACTTTACTTTTTCCAGTGAAAATATATTTTATTGGGTAATAATATATTATTTTCAAATTTTCATGACAATATCTATCTCTATTTGACAGATTAATTAACCAGTTAAACTGTTCAATGAACGACTAACCAATTCCAAGAAATACAGTGAATCATAGAGTAGCTCAGTCAATAAAATAACAATTCACTGTCCCACACAGCAGTCCGAAGGTTTACTGTCGTCTCGTAGAAGATAAGTTGGGGGCATGGAGGTATTTGTTCATTTCTACGTTTTGGGCATTGCTAGGATCAAATCTCTGCGGTTTTGGACTGGGATTTCCTGAAATTGAGTTCTGTCTCCAGACTCCGTTCTGATTGTTAGCGTTGTGGAATCAGTATCTGCGCGAGCCGTTACGCGGCTCCGAACTTACCAAGATTCGTTTGCTCATTATATATACCACTTTAGGTACCTATATTGAAGGTTTATGGCATGAACTATCTTCGCACGCTCGAATGCTGTGATCGTGGTTTCGAACCTCACTTGTGTGAGTTTATTTTGTGCTTGTGTTGTTCTGTGTGTAGTTTGCGGCCTTTCGACGGGCTGATCCCCCGTCCAAGGAGTCCTATCGATTGTGGATAGGATTAAGAAACTGAAAAGTTATCCGAGATTCAAAAGAGGACTGTAGAGCCACAGACAGATATTAACGAAGACTGCGAGTGCGGTAATGATGATATTATGTCTGATGGAATTATAAAATTCACGAAGTGCTGATTTTGATGTATGAGCAACATAAATTCATTTAGAGTTGACAGTCCCGGGTAATTGCAGAATGTGAGGAATCTGCGCCTATTCTCGTATGTGTGTTACGATCAGTCAAACTAGTGAGGCAACATTTTGGTTTATATACATTCAAGTGGGGCACGCAGTTGAGGTACTGTGCTACAAGCTGGTAGGTCGCTGGTCGAGTCCTTATGAGATAGATTTTATTCAATTGACCTAATCCTTCCAGCAGCACTGTGGCCCTGGGGTCGACTCAACCTCTAACAGAAATGAGTACCAGGAATATTACTGGAGGGGTAAACGGCGGCCGGCGCGTAAGGCTGACAACCTTACCGCTATCTGTGAGCCGATTGTCTAGATAATGTGGGACCCTCGACGTCTCACAACCCTATGGGCCTTCACGGCCTGTTACAGGGACAGCTTTACTCTTTTATACATTCACGTACATAAACACATGAGTGGAAGCAGAACAATTCTATGACCTTAACAGGTTGGGTCTATTACAAGAGTACATTATATGAAATGCAGGTACCCCGGATAAATGAAATATTCCAAATATTAACATTCTCTGCAAAAGAGATGTATATCAAAAAGACGGGCTGTAGTTTAATATATATAAAATGAGGACAAAAATTACACCAAAGTAGGCACTGGGACATGAATCATTACGATAGAGAGATCGTTTACCCCTGAAGAAAACACAGACAAATTACACCTGGAGGCTTCAGCATCGGTCAGTTACACTTAATCATTCACAGTTCACGGTGATACAAATTTAAGAAATTTTTCAGAATGGAATACAATTAAACAGAATAGTGAAGATCACAATTCTGTAAGACGCTGGCTTTTTACTGTGAAGACTCCAGTTTAATTTCAGAATATATGGTGGGAAACGTGGCATTGCGACATGTTTATGGGATTTCCAACCCCATTCATCACCACCCACTAATGTTTCATATTCCTCTATCCCCGCTCGTAAAGTGTACAATAGGCCTGTTCAACCATCATGTTATCACAACCTCGGTCCTCAGCAGAAGCTTAACCTCTGTCCAAAACTTGTTACAAGAAAACCTGGTCAAGATTACGGATTTAATCTTATGTACGAGTGTATACGTATGTAAGCCGGTCACGGTAGCCTAGCGGTCTAAGGCATGTACTGTCTTCGCTCGCTTGGAAACCGGGATCGTGGGTTCGAATCCCACTCAGGGTATGGATGTTTAGTTTGTGTGTGTGCGTTCTTCTGTATTTGTGTACAGGTAGAGGCCTTGCGACGAGCTGATCACCCGCCCAAGGAGTCCTACCGAATGTGTAAGATCTAGAAAAACCGAAGTGAACGGGGAATTTCGTGGAGGTAGGCCTAGGCCCACTGGGGCTGCAGTGCCAAGGAAACAAACAAACAAACAAACATATACCTATGTATGTACGTACATATGTACAAATATAAATTCTATAGAAGTAGAACCCGAAAACTCATCACCGCTAATATCGTTATTTGTAACCGAACACGATCCTGAACTAGTTCCATCAACATCTCACCTCCATAACATATTCTTCTAATATTAATGTTAACGCATGAAGTGTCTTAGCTCACTTCGACGCTGATTTCGTGGGTTCGAATCCAACTTAAGGCATGTGTATGCGTTTATTCTGTGTTTGTGTTGTTCTGTGTTTAGGCAGGGTCCTTGCAACGGGCTGATCACTCGTCAAAGGAGTCTCCTGTCTGTGAAAAATGATTACGGAACTGAATAAGAGGTCCCTGAATGGGCTGGAAAAGCTATTAAAAATATTCATGTTAATATTATCCACCCACTACATTTTCGGTCTTCCAAGTGGCTCTTTTCTAAGTGTTTCACTACGAATAAATCTGTACTTCTTCACCGTCTCCCAAATCATAGGTATATGCTCCCACCGCGACACCCTCTTCTTCTTTATTCTAGACGACCTGGATCTATCATGACTGCATTAAATTTAATTTACTTGTTTATGTACACAAATCTTTCTTTAAGATCCATTTTAGTATTATAAAATCACATACGCACAGTATCCCAAATATCCTGTTCCATCAAGCTTTCGAATAAAAAGTGTGATTATGCGTGCTTCATATTCTGCCCATCCCTATATTTTATTTGTTCACTCTAACAATATTATACCAAGAGCACAGATAATCTACCTAGCTTCTGACTGTGTGATTTTAATAACCTTCCGTTATTTTCGCTTCCTTATTCTCCTCAACACCTTTATTTTTCTGTATTATTTCTGCTAGGCACGTGTGTAGATACAGCGGATACCAGCAGACTTATCTATGTTCTAAGATTATGAAGATACAAATTACACAGTGATGAAAGGAATGACTACCTTTCCTTCGGTGATTTGTCCGTCTGTCAACTGTGCTGGGGGAGTATTGGGGGCGCTGTAGCACACTTTGATGTCCTCGTGCTCATGAGTTTGCTGTCCGTTGTCATGCAATTGTGGCTGCTGCGGGCTGCTGTACTCATTTGTCGCCATGGAGTTTCCAAGCGGCGAATGCTGGAACTCCAATGGGCGACGATATTCGACTGCGGGGCCCTCCAGCGTGAAGCCGGTGCACTTACACGATAACAAAACACTGACTAAACACGCTTCTTCTGTTTACGTCCATCAGAAGAGTGGTCGAGAGTTTGCATCTGACCCGTAAGTGACTTGAAATCATAAAATGTTATAAGAATAAAAATAAAGATATAAAACAGAAAACGATCAAGTTAAATCGCACAATTTGAGGCGAAGTTCCGACATCAAACTCAGTGTAACACAGCGAGGCAAAAGAAATTCACGTTACCTATTAGGTTTTACATGAGAGAAGTGAACATAAAATTGTTATCACTAAGAAATCTCAGAACAAGTGCATTTTCTTAGCCTTTTGCTCTCAAATATTATTTCCGGCACGTGAAAACAAACTGAACTTGTTATATCGGACAACATTGGACTTTCAAATGCACTCGTTATATATTCGTCAATAATCACACTTTCGCACCAGTCCCTAACAACAAAAACACTTCATTCGCTCCACCGAAACCAACTTCATCACTTTCTTCCATAAAAAATACCATAGGTCTTATGTTTTCACGTCAACAGACCTAATCTTACAAATTTATTTAAAAAAAATGAATATAAATAAAACACGTTCACACTGTGACTTTTTGTTGACTTGCGTTAGCCGATCTCGCCTTGCCAGCGTCTACCAACAAACTGCTAGTTGAGTAGTCGGGAGAAAAAGGGAGTGAAAAAAGTAGGGGGTATAGGCGGCACGGGAGGAGGAGGGGGACATAGAGGAAGAGCGAGGGGGAGGGGGAGGACGAGAATAACGCTTCTTTCTCAGTTGGTGGTTGCCGAAGCCGACCGGCCGGGCGTCCTAACCCCTCACGCTTGCTTTGGGATCTCACTCTCTCTCTTTCACTGGCTTGCCTGGTTGTCTACTATGCAACCAGTCCCCTAGCTAAAAAACGAGGGGGGGAAAAGTTAGGGAGGCTTAGTAAAAAAAAAAGAAGTGTGGGGGACTCTCCCCCTCTGTTGTAGCTCTTCCATCCATCCCAGTTTTACTTCTATCCATCCTTCCACTTAGCTCGGTGTCACCCTGACGTACATTTTTGTCCCTTTACTATCGATCCATATGTATTCCACGGGTTTTTATCATTAATTTCGCTTTAAAAACATAACTTACAAGATTATCATCCTATTTCATTAATCAATTTAATCTCACGATGCCAAAATGCTATTCGCATTGTGGTACCTTAACAGTAGATGTGTTAGCAATCCAAGTGTATGATACAAGGTTTCTTTGAAAAGGTGAGTCTTACTCAACGGAAATCCCCTGCTTTTACTGAACATAAAGGTTCATCACTGTCTTCACTGGACCTTATCCTCAGCCAATTCCTCGTCTCTCCCATGTGTACTACGTCCAGCGTTTATCTGACTGTCCTTGATTTAATCATACGAACAATAGGGATCAACAAGACAACTTATCAGCTCCTCATTACGTAAGTTTGCTTAGCGTAAGAAATGCACCGAAGAGCGTCTGTACGAGACATTCCACGAACACATCAACTGAGAAGAATGAGACCGAAAACTCTTTTCGTGGAGTTGCTGAAAATGAAAACGGCAAATTATTAAGGAGTAGCCTATTTCACTGTATATTCAGTAAGAATACAACACCTTGGAAGACCAAGCTATAAATGCAAGGACTATATTAAAATGGATCGTAAAATATTCCATTAGAGTAGCAGCGGGGTGTAGGACCTCTCCAGCGATGGGTCTGTTTGTTGTAATCCTGCTAGAAGAATGGTTAAAAAGGTAAAGGTAAGAGGCCATAGAGGCCCACAGGGTTGTGTGAGGTCGAGGCTCCCACATTTTCTAGATAATCGGCTCATAGATGGCGGTAATGTCAGACTTACGCGCCGGCAGCCCTTTACCCCCAGGAAGATTCCTGGTACTCATTTCTGTTAGTCAACCCCAAGAGTCGTAGTGAAGCTGGAAGGATTATGTCAATTGAAAAACCCAATAGCTTCATCAGGAATCGAACTCACGACCTTCCGGCTAATGTTTTTTTTTTGTGTATGTAGGTGGAGGCCTTTCATAGGGAGGTTTCCTGCTCTAGGAATTTTACTAAATATGTAAAGGATTTATTTCTTTTCAGAATTAATACATAATCAGGACAAATGTAGTTCACGATGATGCGAACTGACTCATGATGATGTCCAACGGCGCGGTTTTGTGATTCCATACCAGCAAGGAGTTTCTTGATCAGCTGATTGGCGAATCCTGATGTAAAATCACTGCGTATGGTTTGGTTCGTGACTGCCGGCATTCTTATAGCGGAATTGGCTTTAGAAGGTTTGCTCTTCAACAGTGTGTCCTCTACTGTATTGGGGCCTATCTAATTGGTACCGGAAGCTTCCCTATGGGGATAAAGACGGCAGCAACCTCGACCTGCTAATACTAAGAAGCGCAATACCTATTATGCGACGAGGAACTGAAGGGGCTAACAGAACTGTGAGGAACTAAAAGTCATTTTAATTGCACCTGAAAGATTAAAAGTATTTGACATTTGTTATCGTGTAATTTTTGGCTTTGACCTTATGGTTTCTAAGTTGACACTATGGGCAAGGTTTCTGGTGTGTATTTTGAGGTCCGCGGTTCGAATCTCTGCCGTGACATCCATTATCTTGATTGAAGATTTTAGTAACTTATCTCAGTATTTTAAAAGTAGGCAAAGCGGTCTATTTCAGGTCTTCACCAGTTCATAATTGGCTGTCATTTAATAATTATATGGCATATATCCTGTGTTCCTGACAGTGTAGTTATATAAAGTAAGAAAGGAGCAAAACACATGTTGCCCTATTTCCAGTAAATATGTTTATAACATGTAACAATACACATTTCTCATGTCAAGTTGCAATGATTCTGCGTATAATAATTCTCGCGCGGTACTCATGCTAGTATTGTTGATGATAACAGTTAACAAGTCCCAGAACTCGCAACAATACACTCCCCTAAATACATACTTATGTTAACGTTGTTCGCGTTGTCTGTATTCATAATAGAATTGACCATAAATTGGTTAAGGGAGAAAGGTAAATGAAGTTGTCCCTGGGCTTAACTAATTAAGCACTACGCCATGAAGGCGTATGGAAAAGTGGATGTATAGATCCACATTTTATTGACCTCGGCAGTAACTGGAGGTGAGTGGTCAGCGTCACGCTCCGGCCGCTTTACCCACCCGGCGAAAGAGCCCCCGGTACTCATTAGATAGGAGACGAGGTGAGCACCAGAACCTGTCTGGACGACATGACGAAGAGAAAATTCTTGCCTCTACCGGGACTCGAACTCCGATCCCTTGTCCGTCCAACCCTTACCCAGTCGCTATACCGACTGAGCTATCCCGGCTCCAAAGCGGTTAAGGTAAACGAAGACAAAGTTGTTCTTATACTTAATTAAGCACCATCCTATAGAGATATATGGGTAAATGGAGGTATAGCTCCATGAATCTTTAATATCAGTGGTAAATGAAAGGTGGGCGTTCAGCCCCACGTCCCGGCCGTTTTTCTCTAAAGAAACCTTCGATATACAGTGGATAGGAGGTTGGATGGCATCAGAGCCCGTCTGAAAGCTGTGGAAAAGGGAAGAAACTCCACCTACCAAGAATCGAACACTGATTCCCCAGAAATCCAAATCGTACCCTAGCCACTATACCGACTTAGGTATATCAGTTCCAGAATCGATTCATTAGTTTCGATATTGCTTATGTACATATCTCAATCATGGACGGACGGACGGACGGACAGACGCATGGCATCGCACTTATCTCGACGCTGTGAGGTATGAGGTGTAAAAGTAAAGTAAAGTAAAGGTATCCCTGTAACAGGCCGTGGAGGCCCATAGGGTTGTGAGATGTTGAGGTATCGGCTCACAGATGGCGGTGACGTTGTCAGCCTTACGCGCCGGCCTTTACCTCCAGGAATATTCCTGGTACTCATTTCTGTTAAAGGCTTAGTCGACCCCAGGGCCATAGTGCGGCTGGAAGGATTAGATCAATTGAAAAAATCCAATCACATCCTCAGGATTTGAACCCACGACCTTCCGGTTTGCCTCAACCAACTACGCTACCGTGTGCCCCCGGTATGAGGCGTAGAGCCCATAAATATTATTTTGTACTGTCATTTCCACCGTGAAGACAAAGGCAACAGGTTCCTCCGAAAAAGTAGGTAACAATAGCCACACAACGCCACAAAACCGAGAACAGAATCATCATCACAACTGAATACAAACAGTCGAAAGACCGTGTACCTAGTTTTCAGTCATACTGCAGCTGATTGTATCCTACTGTGGAACAGCAATACACTCCTAATGCTCTAATTGTCAACATTCTCATAGTGCAATGTCTTCGCTCTGGGATATCGAACGCTACCTGCCCGCGTTCTTCTGCTCCTTATTTTCCACCCTCACCAACACGCGCTCTCAGTCCATAGGGAGCAGGATGGACCCCAATAAAAAGTATTTCCAATCACGTTGACGGGGGAGGTCGGTTTTTGTTTGAGAGGGGAAGGAGCGAATGAATGAGAGAGATACAAAGGGGATGGAGAAGAAGAGACGAGGGGAGAAAGATTTTTTAAAACTGGGGTGTAAAGATAGGGGTGGATTTTTAGGGTGGCTGTAAGGAGAAATCGACGGGTGGAAGGCAGTGAAGTTTCTGGGGAAATTAATAAAGATGCAGGTTTCGGAGCGGTGAATTCTTGGTCTGTTCTGTTCTTAAGTTATTTAACGATGCTGAATTAGTCGCGGTGATACATAGCGTTGAATGATATGGAAACACGACCTGACTGATAAATAAGTAAGGATTCGCAAGGAGGAATTGGTCTGCGACACTATCCGGATAATTGCATGGATAGACTAAGAAAAACTACGTAAAACTCTAGAGATGCTAGCTTGCCAATCTGCTGAGAGTCGAACCGCTTACCTTCCGAACAATACTTTAGATCTTTATCGCTATATTAACATGTTCTATGTAATTTTCTTTCAGCTAGAAACTGGCTGACTACAGGTTGGTTGACTGGAGTTCGATTCCCAGGAAGGAAATTTTAATTTTATTCATCAAGACCAGGTCGGTTTTGAACACAACCGGCCTGGAATCCGGTAAAAGTCATAGGTTTTTCGTAGGTTTCCTCAGTCCCTTATTCTTTCTGGAGGCACGTGGTAGTGTAGTTGTTTGAGGCACTATGGTACATCCGAAAGGTTGCGGGTTCGAGTCCCGATGATTTGGATATTTAAATTTACCTAATCCTTCCAGGCTCACTATGTCCCTGGGTTCGACTTAGCCTCTAACAGAAATGGGTACCAGGAATCCTCCTGGGGGGGAAAGGGCGGCCGGTGCGTAAGGCTGTCAACCTTACTGTCATCTGTGAGCAGATTGTCTAGACAAAATGCGGGAACCTCGACATCTCACAACCTTATGGGCCTCCACCGCCTGTTACAGGGATACCTTTACTTCTTTTTACCTTTACCCTTATTCTTTCTATTCCTTTTCGATCTTTCAAAAGGTGACATCTTGATATACATTTTTTATCTGTTCGTTTTATAGTTACGTGACAATAATTAACCCCATGGAGTTGAGCGCTTTTTAACAAGCCGCCAATCTCTCAGAAACTCAAGAATTTCCCCACATTTTATGAAACCTGAAGGTTCATAATCGTGTTCAGAAAACCCGCCCTCCTTGACGCTATCAACAATTCTGAAATGGTGCATTTCCAAAGTCAACATACAATATCACCTGCCCACAGCAAACTCTAGTTGCCCGCCGAGCTGTTCATTTCTTCTGTGATCTCCAGGTTTCCGGCCCGCGAGCCTTGAAGTCAAGTATGTACATGTGGAGGGTAACGTCCCAAGGGGACCACTGAGCCAAATTGATCGGACATTTCCCGCCCAACAGTAGTCTCTAACACCTCTGATAGATGGGGGAAGCATCGAGAGATACCGCTGAGCCAGTACAGGCCGAACTCGCTGGCTGAGTCGGGACTGATGGCACGCACAAGTATCGGTAGGGTATAGAGACTGGTAGAATATCACAGAGGGGACGTATAATAGACCACTGGTCGCGGTGCATGGGGAAACCCACCCCTCCAATAATAATAATAATAATAATAATAATGTACATGTGGAGCGTAACATTAGGTCGTGAACAATTTACAAAGCATGGAACGTGATATTTAGAGAATGCCAGGATAAAGAATAAAAGATCGTTATATTACTTGCTTCTTATGCATTAGCTTAGCCAGTATATATAGTGACTAGGCTACTGACTGGACGACTAGGGAATTGGGGTTCAATTCCCGGTAAGGGTAGAAACTTATTTCTTCTGAATAACTTGTATATAGACTCTGGGTTTCACCCCGCCTCCAATCCACCGGATACTGCGGTCTCTAACTCTAGATATAAGGCGGCCGGAGCATGAAGCTGGCCACTCCACTCAATCTAGTGCCGATATTAAATATCTGGAGGTATACTTTCTGCTTCCCCATATGTACTTATAGGAGAGTGCGTTTTTATGCACAGAAAGTTCTTTAGCATACGAAATGCTTGGATTACATGCTCTACGTGTATCGCTAAACTAGGATGGCGAGATTTATTTTCACTCTGGTTTCAGTTTTCCACGTTTTTCTGCATGACTTATAGGATGTAGGGCCTTACGAATGTCTGATCCTTCATCTAAGGAGTCCTATCGGCTGCATAATATGAAATAAGACATATCTACAAGAGAAGAGGCTAATTGTGACACTGGACAGCAGTGCCAAGAAACCGAGCAAGCTCGAAAGTGATAACACCGTAGACTTGAATCTGGAAGGTTCCTGGCTTGAATCTTGACTAGGTTACATTCTGTCCTAAGATTTATTGTTGTGTTTCCCTTCTGTCTTTTTAGTCTGTGTTAATACCTTAAAAATGTGTAGCCAGTAACTTCTTGTAAATTCATATCTATATGATATTTTAATTTTTCACAGTGGAGGTGAATATTAAGATTGAGGTCTTCTTGAATGTGACGTCGTGTAGCTTGGTAGATATATAATAACGTTTTAGAGTAATCTGCTGCTACAGCTTAAGAATACCTTGAAGATGGAGGCAGATTTTTCGGAAACACTAGTATATATCAAATTAAACGGCGAAATTTTACCAGCAGATCATTATCTTAAAACCCTGATCATTCACTATCAGGTTAGTCCCATATAACCTTAGCAGTTGGAAGAGGGTGATTAAATGACCTAAGACTCAATATTCATGAGGACAGGTAAGTCCCCAGCGCATTGTTGTGAAGTGAGTGCTAGGGGAGTCGCGCGCATGACGACACAGGGAATAACTGAACAACCTTTCCGGGGAGATCTTTGACTCTATCAGAAGGGGTGGCAGGACATGTGCAGAAGTGACGTTTCTGTAGTAAATTTTATTCCCTAAAAAGGATAGTTTGTTAGAATTTCACTCAGCTCCCCAGATTTTTTTTATAAGAATAGAGAAATTCGTTGAAGCTCTCATTCATCATGAAATGAACCGACTTTTCCCATTCACAGCCCTTGTCATTTGATAGGAGTCCAGTTTTTGTACTGGTTTCCTTCAGAGACATGCAAAGTACAATTGTGGAATATTTTACCGGGTTAGACGTTAACCCTCGGGGGAGACAGTGAGGCTACTGCACGCCGCGCCCAGCCTCAGGGTAAAATAGCTCTAATTTCATGAAAGAATAAGAACAAATAAAAAGTTGACTGTCGATACCCATCAAAAATAAAACTAAAAAAAAAAGGGTTGGAAGGTGGAAACAGGTACTGAAAGAGAAGGGGAACATGACTGTGGTTTAAAAATAGGAGGCACGGAGAGGGTGGGGGGAAGGACTGACTTATGCCGAGCGTGTGTTGGGCGCACGCAAACTATACATGATTATAGGCTTAACTAATACTTTCTTTTTTGCTTTAAGTATAAAAGTAAAAAAAAAAAAATTGTAAAGCATGTTGCAGTTCTTGGAGAAGTTGTCCCATTATATAAGATTCATGCGGCGAAGATACGAAATAACGACATTACAGATACTTGAAGATACCTAGTTAACGCTTTTAAGGAAGGATCAACGCTACCGAGGGTATATTTCTTGAAGCCATCACCAAACCTGTGTTGCTAGCATCGCTACATGTAAGGAATACGTACTGGAAATTGTGTACCTAACTAACTAACTAACTAACTAACCGATTTGCTAACTGGCGGCGTCAGTGACTGTGTAACTAAGTAACTATTTACAAACTAACGAAATAAAAATTAACTTATTTTCTGATTTGATAACTGATTAACTAGCTAAGTAAATGATTGATCGTACTGATAGACTGAAAAGTTAAATAACTGACAGACTGATAGGCTAAGAAAATGGCTGATTGTGTCACTAACTAAGTCAATGACAGAATGACTGGATACTGAGGTAACAACTGATCGAATAGCTATCTGACTCAATGACTCATTGAATAGCATAGTAAATGACGGACTGACTGAATACATAAATCATTGGTCGACTATCTGAATAGGTGGAAAATGACTGAATGAGTGACTTAAGAGCTAAGACTGACTATTAAAATAAACAACTGTATATAAATGATTGACTGAATGACAAATTTAGCTAACTAACGAAGTAACCGAAGGAATTAGCGACCTCCATAGTCTAGGGGTAACGTTCCCACCTCATGACTCAAGGTACGCGGGTTCAAACCCGGAGGAGGTCGTGGAATTTTTAAGGGCGAAAAATTTCAGGGAACAAGTCCTCCGGGAGGGACTTTAAGCCGTGGGTCTACATGTCTCTAGGAGTCATCTGAGGAGCAAAATTAGGTAAAAAGTTTCCCGCCCAAGTAGTTTCCAATGCCTCCGGTAGATGGGGAAGTTATCGGGTACCACTGCCAGCCTCGCTGGCTGAACGGGGCTGATAGCGAGCACCAGTACCGGCAGGGTATGGCGACTGGTAGAATATCAAAGGGGGACGTACAATAGACTATTAGTCGCGGTGCATGGGGAAACCCACCCCCTCCAATAATAATAACAATAATAATAATAATAATAATAATAATAAAACTGAAGGAATTAATGTGTAACTAATATGCTGCATGACTTGTTAATTAACTTGCTAACTTACAGAGAGAAAGCCAGACTGATTTGTCAATTGACTGTATAAATAAATGGATTGAAGTGACACACTGAATAATCTTCTGACTGGATAAGTGGATGACTGATTTCCTGACTATAAACCTAAGTATTCTAACTAAATAACTAGTAAAATATATGTCTGAATCACGAAGTAACTGATTACTAAATTCATTAACTGTATCATATGGATTATGAATGAAGAGTTAAATCAAAACTGGAGCTGGATTATTAAATAAAATACAGCCTGTATTATTGCAAAATCACGCAAACAAGTAATGTTAATTTGCGTAACGCTGGCGACATTTTAGACTTTTAGACGAAATTTCGAACTCTAGATCCACAGATTTTCATGTAAGGAAGAAACAAAGACAGAAGGAAAGAAAATACATCAGGTTTTCCGTCCTTCTAGAGAGGCAGGACAAAGGAAATTTCCATACAGAATGCCATGCCTCAGTTGTAATCTATTTAGCCTTCCCTCATATTTACAGATGTACTGCTTCTCCGAAACGTTGCATGTTCTACACTAACATGAATTTCGTACTACAGCTGCTCGCCGATTTCAGTTTACCACTTTCCATTTCGAATGACGAAATGAGCAGGCAAATTTACAGCAATTCTTACTCCTATTCAGAAAGTGCCTGGTTAGGGACCCGCTTTTCATATTAAGGATCATCATTCGTTTCCACTGTCCCTTCACCTAAATATAGGGATGGACTTTAAAACAGGCCACGTCCACTTCCTTTTAGATATTTCAGAGTTTAGTGTTTATAATCATCACCTCACATCACATAACCTCATCGACTGATACAGCATCATAAAACTATCAGAATAAGCAATGAGCCTACTAGTTTGAATGTCAGTATTACGAAACTGAATCCCCTTGCATTAAGAGCAGTCGTGCGATGCGCCTTGTTTCCGTACGTAAGACAGATGACATGAATACTAAGAGAGATATGGGACAAGCTCCAGTAGCTAACGGGGATAAAACCACGACTGCCTTCTAATACACAATGCATATCCTGTCTCTTATGAGCTTCATCTGTTGCTGGAAATTGTGGGACTATCTATACAGTCTTCATGTCTTAACCATGCGTTGAAGTTCCCAAAGGAATGTGTGATGGAAAGAAGTTACAGGTGTCTGCTACAGCGTCCTCATGCAAGTGTGAAATCTGACCTCTCACGTTGGGAGAAAAGAGTCAGTTATATAACACACCTGTACATTTTCGTCATATTCGTCATAATGCCTATCATAATTTTACTTGTTTCGACAGAATTCTGTGACCTTCTGGAAAGATTAACTAAGTTCTAACACCAAACAGAACTTCTATATTTCGAAGGATTAAATTACCTACACACACATATATTTGTAAGATTTAAGGTTTTCACGACGGTGAATATGAAGAATGCCGTATTCTGTGATGTGAAGCGGTGTAGATATTGTGCGAACCGACGTTTTGGAGGAATGTATCGCCTCCATCTTCAGGGTGCCCTGAAGATGGAGGTCATACGTTCCTCCGAAACGTCGGTTCACACAAGATCTACACCGTGCCATATCCCAGAAGACAGCAGTCTTCATAATTAATTATTAACTATGAATTTCCACTGCCTCCTTGTACATACTCGAACTGAAGCACCAGTGATGAATGTTCTCGCCTGGATCAGACAATAACAACCGAAGGAAATACCAGAGAATCTCTCCCCCAATCAGTAACATCACCTTTTTGGTTTCTGCTGTAACCATCTCTATGTACGATGTAGGTTATGCATCATATGTGCCATGCCAGGGAAACACATAGATTCACTGCTCGACCATAATCTCCATGCTGTGTTCGAGCAGGCGTCACAGTGAAAACAAGAAGAGAGGAAGAGAGTGTACGTCATAAGTTCTGCTAGGTCGTCCGATTGCCACTTCGTATCACCCGACTCCTCGACGAGATTTCGTCACTGTGAAGCACAAACACCCTACACGAGAGTAACAATTAAGCACACTCCTGGACTGATATTTCTCATATAAAGTCAATTTACAAATTTCGTTCTGGTGTCCCAGGATAAGGGGGGCACGCGGTAGAGTAGTTGGTTAAGGCACTATGTTACACGCAGGAATGTCGCGGGTTCGAGTCCCGATGAGTTGGATTTCTTTCAATTTACCTAATTCTTCCAGCCGCGCTATGGTCCTGGGGTCGACTCAGACTCTTAACAGAAATGAGTACCGGAAATCTTCCTGGGGGGTAATGGGCTAACAACCTCACCGTCACTACTGAGCCCATTTTTTTTAGTAAATGTGGGAGCCTCAACGTCTCACAATCCTATAGGCCTCCACATACTGTTACAGGGATAGCTTCATATTTTTTATCCCAGGACAAACGATTGTTTCCCTAAATATCTTCAAACCGACCGAAGTTGTGGTGCGTGACATTATTATCGGAAGAAAAATAAAAGTAACCGGACACTTTTTATGTTGTGTCAGTATTTAGTTTCGTGTAAACCCTTCAGCTGGTACAAAAGCTTTTACATGAAGTATTTACCTCGATGGACACATTGACATGACGGCGCTACAGGTCTAACTTTCATTGGTCAAGAGTTGCAGAGTAAGAGGCAGCAGACGTCATACGCTCTGGTCAGAATTCTTGTACTGTGGATGCTGTGCAAAGAAGTATCAACACTGCAGGCCAGTCCCCCAATTTCCGTGCTCGAATTAACACTGATTTTTTTTTTTCTTGTGGCGCGAGAGAAATGCGGGACTTGCAGGCTGCTACCGTGATCACGGCTAGTGGACCGGCCCTCGGGGCTGGGGGAGGGCGGAACAGAAGAGAGGGGCATAAAGAAACGTAGGTAAGTTTCGAAAGGAGGGGAGATTTTTTTAAGGAAACTGACCTTGAGTCTTTGCGGTATAGACTGTTTAAATTTGTTGTAGATTTTATTGAAGGTTCTTTGTTTTGCATATATCATTCAGTTTGTGATGAACTGATGATATTATTTCGCGCCTACATTGGGGCCGTTAGCTATGAAATATTCTTGCATTATGATAGAAGATTTATAGATTAAGTTATAACCAAGTTAGCTACCTGGAGTTAAGCATCGACAATGCATTTATTATAAAATATATCGGAATAAATCTTACACGTCAAGCTTCGTGCTTTATTTGCTTCTGCTAAATGGAAGCAATAAAAATTAATTTAAAGAGGATGACGAATTGTGTTTATATCCTTTATCACGAATCAAAGATTTGCATTTGGCGTTAACCCAGCGTTCAGTTTAAAATCCTGCATTAATGTCGGATATAGTCCACGAAATTAAACATAAGAGTGAAAACCGGTTCTTCAGTATAGATGGCACCGATGTTTCGATGTTACCCTTATGACATTTCCATTTGCACTGATGTTAATTAGATATATAAGTTGTACAAATCGTTGTTATTCTAATTAGGCTGCAGGTATTTTATAAATATCATAACGTTTCCTTTAATACCATGTTCCCAAATGTTTAAAATAAAAATTATATATTTTATTTACATCTGTACTTTACATCAAACAAACAACAAATTCCCTGGCCTTTAGTCCGCAAGAGAACTATACCGACCGAGCGACCGCCGCTTGTCGGTGAAGTTAGTGCCAACTTTAGTGGATAGAGGGTGTAACGTGGTCAGCGCAACGGATCCCCACGGTCGTTAATCTCGGTTTTCTAGACCGGAGCCGCTATTTCCTTGCAATAGCTCCTCAGTTATCCTCGTAAGGCTGAGTGGACCCCGTTCCAGACCCAATACTTCTCAGAAAATCTGGTAGCGCCGGGAATTGAGCGCGGGACCTCTGGATTTGTAGCCAGGAACTCTTGAGCACTAGATGACAGAGGCCGTCATGTACTTTACATCACATACCATTTTTTTTGAACGAAGATCAGTTATTTTAAAAAAAGGCAAATTTTTAAGTTATACTGGAAAGAACTTTTTATTTCTCTGCATGCATTCGTGGATTAAGCAAATTTGCTCAGCCTCCCCAATCCTGTTTTTTCCCTTCGCCTTGTCTTCTCATTACTCTTTCAACCTTTAGACACAATTTCACTATATTTTATACTAACTTTCTTCGTCCAGTCTATCTACATGGTTTTTTTAACAATTTCGTGGAAGCAGTAAGCCGAGTAACTTTAAATATATTATTCATCTTACGATATTCATATGTGTTTTCGTCTCTTTATTTTGGTCCAACTGCGTAGGCCTACATGCAGCTACGGGTTTTAACGTTCTCACTTCTACCTCACCTATGTACTTCCTTTCTAACCCCCCCCCCAAACAGACATTGCTCAATATGTTACCTCACTGGTTCAACTGACACTTCGTAAGTTGTAGTGGACCAACAAAAAGCTCGATTAAATTCCTCCGAAAACTGTATCAAATTCAGTCGGAATTTGGTTAGTATTTTCGAAAGATGGAATATGCGATTTATCGTTTGCATGTACTTTATAATATTTAGGATTTCTGAATCCCACAGCGGTGGTTATGAAGAGTTCTGCTTTCTGGGGTTTAACGCCGTGTAGTCCACTTAAAGTCAACTGACGCTTCAGAGAAACATGTCTGCTCCATCTTCAGGGTCGAAGAATAAGTCAAACAAGAAACCAACTCTGCCTACCCCCTGCTTGGCTTATTGTTCGGCCGTGAAAATGTAGGAGATTTGTTCCTCCGAAACGTCGGCTGACTTTCAATGGACTACACGGCGTTAAACCCCAGAAGATAATATTTGCTTCAAGCAGGAAAAAACAACATCCTAGGTTTCTCGGAATATTACAGACTTTAAAAATATTTGCCATGTGCCTAGGAAAATAAGTATGTATATCTTGGTCGAGTCGAATTCGAATGCATTATCCGTCTTATCTACAGCTACGCTACGGATTTCACATTGTCAGCTTTCCATATGAGATAGGTGACTAAGGTGTGGTAGATACAACGGCGCCTTATCAGGTCCGGAAGTGGTTCAATATCGAATATGACGAATAATCTTTTGAGTTGTGGTTTCGAAAGAATGGAATTTCAGAAGAAGTAGCCTATTTTAATTCGTAGCCGAGTCACTAATCTCAAAATAGTTACTAGCAATGATCTGCAGAGAATAGGAAGGCGGTCATTGTGATGTATAGTAAAATGCGTGATACTTGATGCTCTCAGGAGTTGAGGTTCCGACTGTTGCCTTCTGAGTTAGTACACGATGCAGATTCCAGAGGAATATACTGTGCCCGTTTTTTTTCGGGATACAAATTATGAAGATTGAGAAAGTGAACTACTCCCAAATATTGGTAACCCATCTGTTATACTGCATGGTGTCCTATTCCCAAAGACCAAAATAATATAAATACAATCAAGATTAGCAATTTACATAAAGGCGATACGTTTCAGATAAAAATATTTACTGATTCATATCAGGGACCGGAAACTTGAGACTAAAGCAATTATTTCAAGCTAGTTAACGTTCCTAGTGATATCACGAGCTTATTCCTAGAACTATGCGTCTCTGATCAAGAAAACCTGCTAGATCCATCAGCAGATTAGATACAGTAGATTACTCCGAAACGTTGGCACTTATCTTCCAAACAACATGGCGTCATAGCTCAGAAGGTGGTAATGTTCATAATCACCATAGCGAGAACCGTAATATACTTACTTATTAAACTACTGTGGGAACAGACCCGCCCAGCTTTCATTCTAGAAACTTATATCCATCTTAAGCTTATTCTCTCATCTGTTTCTTGGTCTTCAAACTTTCTTCTTTCCAAAAAAATGTTCTCCATACGTGTATGTATTTTTTGTGTCTTCAAGCGACGTGACTTACTTCATTTCACTAATCTAAGAGTATAACACTACATGGCGAGGTTCCTCGTTATATAATATCATAAACTGCCCGCTCACTCTATCTCTGTTGAGTCCATGTAAAGAAGTAAATGTATTGTCGTGTAGATTTTGCGAACTTCAGACCAGATCAGTCACACTGCCAGGTCATTACTTCGAAACATGACACATATTTTCAAAAGCGAGCACAGTGGAGTAAAAACAAACTCCGTGGGCTGTAGTCAGCAAGCAAACTATACCGATCGAGCAACCGCCGCTTGTCGGCGAAGTTAATGCCAACTTTAGCGGATAGAGGGTGCCGCGTGGTCAGCGTAAAGGATCCCCACGGACGTTAATCTCGGTTTTCTAGACCGGAGCTGCCATTTCCTTGAAATAGCCCCTCAGTTATCTTCACGAAGCTGAGTAGACCCCGTTCCAGACCCACTACTTCTCAGAAAATCTTGTAGCATCGGGAATCGAACGCGAGACCTATGGATCTGTAGCCAGGAACTATGATCACTAGATCACAAGGCGATCAGTGGAGTAAGTTATACACATACTGAGGGTGGGGGCTCTCTTCCACCGAACCGTCGGATTAAATAAACATACTGTTCTGAGAAGGGATGTGCCAGCAACTTGAGGGAGCCAGCCTCGGCTTCGAACAGAGGGTTTTCTGAACGCCTGAAAAGTTTGAATAAAGGATGGAGAGTGGATTAAGGACGTTTACAGTTCTGTCATTGTAAAATGTACTTTTAAAGTGTGACTAATTTTGGTACGACCCAGATTGACTAAGGCGCTGATGATACATTTGGGTTTTTCCAGAATAAGGGAGTAAGTAAGCTAGTTAATTGTTCAAGACGAGAAGAGAAAATGAAATAAAAGAGAGTTATTGATGTTACTAGAGCAACTCAAATAGGTGGCAGAGTTCTTTAATTGCAGAATGTATAGAGTATTTTATTTACAGCAGTACAGAATTGCCAAAAGATTCTGCCATCTTCCCAGTAAGGAAGATATGAATAAAACCGGTAGTCCTAGATTGCACTCACCTCCGTCCGTCATATCTCCTGTCGCTATTTGAGGGACTTACTTCAATGCCAGTTTCGGTTCAATAACCCAGTTTCCCTCAGCAGATATTTTTTTCAAATATTTTCGTTTATGTCCTTGCATTTAAGTCAGACATCACGTCTCAGAGTTATATAAAATAACGGGGAATATGACTGCTTTACAATTAACTAAATAACTCGGTGGAGCAAAGCATTGTGTAAGATATAAAAAGTCATATGATTGAGAAAGAACTTTCTATTTTTTTAAATCCGAAGATTCATTACCGTTACCACAAAAACCCGCTAGTGGGCCAAATCCTGAGCTAGGTGCATACAATCTAGATTCTGATACTCAATAATTTTAAGATGCATTTGAATATAACCTCCCGTTTATTCAGTCCCTAGGTCTTCTACATCTTCGGGTTTTTGGAATACAATTTTATATTCATTTCTCATTTATCCCAGGCACGCTACATGCCCGCCCCTCTGACTTTCCTAGATGATTAGACCCTCATAATTGCTGGATTTTATAAGCTTACACACATAAAGCGGACACGTGGGAGCGTACTTGGTTAAGGCACTGTGCTACAAGCCGAAAGTTCGCGGATTCAAGTCCCGATGAGGTTACTGGATATTTCATTGATCTAATAATCCATCCAGCCACACTATGGCCCTGGGGTCGACTCACCCTGCAACAGAAACGAGTACCAGGAATCTTCCTGGAAGTTCAAGGGCGGCCGGCGCATCAGGTTAATAGCCTCACAACCATGTATGAGCCGATTATCTAGAAAAATTGGAAGCCTCGATGCTCACAACTCTATGCGTCTCAACGGCCTGTTACAGGGGAAAAATTATATAAAGCTATCCTCTGTGACAGGCCGTAAAGGCCCATAGGGTTGTGTGACGTTGAGGATCCCACATTATCTAGAGAGTCGGCTCATAGATGGCGGTAAAGTTGTCGGCCTTCCGCGTTGGCCTCTCTTTACCCCCCAGAAAAATTCCTGGTTCTCATTTCTGTTGGAGGCTGAGTCGACCCCAGGGACATAGTGCAGCTGGAAGGGTTAAGTCAATTGAAAAATCGAGTGACATTGGGAATGGAAACCGTGACCTTCCGGCTTGTTGCATAGTGCCTCAAACAACTGCGCTACCGCGTGCCCCCATACATACAGAGGGAGAAGGAATTTTTAGTATGTAAAATTTGAGATTTTCACGGCGGTCACTATGAAGAAAGCAGTTTTCTGGGATGTGGCGCCGTGTAGATGTTGTGTTGACCACGTCGGTTAACACAATATATAACGGGGCCACATCCCAGAAGACTGCTTTCTTCTAGGATCTTTAGTGTTGCGGAAAGCCGACTCTATAATTACACTTCTTGAACTGAATGACATGAAATATTCTGAACATATTCTCATAGCGGTGAGTGTGGAAACTAACATCTTGTGGGATATGACGTAAAGTGTTCTGGTAGGTATGTACAGCATAGAGGCCGCGCCATAGCTCAAGCGGTTAGTCGCTGGCTTCCCATCGCGGCGGCCCGGGTTCGATCCCGGGTCTGGAAAAGTGGGATTTGTGGTGGACAATGTGGAGCTGGGGCAGGCTTTCTCCGAGTACTTCGGTTTCCCCTGTCAATCTTCCTTCCACCAATTGCTCCACAATCACCCTCACCTATCATCTGGGGCTGGTACAGTAGGCCAGAAGTGGCCACAGTACAAGGGACTTAGTCTCACCCCACTAGCAATAAAAACATATACATCATATAGGAGTAATTTGCTGCCTACATCTTCAGGGTATAAAGGGTCTCTTCGTCCTCCTTTCTAATTTCGCTATGAACTTATTTCGAGGAACAACAAGGAAATGGCTGTGTTTAATTAAGCGTCATGTTATAAATACGTGCGGACAAATGAAGGTAAATGTCCACATATTCTTAATCTCGGTACTAAAAGCAGATTAAATGCAAGCTTCACGCTCCAGCCACTTAATCCTCTGGCGTTACCCAATGGGTTTAATGCCTGTGTGGACGTGGTGGGATTGCCTCTCACGTCGTTCTTCGCGTTGCTGATCACTATACTGACTGAGCTACCACGGATCAAAACAACAGAAATGGATACGTGGTATATTCTTATCGTCCTAATCGATATCGTAAGCCGCACAAAAACACGAGAAGTTTTAATAACTAAATTATTCTCAAAATTGTTTGCTGCTTTTGCATCTGCAGAAAATGAACTGAGGCAGCTCAGTCAATATAGTGACACTTCACGAGTTGAAAGGCTGGAATCTGAGTCCGGGCTCGAAGCAGAGTGACCACACCGGCACTGGGGCCACCCTGTCCCCTATCCAACTGGTAATGGGACCCCTTTCCGCAGAAATGAAGCTGTCCACTCAACTCTATCTACTGTAAAAGTTGTCCCTATGCTTAATTAATTAAGCACTGCTCCATGAAGGCGTATGGGGAAGTGGACTAAGAGATCCACATTTTCTTAACCTTGGCGCTAGTTGTAGGTGAGTGGCCAACTTCAGGCCCGGGTCACTTTACCCTCGGGGAAAGATCCCTCGGTACCCACTGGATAAGAGGTTGGGTGGATCCCTGAGCCGGTCTGGACGACGTGGAGGGAATTCTTGGCATTACTGGGACTCTAACTCCGAACCTTCGGTCGTTCATCCCGTAGCTAGTCCCTCCATCTATTGTAGAAGTTATAAATGTGTGGAGCTGTCCTTCCATTCTCCACACGCCATTATGGCGTCATTCTGAAGGAAGGAGACCAAGTTACCTTTACCTTCCGTTTCTGGAGGGTACTTCTTAGAGTTACCAATCTGTTGTTTGTTTAACGATGCTTTTTGCAATACGTACAGCAAGGAATATGAGGGCGACTGTGAATGATAAATTGGAGAAAATGTCGAAGGAAGTCATTGCGACCTGTTTTAACATTTTGTTCCATCATTTTCCTGTTCGGGCGAACAAAAACCACGAAAGTTATCAGGGTAGGGAGTCGCAGGGTGACCTCCTGAATATTGCAACCTTCGCTGTGTACATACATAAATGAACAGGCAATCGATATGAAAAGGTTTTAGCAGTTTTAGACAATTAGTTGTCCACACGTTGCCTGTTCAGTACTTACAAACGCTTCCAGTGACGGAGGTCTGAGAGACGTAACAAAAACTCTCTTAATGTCACATTTCCGAAAACCCTGGCTGATCTACTTGCCATGACTGTACGTCGCGCGGTCTGCTCAGCCTCCCGCCTGAGTTCCTCTTGAGGGGGAAATCGCCGCGGGGTTCTTTTGCTTCCCATCCCAATCACTATAATCTTGGTGCCCCCCCTTGTCCTCTCTCTAAGGGCTACTTCCCACCCTGGTCTTCCCCCTTCCTAAGTCTCTAGTCGTCTTTTTAGGTTTGTCCTCCTCTGGTTTTTGGTTCACACGGGTCCATTCTACACACACCAGTACAGGCAAGTGATATTCAAAAGTGGAGCAGAGAAGGTGAGCTGAGCCTTGCAAAAGGACACTGCTATGACTTTCAGCTGTCTCAGCGCATCTTGGTTCTGACTGTGCGTAATGAAACGTAAATCGAAGGAGCACAAAGAAGTCAGGTACATAGCACATTTGGCATTTACATGTAAAACATAATATAAATAAAGTGTAGGTAGTTAAATTTCAATTAGGAACTCATATATTTTCCAAAAAGCGACCATTATAATTAGGTCACTTAACCTTAAATTTCATTTATAAAACTCTTGTTGCTGTAAAGCCAATCCAACAGCAAATACCGCATCATGCATGAACTTATTTCTGATTGTTTTTGTCAGTCGGCATATCCGTTGGCCTAAGTCGAAAATTTACGTGTCTCTATTCAAGAAGGACTTAATTTTCGTCTCAGACTAAGAGTTATATAGTGAATTATAACATGACAAGATACAGACAAAGTTGAAAAGATCTTATTTATTCCATGCAAAAAAAAAAAAAGCGTTTTTCAAAAGAAAGTTTTCAAAATTTCTTTGGACATTTTAAACCTAAGTATGACACTGCATGAGGAGTCGGGGAACGTAGTCGGTATGGCGACTGCTTATGGGCTAGACGACTGAGGGGTCGGAGTTCGAGTCCCGGTAGGGTCAAGAATTTTCTCTTCTCCAAATAGTCCAGATCGGCTCTGGAGTCCACCCTAACTCCTGTCCAAAGGGTACCTGGGGATCTTTTCCCGGGGGTAAAGCGGCCAGGGCGTGAAGCTGAGTTCGCATCTCTAGCTAGTGCCGAGGTCAAGAAAATATGGATCTATACATCCACACTTCCATACGCCTTCATGGCGTAGTGCTTAATTAGTTAAGCACAGGGACAACTTTACCCTTACTTGACACTGTATGAAATCTGTATCATGTACCCCATTGCAAGGGTTTACGAACCCTCTGCGGGTACTACCAGCATTCAGAACCACTAGCATAAATATTGCTTTTCTGTTTAAATTCAGTTAAGTACACTTTATATCGAAATTTGTTGACAGCGAAAACTGTACTCCTTAGAGAAATATTCTCATTATATTGTTATATAACAATACAGTGAGAATCTTTTATTTTAATAGGAACAAAAGAGACAGATATGAGCTACAAGCAAATTAGGGGTCATATTTTTCCGATACGAACCAAACCAAATTATGTGCATACATTCTAACGGAGATTTAAAAATAACAAATTTCATTGATATTGAAGGAGAATTTACTGCGATTGCATTTTGGAAAGACAGACTTCTCCGACCGCCCCTGTGGTTTAGTCGTCAGAGTTCCTGGCTACAGATCCAGAGGTCCTGGGTTCGATTTCTGACGCTACCAGATTTTATGAGAAGTAGTGTGTCTGCAACGGGGTCCACTCAGCCTCATGAGGATAAGTGAGGGGCTACTTGAAAGGAAAATTAGACGCACCGGTTTAGAAAACCGAAATTAACGGCCGTGGGGATTCGTTGCGCTGACCACGCGACACACTCTATCCTCTGAAGTTGGCACTAACTTCGCCGACAAGCGGCCGTCGTTCGGTCGGTATAGTTCGTTTGCGGACTAAAGCCATAGAGTTTTTTATTATTTACTGACAATGCAAGCCTATGGGAATAAATAGGAAATTATTTGTTTGTTTAAGGATAGCAATTGTACGCGTGAAAAGAAACACGTCTGGTAATGTTTTATGGTATTGTTGGTACGAAGCGTTAATAGAGACGTATCAGACTGGTATCTTTTGTTTTAAAGAGTTTCGGAAATATTTTGACAGAAAGAGACTCATATTGATATGCGAGATGTGTGGAGTACAGCCACGGAGTGCTACGTTGCTTCAGTCTGTACGAGTATATACTGAACACAAATTCTGGACTTTCCTATTATTAAACAAAAGTATTTTGAATAAGAACAGTAAAAAATGATAGTACATTCTGTGCATGAAAAAATATTACAAATATGATTAAAATATATTCAACTGTTCTGGATTCTGAATTTTAATTAAATTGGCAACAAAAGTGTCTGTCGTAACGTAATATTTGAGGTTTTCACGGCAGTGACTATGAAGAATGCCGTCTTCTGGGATGTGGCACCGTCAAGATATTATGTTAACTGACGTTTCGGAGGAACGTGTCGCCTCCACCTTTGAGATAGAAAAATCGCGAACGAGGAACCAGCATGTGGCTGCCACATCCCATTCATCTGTTATAATGTTATCGAAGTGGATTACAGTCAGTTTCTTTGCTTTATCCAAGTCAGAGTAAAAACAGATAAAAACGGAAAGATCGATTCGGAACGTTGTTTGGAATTATGACCCAGAGCATTTTCTCTTCAAGAAGCTTTGGATGAAGAGGCATTCAGAAGAAAAAAAATGGACCCGAACGTACCTTTGAATGGCCTATTGCTGAACCATGCTTTTCAAGAACACTGATTGTAACAGAAAAATACGATCATATTGACCTGGGTGATAGAGGGATTATGAGAGACAGTAACAATTTTTCTGCAAAAGTCTTTCGCCAAAATTTCATATGCCGAAGATGGCGATAAGTAACAGGAATTTACTAATATTATCGTTGCAATAATTTTTTAAAATTTAATTAATTAATCGTACTGCTTTATGCTAATGTGACACTTAGTAACGTAGTCGGTTGAGGCACTATGCTACAAGCCAGAAGGCTTCGGGTTCGAATTCCGATGAGGTCACTGGATTTTTCAATTGACCTAAAACTTCCAGCCGCACTTTGTCCCTGGGGTCGACTCAGCCTATAATAGAAATGAGTACCAGGAATATTCTTGCGGGTAAAGGGCGGCTGGCGCGTAAGGCTGACAACCTTAACACCAACTGTGAACCGATTGTCTAGAAGATGTGGGAACCTCAACATCTCACAACCCTATGGGCCTTCACGGCCTGGTACAGGGATACCTTTATCTTCTTTACCTTTATTTCTCAATTTACGTTTATTCGGATTTAACCAGTTTTAAAATATAGAAGTGCCACAGGCTTACTTTTGAAAGCGGTTTAACGAACATTTACAGCTTCTGAAAATGACTGCATTTCATTTTGAAGAATATTAATTGTAAGATATTTAATTTTACAAGTTTTTGTAGATGAGCTATTCTGATCCCAGGCTGGGTCATTAATAATATCCCAATCAGCCATCAGAATTCCGAACGTACACGTAAATACGTGCGTAGATCACAGCTGACAGAGGCAAATCCACTCACGCGAAGTCATTGCTCCTTGCAAAGGCCAGTTCACATTGCCTGCACTAACTTAACGATGTACTTTAATGTTAAGATTGTCGTCTTTTATGACGTAACGATGTACATTTTGGTCCATGGGTGACAACGTTTCGAAGAAATTCGTCGCATCCATCCCAGCAGACCGTAATCTTTATACCCCCCACTTTCATAATATCATGTTTCACAAATTTAATTCCATCTTCACACATCTACAACTCTGTCTTTCAAGTGATATCCTCCAATGCCTTCAGCGCAAAAATTTTGTATGCATTTCTCATCTCCCACTTGCGTCATCAGTCTTTGTTTTATTATTTTAATAACAGATCTTCAAGTTACTCATCTACCAAACCAAAATAAGTCACATCCAACACAAATTGTGAAATCCTTATCTTCGTACGCTAAATAAAAACTAAGGCATTATAAAATCCTCGCCCATCATTTCTGTATTATTCTAGAAGTACTGACGAAGAAGCTGCAGCCCCGAAGACTCCATTTCCAACGTCCCCCTTGAGGCAGTTTCAAGGACAAAAACTAAAAGAAAAAAGAAGAATATTTGCAGTCACCCTAATATAGAGAATTAGGTGCAAAGATGCAGCGGCAAAGTTCCCACTGGAGGATTTCTTTCAATTCAGTTAAACAGTTAAGCGTTAAGGATAATGACTCGGAAAACTACACTTCCTACTGCCGATTTTGGATCCCACTTTACTTTGAAAATATAGTCCGGTAATTTTTAATGAAGCCGGTCACGGTAGCCGAGCAGTCTAAAGCATGTACTGTCTTCGCTCGCTTGGAAACCGGGATCGTGGGTCCGAATCCCACTCAGGGAATGGATGTTTGTGTGTGTAGCCGTTTATTCTGTGTTTGTGTTTTCCTGTGTTTAGGTAGAGGCCTTGCGACGAGCTGCTCACACGTCCAAGGAGTCCTACCGTCTGTAAAAATAATCAAAGACTCCGAGAAATCAGCCCTATGCTCCAGAGTGGGAGCAATAGGAAAAAAAAGAAGAAATTAATGATGACGCAAGGACATACGTCACTATCTAATGACGTTGCAACCTAAAATATATCCAAGGCACGGTGTACCAATAATTTGCGTTACTTGAAATAATAACGGAGACTTTTCCGCAAAATTCATTTTTATGAATTATAATTTGGATCTTGGCTTGGGCAGGGTTTTGGCTTTCTAACCCTTTCCATGTTCATGTTTCCGACAGAAAAGCATTCCTTGTTTCATATTGCACCTTGATTATAAGCTACCTTTTTTTTATTGCTAGTGGGGTGGGAACTAAGTCCCTTTTACTGCGGCCACTTGTGGCCTATTGTACCAGCCGCAGATGATAGGTGAGGGTGATTGTGGAGCAATTGGCGGAATGAAGATTGGCAGGGGAAACCGAAGTACTCGGAGAAAACCTGCCCTAGCGCCACTTTGTCCACCAGACCCGGGATGGAACCCGGGCCGCCGCGGTGGGAAGCCAGCGACTAACGGCTTGAGGTATTTCGCGGCCTTATAAGCTACCTTAAAAATTCACTGTTAAGTGTTTCTGCAGATCATTAAGTTAGAGCGCTAAAAGATGGCAGGACGGGTTCGCTCTCAATGACAATGCTACACACTGAAGATGCAAGGTAACAAACACCTGATTCAAAGCGATATCTCATGTGCAGCGTGAAAAGTCTTACACTGACCGACGTGCAGTAAGTTGCCGAACCTTGAGAACCAGTATCAGATTGCATGCAAATGAACTTATGCCCTTAAGTAACAATAGTCTACACAGCCTCAGGAAGATTTACTTGAGTATGTAGCTGTTCTGTAAGCCTCAAGCACGATTTCCAAGGATTTACCTTCCTGTTGATTATTATGAACTCTGAATACATTTTCGAGAACAAATAAATCATTTCCATTAATTTTAAGAAGAAAACATGGCATCAGTTTCTGCAGAATTCGTATTATGGATCCAAGATTATGAGAAAAATGTTCTACGCCTGAATATATAAGCTATTTGAACTAAAGTGGACAAGTCACGTCATTTAAATAGGTATGCATTGTAGACACATTACGTTGACCACAATGACCACGCGGTCTAAATCATGAACTGTCTACGCTCGCTCGAACGCTGGGATCGTGGGTTCGAACTCCACTTAAAGCATGGATGATTGTGTGCGTTTATTCTGTTTATAACGTTCTATGTGTAGGCAAGGGCCTTGCGACGGGCTGATCCCCCGTCAAAGGAGCCTTACGGACTGTGTACAGAATTAAAAATTGAAAAAGCGGCCAAAAGACTGTAGATACTCGTAGCTAGATACAAATACAGGGTTCATTTTCGGAATCAAAAATATCTTCCATAATCTTTGTGAACTGGAAGGAGGGTTCAAGAATACTGTTACATACTTATGATTTACTTGCAGGCAGTGTAACGGGAACGACGCGTCCATTTGACCACATGCTGCACCCTACTATATTATACCGAACGGATTTCTAGAAAACTTTGAGCAGGTGGTTTAAAGTACAAATAATTTGGTTCATTTAATTTTATCGCATTCCGGTCAAATAGAAATATTGCTTTAAATTTCTCGAGCTCTGAAGCTCAAATCGGTCATTAATTACCACTAGAAAGCATGAAAGTCTTGTTTTGTCAGCGGCGACAAAGTTGGACTATAACCAGCATTTCGGAGACGTACTATCGCTCCATCAGCAGGGTGAAGGTGAGGCTCCACATTTACCCTGAGGATGGAGACAAAGGAAGTCTCCAGAAGTTGGTTTCCAATTCAACTTTGATGCGACTGATCGGATGAGAACACTTTAGTGCAATTAGTCTCCATGAAATTTTCTCGTCATATCTTGTATATCAGATAAACCGTTTATGAAGTAAAGCATTTGTTTCACTATATAAAATACAGATGAAGAAAGGAGTCTGCTTTTACCGGTTCTCACGGCCTCTTCGCTTGCGGATTTCTTATATTTATCATTCTACCCTGAAGATGGAGGCGATACGTTCCTCCGAAACGATGGTTAACACCACATATACACGGTGCCAAATCCCAGAAGACTGCTTTCTTCATAGTCACCGCCGTGAAAACCTCAAATCTCAAAATACAGATGTTTAAAGTCCACAGCTTTATTTGATTTCTTCTTATTATTTTTATTTAGAAAAATATAGGAAGTTATTTTGTTACTCTGTGAAGTTCCGGAGACATGTCTCTGGCAAAGACGTCAACAACAAAATTCATGTTTAAGATTTGACGTAATTACAACTGTGGCCCTCCGTATTGCCGTCTTGAAGATTGATACCAAAATTTCGAAGGAACTTGATGATTCCATTTTTAGGATCGATCTAAATTTCAACCTACAAGACTACTCGGTGTCACAACGCACAGGACCAGAATCCAAACACAACGCATGACTTTACAGGGTATGAGTTCTGTACCGTTAATTATCTTTGCTGCAATAGAAGAAGTCTGGTAACAAAGGTCAAGTGAGTAACGCCGGTGAGATATTCGAACCTAAATAGATAACTAAACTATCTCCGTGATTTTAGTCCGCAAGCGAACTATACCGACCGAGCGACCGCCGCTTGTCGGCGAAGTTTAGTGCCAACTTTTGTGGATAGAGAGTGTCGTGTAGTCAGCGCAACGAATCCTCACGGCCGTTAATTTCGGTTTTCTAGACCGGAACCTAAATAGTATTTTAAAATATGTATTTACGCCAAACTGCATGCAATTGTTCATTCTTATGTCCATATTTTTTTTTGCACAAAATGAATAAAATGAATGAACACTTGAGATGCCTTGTCTGTCCGAATATGCCGTCTTGAAAACTAATTTCAAAACGCACATTATTCTGAAAACCGTAGGGAGTATCTACTTTTTATATGTACGTTTCATTGCTGCATTACATGGAGCATAAATATAGGTATCAAGTTTTCCACAATAGGCTCAATGTTAAAAAAAAAGTGAAGAAAGAAGGAAAAAGAGAAATAAGGAAAGAAAGGAACAGAACTCCACGTATTAGAGCCCTTGACAAGCTAACAGTTACTCAGCTAGTCGAGATATTCCTGCCTTACATGCAATCCAAAATTTCATTCCAGTGTTCATAACAATCAGCAAACAAACATAAGGCACTAATTTTAAATAAAGCAAAAGAAAACAAACTCCGTGATCTGTAGTCCGCAAGCGAACTATACCGACAGAGACCGCCGCTTGTCGGCGAAGTCAGTGCCAACTTCTGCGGACAGAGGGTGCCGCGTGGTCAGCGCAACGGATCCTTACAGCCCTTAATCTCTGTTTTCTAGACCGGAGCCGCTATTTCCTTGAAAGAGCTCCTCAGTATCCTCACGAGGCTGAGTGGACCCCGTTCTATACTCACTACTTCTCAGAAAATCTGGTAGCGCTGGGTATCGACCCGGTACCTCTGACCACTAGACCACAGAGGCGGCCATTAATTTAAAATACAGATTGAAATACCCATCAGCGTGACCTACATGTAGCAAGGCAATAGGACATAATTTATGCCTCTACTGAGTCTAATATTTACACTAGTCGTTAGTTCTGTGTTCAATAAATTTGCGTGTGCAATAAATGAGAATCAGCACAGAATCACTGTGCTTCAAACATTTTTTTTGGTTTTGAGATAAGACTACTTGTACTCGTACACTGCAGACTCCAATTGCAGTCTAGCGATTACAATTTCCGAAAGCTGCCATGCACTTGCAATCTGTATGCTGCCTATTACATCCGAGTATCTTGTACTTTACTGATGTATTAATGACGTTAAACACAGACCTTTCGTCGTGCTTCGCTTTTTTGTTAGGGGCCAATAAGGTATGCAGCTACTAGCTGTTCTATTTGTATTGGCCAGTGACGTAATCTTTCTGGTGCAGGTGTTCTCTCTCTTAGGTGTTCCAGGTACAGAACTTTGGACCGAGGGGATAAGGGAGGGAGATGCCTTGAGGGTCTGTCCATTGCAATGCTATTCCCCCCTCGTAAAGAAAGCATACAAACGGAAGACCACAGTCTTTGTACTAACCATTCCACAGAACTAGGCAACGTAAAGACATAGTTGTACCTAGGCTTAATTTAGAACATTACTAAGGCGTATAGTGAATTGAAGGTATAGACCCATGCATTCTTAATATAGGTGGTCTGCTTCAAGCTCTGGCCGCGTATCAACCAGAGAAAAAACCAGTACAGATGGGTATCAGGTTCGGTGGGACCTAGAGTAGGCGTGGAAGATGTGGACAAGAGAAAAATCTCTACTTCTGCCTGTAATCGAACCTCGATTCCTCTGCCATCCAGCCCTACCCTAGTCAATATACTGGTTTGGATACACTTTTTTAAGATATCGATAATCAAACCTCTAGGGATTCGGTCCATTCGTAGGCTTGTTCAGTATAGCTACGCAAGAAAGTAACACAGCATGGACGCCGCAATATGAAGGTAGCGTGAGTGAAGCGTAGGCATACATCATGAGACAACGACGAGATGCAACAGTAGCGTGTAACATATAGACATAGGAGCTGGCAGAGTTCGGCAGTTTCAATCTATTAACCGTTGCCTGAGAATGGCCTTATAAGACCGAAACATGTCGCGACAGTAGAATGAATCGTGATTTTAATGGCATTCTAAGAAATTTAAATATGACTAATGATATTTTAAAATAAAAATTTATGCTACATTAGAGACGGGAACATGTGGACGAGCGGTGTATCAATGCAACAGGATGCTGAAATACAATATTATGAATAGTAACCACTGTTCTTTTAAGAGAGCAGACACTATTTTCCTACTTTAATATTGGTTGACAGACTAATTCTAAGTAGTGAATACTTTATACATTTGACGGAACTCCTTAGAGGACCAGACCCATCTTAAGGACTCCAGATAGAAAGAACACAACACAGGAAGCTGTCAATATACGTCCAAATTCCCAAGAGGGATATGAATCCAGAAATCCAGTATTCGAAAACTGATAGACTGCATTTTTCTCAGAATACGTTCGTAGGTATTCTTGAAAATTATTCAGAATCTTTACCACGGTGATTTTAATTTGAAGAATTTCCTGGTATCAACTTTCGAAACAGGTCAAATATAATACCTATTTCCTTAAAGCCATAGAAAGATATGCGTTTCTGTCACAGGACTTCAAACATCGAACAAATATTGTGACCAGAAGGGCCGTGTTAAGTAAATGGTATCATGAATGCTATGGAAATGGTTAATATAAGTATTTAATTTGGTCAAAGCGGCCTCCGTAGTCCAGGGGTAACGTTCCCACCTCATATTTCAAGGTACGCGGGTTCAAACCCGGCGGAGGTCGTGGAAAAATTCAGGGAACAAGTCCTCCGGCAAGGACTTTAAGCCGTGGGTCCCGTGTCGTAGATTTACGGCACGTAAAAGATCCTCATGTCTCTAGGAGCCCTNTAATAATAATAATAATAATAACAACAATAATAAATAATTTGGTCAAAGAACACCAAAAATGCAAAAAAGGTAATATCCTACATTTTATGACGTTGACCTCCCGAGATATTTTTATTATGGTTTCAAAAACGTAATGCAATTCTCTGTAACTTCTTCGTGTTGTTAGCTTTGTTCTCGGACACGTAAATATGATCGTATTGTCGACAATATATCTTATTTTGTATTAAACTTGGAAGGATGTAACGAATTCTGATGAAATGTACACATCCGCTAATTACTACTGGTTCTTAATGTTCTGTCTTGTGAAAGCTCGTACTAAATCTATGTATTACATAAATGTACATGTACATGTAAATACATACATAAATGTATGTATTACATGCTTCACGAATTAAGATATTTACTGCCTGAACCGGCCTCAGAATTCCTGTTTCCAGAGCTTCCTTCTTCTACTTCTTTTTCTTCCCCTTGTAAGTTTATTATTTCATGCCACCTTCATCTGTTTTATATATACTTTCTTTCTACATCTTGTTATATGTAGCAATCAACTCAGATTAAGATTTGAGGCTTTCACGGCGGTGACTATGAAGAAAGCAGTCTTCTGGGATTTGGCACCGTGTATATGTGGTGTTAGCCGACGTTTCGGAGGAACGTATCGCCTCCATCTTCAGGGTAGAAGAAAATATATAAGAAATCCGCAAGCGAAGAGACCGTGAGAACCGGTAAAAGCAGTCTGCTTCCCCATTCCACTACTTCTCAGAAATCTGGTAGCGCCGGGAATCGAACCCGGCACCTCTAGATCTGTAAGCAGAAACTCTGACCGCTACACCACAGAGGCTGTCATTCTGGGTATCTTAAGAAATACAGAGAGAGATTTCGCGGAAAAATTCATTATTCTCTTATGTTAAAGCAGGTGGTATGTGCAGTATCTACTGTGCTAAAGAGGTTAACAGCTAGGCCATTTTCTTATAATATGATTTTGCCTTCATCCTGGTGAAGAGACATGTAAACTTCATACATATGGTTTTTTCCAAGTTCTTGGTTATAGATCAATCTCCTTTCATTTTCCGATGTCTGTGTACCATGGCTACATTCGTGGCTCTACATGTATGATGTCTTCCTGCTGCGTGGATCAGCTCATTCGTTTGTCCCATTATCTAAGCATTAGTCCATGGAGCCGCATAGGTGACGTAGAGGTACAGCGCCGCGCATTCTAGATCTCAACACCCTTGCTCCGGTACCCACTGGAGCGGGGACTGGGATGTCCCTAGAACTGGTCAGGACATGATGATGAAGAAATGTGCAAATTTATTAATCCGCTGTTGATTTCATAGCCTTACTTAGCAGAAACAGCTGTTGCAGTGACGTCACTGACATGTGTAGAAACGCGGTGAGGTAACACGGCCAGTATCCAACAGACAGGTTCTTCGAAGGTCTTTATTTTAAAGCGACTTTATAATTTTGACGCAATGTTATGCGGAAAATCCCGAGATCATCTTCATTCTTAGTGACTTCAATGTTTTGTGTACGGTTAGTAGTTTCACAGTGCGATCGCAATGTCACAAGACAGGAAGCAAAAGCTGCAGTTGGTTTTCCTTTTTGCGGAAGTTCCCTTTTTTATGTTCTCCACTGCTGCTCCTCAAGTCACGGCCGTGTGTTTTCAAGAATACTTTTTTTAAGCATCGAAATATCAAATCACCTGCCTCAGGTCTTATTACTCTCCCTTTCACTTTTTTCCGGGGTGATTCTCATCCCCTTTCAAACCAGGGAGAGAGAAAGAAAGAAAAAAGAGGAAGTAACTTTTTTTTTTTTTTCAGAGAGAGGGACGTAGAGGGGAAGGAGACATGGCGTGGACTTTGGGCACTGGCTCTTAAATCGCCGTTCGCATCGAATCTTTGGCATACGAAGGTTACAATGGATTCTGAAGGAGGAAGTCTGTTCATTCAACACCCTCGAGAGAGCAAAGTACAGGAGTACAGTTTATATGAATGAGAATGAACAGAAGACATTCTATACAAGCTACAACAATAACGAATTTCTTTCCTTCCGTCTAGCAGGAGGCATAACCCAGTCAGTAGAAAGACTGGGCTACTGTCTGGACGACCGACTGATCGAGGCTCGATTACTGGTACAGGTGGAGAATTTACTTTCACCCAATAACACCCAGGGCCGGTCACGGTAGCCGAGCGGTCTAAGGCATGTACGGTTCTTGCTCGCTTGGAAAACGGTATCATGGGTTCGAATCCTACTGAGGGCATGGATGTTTGTGTGCGTTTTTCTGTGTTTGTCTACAGGTAGAGACCTTGCGACGAGCTGATCACTCGCCCAAGGAGTCCTACAGAATGTGTAAGATCTAGAAAAACCGAAGTGAACGGAGAAGTTCATGGAGGTAGGCCTAGGCCCACTGGGGCTGTAGTGCCTAGGGGGAAAGAAAACAGGAGTTCTAGGGCCCACTCAGCCTCGTACCCAATGGATACAAGTGGATTTTTCTTTAGAGGGAAAGCGGCCGGAGTGTGAAACAGATAACGTTGATATAAAGAAAGGTGGAGATTCATCTTCACTCTTTTGGCGTGGTGATCAACCACGGGAGAAACTTTTATTTTTTACTCTCTCTCCATCTATCCATTCATCCATCCTTCCTTCTTTTTGTGTCTGCCTCCCTGCTTTATTTTCTTCTTCCTCAGAATCTGTGTTTAAAAGGGCCGTTCCCTAGATTAGAGTAGAGACATCCACATTTTACATACTCGTAGGCCCTCCTTGACAAAGAACATTTCCCCGACGAGAAAAGAATTTCTGGCAGTTCAACGTTCCCGATCTCTTTAACCAGTTGTTATAAAATTATAAAGCATAATAAAAGAATCAACAACAAAATAGCAATAAAATCACAACAAAAAGAACAACAACAATAAGAACAGAAGATTACACTTAATTTTCAAGACGAATAAACATTAAAATAAAATGTTCACTGATTAGCAGTTAATTTAAAACAGGAGAGAGCGAGTTTCTGCCTCCACGCCATCAGCACAGAACACGATTTAATGTCAGGTGCACACAAAAGAAATGTGTTCGAAGCCGTTTGTGAAATAAAAGGACTTGCAGGAATATTCTGAAACTTTTTATTAGCATAAAGCGCGATATCATATAATTACTAGTTGACCTTCTTGAGGATTTAATATACCGCGGCAGAATTAGCAAGTGCAATTTATTCTAATTCAGAAACTTCTCCTTGATATGTAAGGTTTGAGATTTCTACAGCAAGTACTGTTTCCTGGGATGTGAACGCCGAGTAGTCTATTGCATGGTTGCCACTTTTTCTTCCATCTGTAAGGTAGAGCACTTTGGTACTATGAAGACGGACGCAGTCCAAAACGTTGATGAACACCTACAAAACTTCATGGCGTCATATTCCGGAAGACGCCAATATTCGTATCTTCCGGATATGACTAAATGTGCAATGAATACGTCACACTTGGCTTCCTCCTTCCGAGGGTAGCTTAACATAGGAAGATTTAAAAAGAAGGAAAAATAATTAATTCTGTTTATTACCCGATATAGAAGGGGCACGCTGTAGCGTAGTTGGTTGAGGCACTACGCTACAAGCCGTAAGGTCACGGGTTCGATTCCTGATGAGATCATTAGATTTTTCAATTGACCCAATCCTTCCAGCCTCTCTAGGCCCTGGAGTCGACTCAGCCTCTAAGAGAAATGAATACCAGGAATCTTCGTGGGGAGCAAAGGACGGCTGGCGCGTAAGGCTGACAACTTCACCGTCATCTGAGAGTCGACTGTCTAGAAAATGTGGGCGCCTCGACGTCTCACAACCCTATGGGTCTCCAAGGCCTGTTACAGGGATAGCTTTACCTCCCCCCCCCAATATAGGAGGGGCGCCACATTTTACAGATCACTAACACAAGAGGTGCAATAAAATTCAGCGATTCGGAAATCTAAATCCGTAGATTTCTACTTATTCACGACGCCTATGGAGTAGATATAATTGTGGACGAGAAATCAGTTGGGAAAAGCGCAGAACATGATTCAAAATTCGTTGACGGTTGAAGCAAAGTGGTTCTGAAATTCTGAACGCTGCTTTACACAAGTAGCCATCAGCCACTCTTCTAAAATTTCTAAACCCATTTCCTTTTTTAAGTACGGGAGTGGGACGAAACTGAGTCCTGTGGTATTGCGGCCTCAAGTAGACCTATTACATCCGCACTGCGGGAATGATGACAGGGGAAAACCATAGTGTTCGCAGAAATATCTGCGCCACTTTGTCCACCACACATCCCGCTTCGACTGCGCTGGAACTGCAACGGGACATCTGCTGCGATAGACCACCGACAGAGTGCTTGAGATATAGCACAGATTAAATGAATCAAGTTCTGTGAGAAACATATGACTCCGATATTTCTTCAAAAGCTTCAATCTGTATGATAAGGCTAGTTTGAACTAACATTCATGAGATTTTTAATGCTTAACTTTCACTGGAATGCTGTAGTATATGAGTACGTTAAAATTTCCCTATATGATCACCATCCCGATGGCAATGTTGGCAATGTTGATAGACTGTTAGTAAATTAAAATGCAAGAAATTGGAGGTAGATTCAATTGGCATAATATCCATATTAAATTTAATAAAGAAACAGCCAGAAGAGTATGAAACTGCAGGTCAATAATTTCTTACAGAATGGATTGAAACTGTTTTACTGAAAGCGTAATGTTTTACTTTCACTGATTTCCTGGCTGCCTGTTATTGTGATGAAATAAATTAAGATACAGACCGAACCCAGCTGGGAACTTGACCGTTTAATGGCCAGTAGGAAACTGTAATTTTGTTCCTGCTATCCCGGTATGAATTTTGTTTGTCCCAATAGATATTGTTAAAGATATCTGATCAATAACAGCGGTGGTTGGTTGTGTCTAGAGTTTAGTGAGCTACAAATTCTAGTGATAACTTTGTCCAGAAGATTTGTGGCAAAAGGTCTTTTTGTTTATTTCGATGCAAGGTACAGTACAGTGTGACGAGCAGCTCAAACTGAAAAATTTTTATGAATAGGGGGTTCGTAATATGTCAAATCGGTTTACTTTACGACAATCATGACGAGTTATATAATCATTATGTATATATTTTATTTATTGCTAGTGGGGTGGGACTAAGTACCTTGTACTGCGGCCACTTCTGGCCTATTATACCAGCCCCAGCTGATAGGTGAGGGTGATTGTGGAGCAATTAGTGGAATGAAGATTGGCAGGGGAAACCGAAGTACTCGGAGAAAACCTTCCCCAGCGCCACTTTGTCCACCAAAAATCCCACTTGACCAGACCCAGGATCGAACCCGGGCCGCCGCGGTGGGAAGACAGCGACTAACCGCTTGAGCTATGGCGCGGCCTTCCATTGTGTATATAACTCCAAAGCTTGTAATTCTCCCGTCATATAGGTAGCACCAGAGTCAGTAAATACTAAAAAGAACCGACGAGGACAGCCATATGTGGCAGTGGAAATTATGTTTGTGTGTGTACTGCAGTACCCACTTTTCCCAAAAATGTTTCAGAGTTTATCTCTAGACAACAGAACCGCTTAGTGAATATTATTCTATGAAGTTCTGTACCTTAGGATAAAACTGGCTGCCTTTATACAATTTCTGAAGTTTTTGAGGTTAGGTGTTGTTGAAGAAGTTCCGCTTCTGTAGGAAAAATATATGTAGAAAATAGAAATATTTTTTCTCGATAGTGTTCATGCAACAGCAAACATTTTTCATTGAAATTAGAAAGGGCTTCATGCTAGTGCCTTACACTCATGATCTTCTTGAGTATGTTCATGGTGTTTCTCTAATGAGCCTCTGTCTATATTAGACGGTCCGATTATTTTCAGACTTTTGACGACCAATAAAAAGAAGTCCTTCTTCAGAACGCCATTAGAAAGCAGCTTGGATCTGTACGTCCGTGCGCCCAGTGTATGACTCAGATACAAGGCAAAAGTAGAGTGAAAGGTAAAGTTATTAACATGCTTAATTAAGCAGCATGCCATGAAGACGCGTGGGAGATTTGAGGTGTAGCTCCACACATTCTTAACCTTAGTACTAGATGAAAGAGAGCGGTCAGCTTCAATCCCCGACCGCTTTATTATCCAGACAAAAGCCCTCTCCCCATTACCCAAAAGATACAAGGTAGGGTGGCCCTAGGACGGCAGCATTTCCGAATTGAATCACAGCACTAGAATAATTGAGCAATTATCTGGAACTGTGTATGAATAGTATTCCGTTCTTGGTCACTCCCATCTTGGCAGTCCACTTGTTTCTGATACCGTGCCAGTTAATAAGAGTAATAACAGATTTATTGCGCAACTTGGTAACGTGGAAAAAACCTCGGATAAATGACTATATTGTTTTGGAATTCTGTACGGCCATAAATATTTTTAATAGGCGCAGAAGTACTTATTTAGAAAAATTAATAATAACGTTGCTATCGCCCCAAACATTTTCGTGTGATGATAAACTCTGCAAATTTGTGTGTTGGTACGTTATGAACCCACCTATTAGTGGTCATACATACGTGTATTAAGGCCTACAAATTCTAATCATTCAGGAGATTAAATTACTGTACACCAACTCGAATATTTCCATTAATGCTCTAAATGCAATGTAACATAGCAACTATCATACAAATGAGATGGCTGAAGCTGAAGTTGCAGAATCCGGATCAGTCACTGGAACTCATTTCGTTAAACAGAACACTCATCATCGGGCGAGTATGTTGATTTCATTAATCAAATTAAGTTGCATATGAATGAGATTAATAACTGGGTACTGTGATATCATTATTATAAAGACACGATGAGATATTAGCAACGTTTAGAAAAATTCGTATTCCACACATACAAACACACACATATTGTAAAGAACTTTTAAAGGTCCCCTTGAAAATCAATTCAATCTCCGTCCATTTTTATTCCACACACAATGCCTGATTTATATCTGGAATGAACATGAACTAATAGTAATAGGTGTTATTGCTATCGAAACACAATATGAAGGAGGCCCAGCTTACAAACTTGACATCAACACAATCGCCCTTTTTGTACCTTCCCAACGACAACGCAAAAAAAGAAACAATAAAACTAACAGGTCTTGTGCAGTGCCCTCACTTAAGACGACAAAAAACATCCACTTGTTCTCCAACCTCTTCAAATCATTCCTTTTTTTTATATTTAGAACGTGTGCGGCACACTTCCGGAATGGAAATCAATCAGGTATTTGGGGTCAATACCCTCGTAAAAGGGTGAGGGTGCAATATATTCTATTACACCCTTTCTAAATTTCTTTTAACTTCTAAAGTTTATGAAGACAATATAAGGGTGAATATTGGTTAACAGGTATAGAAGAGTTAAAAGGGGTTTGTAGAAGATAAAAAAGGGTTATATGGAATCAATAAGAGCATGTTTATATGGCAAGTCAGCTTCGGTCAGGCCTAACATACAAACAGACCGACATACATACAGAAGCATATACACATTCAGGCGACAAAAAATTAAAACCTTCCGCCCCTTCTGATTGTATAAACCGATATCTCCAACTGGAATCTAAACACGGAGAAGATTGTAAAGAACAATAAACAAATTGCTACCATATAACACAACTACGCATATAAAAACGGGGACGACAGAACTAAAAAGAAACACCACCAGTTCCGTATCACTTAAACCGTTATTTGTTAATACAGAACCTGCAGTTTTATTGGGCTTTGAAAGATGACGAGGAATAAACCTCTGGAATACAAATTGTTCAACTTGTGTCATTTCTCACAAGGAGTGTACAATAGTGGCATATCAGAAGTGTATCTCACTTGTGCAGGTGTAAACGTCATGCCTTTGATGCTGATATTTTGATAGTGCATCTTTATTGCTGATACATAAGAAGTTCCTGTCTTATTCGCATGTTGAAGTCTCCAAAAGGGACTGTTCTACATAAAGAACATTGCGGAATAGGTCCATACATACTAAGCTGTTACATATGTCGGCTAGCTGGACAAATATATTTCACATCAGCCTTTCCTTTAGAAAGATAAAAAGAAAAAAGAGCAGGTACGATTATTAAGAACTCCTACCGCAGGCGTTGTTCAGTGAACGGCTTCGAAGGATTACGCCTTGCAAGCAGAATAAGGATATGAAAGAACGAAGATATAAACAAAAATATTTTGAACTAAGAGAGATTATGATAAAATTACGCAATGTAAAACGTAAAAAAAAGGTAAAGCTATCCCTATAACAGGCCGTGGAGGCCCATAGGGATGTGAGATGTCGAAATTCGCACATTTTCTAGACAATCGGCTCATAGATGGTGGTAAAGTTGCCAACCTTACGCGCCGTCCGCCCTTTACCCCCAAGAATACTCCTGGTACTCATTCTTGTTAGTAGCTGAGTCAACCCGAGGGCCACAGTGCGGCTGGAAGGATTAGGTAAATTGAGAAAATCCACCTCATCGGGATTCGATCCCGTAACCTTCCGGCTTGTAGCATAGTGCCTCAACTAACTACGCAATGAGGAATTTCATAATCTGTATAATTCATTATTTTTTGTGGCAGTAATTATATAAAGCAAGCGACGGTCGCTCGGTCGGTATAGTTCGCTTGTGGACTGAAACCACGGAGGTTTTTTTTTTTGTAATTATATAAAGTAGGATGAGATGAGAGAGACATATAGTACGTTGTTTCGCTTAGTGGGGGTGGAGTCCAACTGGGTCCACTCGAAACGGCGGCCACTGATTGGCCTATTGTAGCCTGCCCCGGGTGATTATGATGATGGAGAATTTGGTGGAATGAAGATTGGCAAGGGAAACCGAAGTACTCGGAGAAAACCCGCCCCAGAACCACTTTCTCCACCACAAATCCCACTTGACCAGACCCGGGATCGAACACGGGCCGCCGCGGTGGGAAGCCAGCGACTGACCGCTTGAGCTATGGCGCGGCCCTATCTCGATCTTGGAGAATCAATTCAAGTGCATGAAGTTAAGCAATTACAAGCACTTTAACAGAGTAAAGTTTTATGTTACTTATTTTGCGACTTTACAATTATCAAGACTATGAAACGTCCAATGGTGTTATGATTAATGAACGAGAAATTGGAAATTACGCGAAAGAAAGCGGCTGCTGTTTTATCTAGGGATTATCCCGGCATTTGTCTGGAGAGACTGAAGAAAACCACGCTAAACAACTGTCTGGATACGAGTACAGAGCGATACACCTACGCGAACCCACTGGAAGCTCTTTAATGGCTTCACATCCAATATATTTCGCATGGCTCATCTTTGAAAGCCGTCAGACGAGTTGCTTGAACGGGCCTAGAAACTAGTGAAGCATGCATCGTGGGACTCCAGGCCTAATGGCTTCTTCTACTCTTACTGAAGACAAAACCGAATTTGTGAGTCATTGGCGATATTCTTTTCCCTCGGTGATTTATACAGGATAAAATAAGTTACTTTATCTAATTACAGTAGTCCTCAAACAGCTTACTAGGTGAAGCTCATAAAGTTTGAATAATGTAAACATTTTCCTGGTCGGTCACGGTAGCCGAGCGGTCTAAGGCATGTGCTGTCTTCGTTCCCTCGGAAGTCTGGATCGTGTGTTCGAATCCTACACAAGGCATGGATATTTGGTGTGTTTATTCCGTGATTGTATTGTCCTGTGTTTAAGTAGAGGCCTTGCAACGAGCTGATCACTCGTCCAAGGAATCCTACCGTCTGTCAAGAGGCCAGGGCCCAAGGGGGCTGTAGAGCCAGTAAAAAAAAAGATTTTCCTCTGCGTAATTAAGCACCTAGTCATGAAGGCGTCTGGAGGAATGGCGATATAGGTCCAATCGTTCCTAACATCGTAACTGGATGGAGGCGAATTCTTACCTTCAAGATCCTTACCGCTTTACAGCGGCACCTGCTTTACAGGAAACTGTATAGGATATTTGTACGTATGCACTTTTCTGCTCAGAATGACCGATACTATGATCTCCCAGAATACTGACCTTTCCTCCTGGGTCATTCTGTATATTAAACAAAATGTCAACTATCCTACCATTGGTGACTTATCGTTTGTGGTAGTTCTCTGGTTCATATCATGAGAAGATAGTGTTAAGCTGATCATCCGACCGTTGTTTCGGAAAACCGGAATTAATTGTACACTGTCACACAAGGTATACTGTGCATATAAAACGAGTTAGCATTACATAACCGCTGAAGACGAAATGGCAAACCTTGACCTTCACACTGAAACAGTCATAAAAACTGTCAGCCCACAATACAGAAGAGTGAGGCAGGCTTTCACACTGCTGTAGACTCGCCAAACCCATAAAACTGACCGAAGACAGTTCATTCCATCAAGAGAAGTGTGAAACAAATCTAATAATTCACGAACGATTAAAGGGAAATATTATTGGATCCATGAATAGGGCCTAACTGTAAAACTGTATACTTAGTCCACTTGATTGGAAAGGACTCCTCAAAATGAAGCCTCTTAATTACACATATATATATATATTTTTTCCCCCCCTTGGCACTACAGCCCCAGTGGGCCTAGGCCTACCTCCATGAACTTCTCCGTTCACTTCGGTTTTTCTCGATCTTACACATTCGGTAGGACTCCTTGGGCGGGTGATCAGCTCGTCGCAAGGCATCTACCTGTACACAAACACAGGAAAACGCACACACACAAACTAAACATCCATGCCCTGAGTAGGATTCGAAACCACGATCCCGGTTTCCAAGCGAGCGAAGACAGTACATGCCTTAGACCGCTCGGCTACCGTGACCGGCCTTAATTACATATAAGAACCAGAAGTATTCCGTAGGTTCTCGGGAAGGAATATTTAACAGTGTAATTTTTCTGTCAATATTACTTTAAGAAAAATTCACAAGGCAACAATGATATTATTCGAATAATCCTTATTTAATCTAGTCTTTAATGGTGCCGAAATTTCGTACTATTACCTGCTGGGTTTTGACACCGTGTATTCTGGTATTTGGATAGCAATGTTTCGCAGGAATATATTGCCTGCATTTTCATTGTATAAGATAGGAGCAGCATATTCTTGAAAATCGTTGGTATTTAGCAATGTTTCGCAAGAAAATATTGCCTGCATTTTCAGTGTGTCAGACAAGGGCAGCATATTCTTGAAAATCGTAGGTAATTACGCATAAAATTACACGGTATCATAACCCAGAAAACCATAATATGAATCCTGATATTCTCTGCCTATTTTAGATAACATATTATTATAGTACGGTTACTAATCTTTCACTAACATCCGAATATACTTCTTGGTAAAATATTAACTGCAGTTATTCTCTACGTTAATAATGTAGTGCTACCAACATAATGTACAGAGAAACATGGATCTATAGAACAATCAGTGGTTTGAAATCGGGCAGTGAAAGATTTATAGGAACTTCTAAACAGAACTCGTAAGATTGCTCTTCCGCTGCATATATTTCTAGTTCTATAGATACAATATTATTATTATTATAATTATAGTAGTAGTCGTAGTAGTAGTAGTAGTAGTAGTAGTAGTAGTAGTAGTAGTAGTAGCAGTCGCGTAGCCTAAGGCATGAACTCTCTTGGCCCGCTCAAACACTACGGTCTTGGGTTCGAGTCCCACTCAAGGCATGAATGTTTGTGTGGGTTTAGTCTGTGTTTGTGTAGTTCTCTATGTAGGTAGAGGCTTTGCGACGGGCTGATCCTCCGTCGAAGGAGTCCTACCGACTGCGTATAGGATTAAGAAACCGGAAAAGCGAACAAGGCCCAACAAAGAGGACTGTAGAGCCATAACAATTATAAAAGAACTTACATTTCATATTACTTATTAATTAAGTAAGATTTTTTTTTTTTTGCTTTAAATTTGTGGGATATGTCTCCAAAGTTTCATATCGTTGACACATTTATAATTAATATTTAAACAATATTTCATGCATAATATATGGGTATATTTATGATCTAATTCTATACAAGATAACACATGTTCAGTGGTTCACTGTCGATCTGAAAGCTCGTGTAAATTTTCACACAATTGTCGTATTGCTACTTCACCGACTACAAAAGCTAACCTTAAGAGAAGTTTCATATTTTATTAAGATCTGTAAATGAACAAAATTTTGGGGATCTGTATCAGACTTTGCCGAGCAGCTCTCACTTCATATCTGTATCGTTTTGTTTTACTGATTGTAGCGAATTGGAAAATATGCCTGGATGACCTTCAATGGTATAACGTTCATGCCAAGTGTGGCGAAAATCTGGCAGACTGGTTCAATTCTGAAACTCGGATATACCAACCCAAACACAGACAGATAACGCGCTTAGGTTATCTCAAAAACGTACTCTTCTCCCCTTAAGGAAGGAAAGCTGGTTGAAACCGGATTTTCGAGACCAGAATTAGAAGCTTTTAAGTGAAATTAATTGCGGATCACTTGCATTATGTCTATTAAGTCCATGACACATATCGCAAAGTAAATCTAACAAGAGAGTAAACAGAAAATGACAGCGCGATGGCGATCAGCTACCTGAAACAGACACAGATCAACTCAATTTCCCGCCGTGTCTCTTGAGGCACAGTCTGTTCCGCTTCCGATATCTTAGCCTCTCAGGTTCATAAAGCTAGCTACCTTGTGCCTCACAATGGCCAATCTTTTACATTCTTCGCTAGGCAAGATATCTCGTTAAGCCTTCGAAGGTTCTGCTTCTTTGGTGCCTCAATTACCTCATGCCTCTCAACATATGCCATTGCCTTCCACGGCTCAATATATGCTTAAACCTCCAGCTGTGCCTCATTTGTGGTACACTTGTTGCTTCGACCTCGTCTTTTACTGCGACACTCGGCAGTGAAAGGGGGAAGGAGCCTTCGCTTCTTGTGGGTCGCCGCGACCAATGGACCACAGCTCACCTCGGGCAGTTGGTTATCGGAAACTGTTCCAATTCAAATGTTAACAGCTCTCAACAGGAGAGAGACGGTGTTTCTGGACAGCGCCAGTGCAATGCAAGCAAACATACAGCGCACTTTAAATTTCTGATCAACTGTCTAACCTGGTTTCCGAAAGAAAAACATCTCTTCGTATGCGTGTCTTAAAGGACTGACTGTGTACTGAAGGAGTCTGACACCTACGAAGCAGCAGAGGACTGCAGAAATATGTAATTAGGTGCTTCGTAATTTGCAATGGTCACCTAGAATTTATATTATTAGGGCGGTTGATTGAAAGGGACACGAATCATGCACTGAGGAAATTATACAAAGTTTTGGTAGGAACGACCCACGGAGAGGCGATCTAGGCGTATATGGGAGGATTATATTAAAAAGGATCCTAAGAGAAATTTTAAGATGTGGACTACATTTAATTGGCTCAGGATAATATCCGGATATCAAGAACACAGTACGAATATTCATATTCTATATACGAAGAAAGGGGTACGTGGTAGCGTAGTTTGTTGAGGCACTATGCTACAAGCCGCAAGCTCATTGACTCGAGTCCCTATGAGATGGATTTTTCAATTGACCTAACCCTTCCAGCCGCACTATGGCCATGGTGTTGACTCAGCCTCTGACAGAACTGAGTACCAGGAATCTTCCTGGGGGGTAAACGGCGACCGGCGCATAAGGCTGACCACCTCCCCGCCACCTGTTAGCCGACTGTCTAAAAAATATGGGAGCCTCGACGTGTCACAACCCCGTGGAGCTTCACGGCCTATTACAGGGATAACTTTACCTGTACATGAAGGAAATTATTTGAATACCTATGTAGGCTTAGCCGGTTATGGTATCTGAGCGGTCTAAGGCATATTCTGTCTTCACTCGCTCGGACGCTGGGATCGTGGGTTCGAATCCCACTTAAGGCATGAATATTTGGTGTGTGTATGCGTTTATTCTGTTATCCTGTGTTTAGGCAGAGGCCTTGCGAAGAGCTGATCACCCGTCCAAGGGGTCCTACCGTCTGTAAAATGATCATGAAACTGAGAAATCAGCCCTATGCTCCAAAGTGGGAGCGAGAGGAGAAGAAAAAACGCAGGCCCAAGAGACTCTGAACCATATACTTAGGTTTGGCTACACAAACAATATCAAAGTCCATAACTTAAGTATTTCATAAAGTACTGATTTTCTTTTTAAGTTAACAAAATTCATACGTTTCAGATAAAAGGTGTATATTGGGCTATGGCTGCTGATACAATAACCAAATCGCGTCCAGTCGAGTGGAGTCTGTTACACTTCCCTTAACCCGCGTAAGTCAAGAGGAGTGGAATGTAACTGAGGATCTGCCTTTGCAGAACTTCTTATCAGCGCCTCAGTGAGTCAGACTCTATTCAGATTGAACGCACCCGATCCGGCCGGTGTGTCGGCGCCCTCAGATGAAGCTAGACAGAAATATATGCATATAGAAAGCATTACTAAGAATAACAACTTCTCTGTGGATTCAGATGGATAAACATGGGATCAGGTGATTTTATAAATGTCATAAGAGGTCTGATTTGCGTTCTAAATTATCAACTTCGAATTTCGGTATTGAAACTTCTAGTTGCTGGAAGTTCCCTCCAATATTTCCCCATAAATATAAATTAATCTCTATCCCTAAAATACAGCTCCTTGATATAAATTTTCAGTCTAAAACAGCTCACCTCAATTGTCACAGTGCCCTCCAAAAACCATCGGAGTTTACAATGTGTTGCACGTAACCACCTGAGTTGATACAATAACCATCTCACTTGATACGGTGTCACTCAATAACTACGAGTATCTCAGTTGACACAGTGTCGCTCAATAAACACTGAAGTTGACACAGGGTACGTAAGCAATCAACTGTATAAAATCAGAAGCCATGTTTAAGGGACTAGCAATGGAGCAATAAAGTGAAGGCCGCTTGGTTTTGCTTTGGAAAGTGAACGGATTGTCTATGATCAGAGGCTACAAACTCAACTTCTAGCCATAAAATAGCACGAATTCAAGGCTACAACACAGTTTCAATCTGGAGAGAGGAGGGGGTGAGTCAAATTCAAGGCGCAAAATATGAATTTTAATGCATAACGTTCACCAATCAAGAACACCGACGATTAACTCTGATATAGTCATTACTTGACATTTTAAAACTAAATTTTATGAAACTAACAACGATAAAAGTAACTAAGTGATTAGTGAAAGCAAGTCTGGCCAGCAAAGAATTTTAACGAGATTAATAATAAAGATATTACATCACTCTCACATCAGCTAACTAAAGTGATAGTTGCACAGCTGTGGAGAAAATCCTAGCTGTGGTGAAAACCGAAGTTTTGCCGCTGCATTAACAGAAGCATGATAATACTGCCCCTACCTTAAGCGAACTGAGTACTCTCCACAACTTGAGACTCTACTCCCGCAAGACTCACTTCAATATCCTTCTCTCAGCTGTCCCTTGCCTGTCTACACCATTTGCAAACAGAGACATGCTATCAGGTTCTGCGATAAAATTTAATGTGGATTTCCCATTTCCACCATGAGTGCTACATGTGTCATTTGTCTCAACTGTCTCTTCCGTCTCCTCCGTCCCATCCGTCTCAATCGTGTCCTTTGTCTCCTCCGTCCCATCCGTCTCAATCGTGTCCTTTGTCTCCTCCGTCCTATCCCTCTCAATCGTCTCCTTCGTCCTATCCCTCTCAATCGTCTCCTTCGTCTCCTTCATCCTATCCCTCTCAGTCGTCTCCTTCGTCTTCTCCGTCCTATCCCTCTCAATCGTCTCCTTCGTCCCCTCCGTCCTATCCCTCTCAATCGTCTCCTTCCTCCCCTTCC